>NC_060253.1:14410438-14725470 GCF_921293095.1 Ischnura elegans | reverse complement strand
ATGATGTTTGCATCAAAGAACGAAAATTTAGCTATAAGTTGATTATTTTAAATATTATCCACGACTGAAACCCCATTACCTTCCTGAAGCATTAGCAAAAGTGGGCAGTAATAACAAAGAAGCAATTTAAGACATATTTTGAATTAAGAGTAATATCATTCTTGAAAATATATCGCGGTATATTTAACACGAGGTGCTGATTGATAAAGAAATACACAGTAAAAGCTCAGGTATATAAGTATTAGAAAAATGTATGCAAATAGTTAAATAAAATATGTAATTTGCGAGAGAGGGAAATCAAAAGAACATTCAAGATTGCTAAACTCTTCTCTGAAATTTATCAAACGCGCTTACGAATATCGCACGAAGTTTTTGCAAAACATCGGGAACTTTTTCGACAATTCGCAGTCCATCTTTCGAAATCTCTCTGTCGTTTTGTGCGTGCAATTCCACGCGAAAAATCGCACGGTGCAAAAATCCCTCCCTCGAGTGAAAAAACAACATCCTCCATAATCTCGATAGCACTGGAGTCTCAACCGATATTGATTGAGAGGCTCGCTGGAGAGAGAACTGGATGCAAGAAAGCCAAATCCCTTCGGGTGTACCGTGACATGTCTGAAGGCTTGCTATTGCATGCGAAGCGAAAAGAATACGCTGATAATTCCCCCAAGGAAATCACCCACGAGATGTCCTTCCGATCGGAAAAACTGTACGGCAATAGATGTATGGCACACTTTTTGCTGAGACGCACGATAACATATGCTGAGCAATATCTAGCTGCATTTAGAAATGACCAAACGCAAAGACAAATAATGTATATATTTAACTTCAAGCTGAGTGTCATAAAAATGAATTTCGCTTTATTTGTTTCACGTTATTTTAAAATCCTGCGTCACCGGGAGTTATTCGAATTTTTAAAATAAAACTATTTCATCGATCAGAGGAACATTACCTTGTACATTTTGAGAATGAATCAAACTGGAAATATACAGTTCAAAGTTTGGGCTACAGATATCCCTCACCGTAAAGAAATTGTGCCAATAAGAAATTGTTATGGCACAGTCTTTTCGCGTCGCTTAGGTTGGGATCCAATCGGTTAAGTTATCAGACCTTCTGGATGCATAAGCAACGATGAATGAAAATAACATTACGAGCAATGCTCTTCGTAACCAGTTGAATGTTTGTTTTTAGAAGTTTAAATTATGAATGAAAACCTCTATCAACCGTCTAATAAAATTTATATACCTTTTCAACTAATTTAAATAATATATATGGGAAATATAGAAGTGAATATAATTCCAAAAAAAAAACTGAATTCATTTACCTCTTCTAGTTTATGTTTACCTATGCTAATACTAATCTTCTCTACTCTCCTGCTACATACAAATATCTAAAGGTTTCTTCATTTTTTTCTTCTCAGGGATTATAGACGGCATCTATTTTATTTCATTATTATGATGACTTCCTCGTGGAGTTAAATTACATCAGTTTAATAGGAGAAATTTCATATCGATGGCTAAATTCTAACAATACGTATCTCAAAATTTGGCTGGTTTGACATAGGTATCTTAAACAAAGTGTAATAACAATAAAAAATAGAATTAAAGCAAAAAACAACTCTTTGTTGGCAAATGTATGCTTCTTTTTCAGTTGCATGAATTTTTAGTTTTTAATTTTAGCGTACAATTAGTAAAAATTAATCGTTTTTTTGCTCTCCTGAAAAGTTGCAATTTTTGAGATACGTGTTGTTAGAACTTAGCCATCGATATGCAGAACATATATGAAAGTGAAGTTGAAAATTCGCATTAAAAAAAACTCATAACTTCCATTACCCCCCACTAAAATGTCACGCTGAGCGGAGGACAAATGTCCTGAGCGAATCGATGGACAAATCGCCGCAAGCCAGACGTTCTGTCGCAGGCGTTGGTCTTACTGCTGGATTATTGCAGCTTGGTGGCTCGTAAAAGTGGTTAGGTCGTAAGAAAACAAAACCCATTTCAGGGCCAATAAAAACGACTCTCATAAGCAGAGAGGACAAGGGAAGAAGAAATAGAATCCAGCTCCACGACCACTCTCAGAGAAAGCACGCGATATAAGTCGAAGAGGAAAAGATAGTGGTTGGTAATCACTGTTCTGAGAGATAGTTGATAAATAATCAGTGTTGGTCTGGATCGATCGAGTGAAAGTAATCGAATTACTTGTAACGATTACTTTTGCAGTAATTTTTACTTTTAGCGATTACTTTATTATGAAATGTAATTTTGGTTTATAATTTACTCCTTGCGCTAAAGTAGGGATCGTTACTTTTGTTGTAAATGCTACTTCCTCGAAATGGACGATTAATTTGTTGATTTCTCTGATTTACAGTCTCTGAGTACAATAGTTATCATGTTTAACCCTCCGTTGGTCGCGAGACGTCTGCCAGACGCCTTGCTATTTTCTTTCCTTTGCCTACAACGCATTTTCATAGCTAGGAAACTCATTTACCTTGCATGTTATTATTTTATGATTCTGAAATATTCAACAATATCATTATATATTTTGTCATATTTATGGAATACATTTTGATACTTTGTTGTCTTTGGTGTCTCGTAACAACTTGAGTTAAATACGTTACATGCTAATAGATAATCATCGCAAAGTTTTTAAATACGTTTATTATTTAAATAAAAAAACTATATAAAGCATTAAATTTTGGATATACGACTGATTGCTAAGAATTTTTCCTTGTAAATTATTTAACACCTAAATAAAACAATTGTTGCGAAGAATTTACTATAGTTCTCGCATAATTTGAGTTAACTTTGGCGTTGATTTTTCTTCTTGAGTAAATACTCTGGTTGTGTCTATAATTTGCACTAATTTTATTTATGAAGTAAAATTGCATATCGCTGCTCTAGATTTTCTTCCGCAGTACTTTTTCGGGACAGGCATGTTTGAAAATATTGCATTTATGTGATTTGTGGAATTAAAAGTTTACATACAAACAATCAGTAAAAAACAGAAACTTAGGAAGATAGATATTCTTCCCACAAAGATCGTGACTATAAAATTTTCAAGGTCAAGTAACTATCTTTTCAATTACAATAATTCGAATGAAATGTATCATCTGCCGCAATAATACAGTCAGCTTGAAACGAGAACTTTCTCGATTAATAAATTGCGATTTCAGGTGTAAGTGAACGGCTTTAATGAACTGGAAAGGAAAGGTGAAATCAAAGGCAAGGGAAATGAGGGTGATATATCCAGGGGAAATGGGGAGCTAATAAAATTTCATTGTAAAGACAGGAGAAGCAAGAATGGGATCTCTGTAAACGTGCTAATTGTCCCGACACGGTTAATGGATATATCTTTAGAGCCTAGTGCTAAGGTTGGGCTTTAACTCTGGGCTCTTCTGACAGCTTCACTCTCTACAAATACTATATTCTTAGACTCTCAACAGCAAAACTTGACCGTGGGAAGCTCGAAACATAGTAACATTAAGCTACTATATACTATCTATAAGAGTATTGATAAAAAAATAATAAAAAGTCCCAGGTCTACTAATAAATAGAAATTTAGATAGACATTATGAGAAGATTTTTTAAAAATCGAAGTAAATTGTCACGATAACTTTTTGTTCGATTTCCAAAATAAGGAAGACAGAATAAATGATAATATTTTTCAATTTTTATGATAGGAAACTCGAAAAACCTCGAAAAAAGTATTTCAAAATGCAAAAACGTATATCGCGGCACTGAGGATTTCACCCACGCATGTAGATGCCCATTTGTTTTGGAATTTATAGCACACTAAAGTCAAAGATTAAGTGAAAAAAAATTTAAGCGGGCACTAACTGTAGGTGTAAAAAATTGATAACCTCCAATGAATTATACTATGAATACAGTTTCTTCTCCTGACCTTCCTTATTATTACAACAATGTAGTGTTTATGATTTTGGAGTATAGGTCATGATTTAAATTAAATACACTTTTTGCCAACGTTTCTGAGATTTATTCTCCTTCCTCAGGGCTCTTAATTATGATGAATGTTTACAAAGAAAATAAAGAAAATAAATTAATTAAGTGGTTACAAAAATTTTGAATACAATTGTGCAGTACAAATTCATTGGTAAATTAAAAATTGTGAACAGAATTAAAAAAATAAAAAATTCAAATAATTACAAATCATCAATAAAAAATAAAATCACTCTTTCTGCTCTTGCAAATCACAGTCTAGACTATAGCCATCATTTTGATTTCGAGAACACCAAAATTTTAGACATAGAAACCAATTTTAAGAAAAGATTATTTAAAGAAATGTTTTACATATCAAAATCAAATAACAGTTGCAATAAAAGATCGGACATCGAACACCTAAGTAAAATTTATTATTATTTAATTCATCGAAATTAGAATTGTTTAGTATAATTTAGATACCATTTGTTAACAAATGAATCAATATTTATTAGTAACCATGATTAGCCTAGTAACGAAAATTTTCTATCACAGGTATGTTGTTTAATTCTGTTCACAATTTTTAATTTACCAATGAATTTGTACTGCACAATTGTATTCAAAATTTTTGTAACCACTTAATTAATTTATTTTCTTTATTTTCTTTGTAAACATTCATCATAATTAAGAGCCCTGAGGAAGGAGAATAAATCTCAGAAACGTTGGCAAAAAGTGTATTTAATTTAAATTATGACCTATACTCCAAAATCATAAACACTACATTGTTGTACTTAGTATTTCCTCAAAGGGTAATTTTGTGAAAAGGGAAAGCATTCGTTGATTTTAATCGAGGCTTAAATTAAATTGTTGCTAAATAGGACACGCATCGCAATACATGAGAACATGTTCTCCTATCACTAATCATACATAATCATTAGAAATTACACAATGTGCCCTTGCAAATCACAATGTAAACAGTATCTATAATTTTGACTTCAACAATACCAAAATTTTAGATTCTGAAACCTGAAAGTAATTTAAAAAAGATTTTTATGTATTTATTATTAATACATATTTTCAAAAGCAAAAACACCTGCAATAAAAGATCCGAGATCGCAAATTCAAGGAAAATTGTTTCTTATTAAATTGATCAAAATTGATAGGTAACAATGCATATATAAGCTTTGTTACAATCAATAAACAAATCTTATTGCAAAAAAAGGTGAGTCAAAATTACTGTCTCTCCTTTTTAATTAATTTACAAATGAATTAGTTTTCTTTTTTATTTTATTACGGCAAAAAATATTGCAATAGCCTTTCATGCATATATCAAAATAATGGAAACATATTCATTCATAGCTCTGATGAAGGTATTATTATATATCGAAACTTTAGCCAAAAATTTTTTTTTCAATTATTAAAGACGTTGTAATTGTATTAAACAACTTTGTAATTGATTAAACAAGGTTGTAAATGATTTCAGGCCAAAAATTTATGCCAAACTAAGAATGGCACCTCAAAGAGGCAACCTAAAGGAAATTCTGGCTTGACTTGGAATACGGAACGCGAAATTTCTTTCGGGGAAGCCCTTTTCATTGCCCTTGAATGCTGTGGCTGTGGAGAATATCGCCCTTTCCTGCGGGTACGAGAAACCCAGCTCACTGCGAAACCACCAATCAACGAAGCAAAAAGGAAAAGTGAAAGCAAAAGGCGAGTAGGTAGAGGTCCCGACGTAATTGGGAGCTGATAAAATTTTACAACACCAGCTATGGAAGCAGGATCACGTTAACTGATCAAAAGAGTTGAGTGGAAAAACGAACCTACCTTCAGAGCCTTGAACCATCGGCCACACGAAATACGCGTTTATTTCGAACACAAAGTTAAAATAAACAGATTCAAAAAGTCGCCATTTAAGGAAATATTTCTTGGAGCCAGTCCATTTCAACTGTAAGTGCCTCTTAATAGCTAAAAAACGGAAAGTTTTACATAAACAATTTTAACTAACGATAGATTATCGTCACTCCAAAAAGATTAAGAAGCAATACAGAGACTATTATGGTCCTGCATTTCCACAGAAATGTATTCATACCCTGAATGTGTGAAGTTCACCCGTGGTCAAGTCCGGGGTGAGCTCTACTCTCACCTAACCAAACCAACCTTTGGTTTGAAACAACAGGTTTTTGTATGGTGGATTGGCGAATGTAACTTCTTGCAGGATGCAGTTTTTTATCAGAGGAAATAATGTCCTCTGCCAACATAAATCTGTTCAAGAAGCTACTCACCTCTGTACTCAGTAGTCACCTCATTTGATAAACAAAATGGCAAATTAATATACTATATAATGCCTAAAGGTCCGTTGGTTTGCAAATCTCGTGTGCGCGAGAACATTTTTTCACCAGTTTCCTACTTAAACCTGCAGATGTCATTGTACAATGCATTGCTTTTTCGTGCATTAATTGTGTATAAGTATTCATTTAAATGCGGATGTTGACATCGATATTTTTTCTTTATATGGAGCTATGCAAATTATTTATTCAATGTAACATGCAATCACATGGCTGTTTGAATCTTCTGATAACATTTCATGATCTCGTTTTGACAGCTCTACAATCGCCATGCTTAATGAGCCCTTATATTAATTTAGTTGTTTTTTCATGAGTATGAATTTATCCATTGGAAATATCGAACGTTGCATTTACCTAATGCGTCTATGCAGCATTCAATGGAATATTTTTTCAATATAACATGTACAAAATACAGTTTATTCCTTCTCGACCTCTTGATTTATGCATCCATTTGAAAATTTCGGGTGCAGGTCGTCAGTTTGGGTGATTTAAATCATTGTTCGCCAAGGTTATATGTGGACTCACAAAAGTCTTTCTGTTTTCTTGGTTCCGATAGACACCACGATACGTTCCATTATTAAGTTTATTCCAGTCACTACAGGTATGAGGGCATTCCTCCAACTAGGAATTAGCAATAATGAAGAATCCATATAACAAACTCTAATGTTATTATCCCTCTTGAAATAGTATCGTTTTTTTAAATAAGCTATTAGATGTAGATGTTGTACCCTCATATTATCATTTTTGTGCATTCATTACATTTCGGAACATTGGTAAAAAAAATGATTTCTTTAATCGCTCAAACTCACGACCTACGCTCCATATTTGAAATGGAATCATTTATGAAATAACTATATCAATTAATTAATTTGAGGAGTCGTTAAACACTGTGATCTCATAGGAAGCAAGAAGATAACATGAATTATTAGCAGACGCGTATGAACAGCACTAGTGAAAACATTTTCCTAGATTTAGAAAATTACAGCGTGAAAAACTTTCTTCGTTTACTGTTACACAATAGAAGACGTTATAACGAAAAAAAGGGGAGAGATTTCTAACCATAAAGATTTTTCAATTATAACCCAATGTGCAGTGCGGCGAATGCACTCGTAGCTGACTCAATGCCATCGTATTTGCTATTGTCCTCTGTCGTAGCCCCCTGCAGCTGAAAGCATTAAAGTTCAGTGAACGAGTATGACTTATCACATCGTTGGCAACGAAAAATACATACATGTTACGGCGTCGCACAGTGGGCTGAAATCGAAAAAAGCTGGCCAAAAATCGCTTTAGTTTAAAGTATTGCTAAATGAATGAAACTTTTTGTGAACTGGGTATTGTATAGACACAGTAAATCTTATTTAGGATGATTTAGTCCAGAAGGGAGTTCAGGAGGCCAATACAATTTAAAAATAGGGAAAAGTTATGTGGGAACCATAGTTACCTGGGGCAAGTCGAAATTTTGCTAAGGGAGAAACAGAATTTCTTCCATTTTAACTATGTTTGAGCTATCTAGTAGCTTATAATAAGGTACATATATGATGATTGAAAATCGCTATTGAGTCTTTTAAACCTGAAAATTTGGCCATTGAAACATAATAATAAAAATTAATAGCATTGACATATATTTTTATTGCAAATTTCTCTAAACAAAGGTGTCGCACATTAAATTCTATTCTGAGTCAGAGGATGAAGACTCCTCATATTTTAAAATATTTTTGATATTCACCAGAGGATTTTTCTCCTCCTCAGGTAATTTTTTTCACTTTACTGGAAACCCCCGCAGAGCAAGAAATGAAAGGATCTGACGTAAGCAGAAGACTATGGAAAAGGCCATATTTTGTGGCAATTTGAGATACTTTCCTGGTTTGTTTTTCCCGATATCTTCTTACATCCTTGTGTCGGGCTTTCAACACGTCGGTACCTGCAACAACTGGTTTTTTGGAAAACATACAAGGTCTTTCAATCCTGGAATCATCTTCAGGGTTTAGTAACCTTCGGCCTAAACTACAGGGTTGAGAAAATTATCATGAAATTTTAACTCTGGATAAGTTATGCCAACAGGAATGAAAATTACTAATGATAATTATGTCGAAAACGCCTACGTACCATTTTTAAACGGCACAAACTTGGACCCTAGCGCTCTAATTAGCCGCGAGTGTGCCTGTTTCCTGATGGTCTGGACAACTAATGACCTCAAATGCTATCCCTGCCGGTGATCGCGATTTATCCAAGGCATCTGGTAAACTCGCGGCCAATCGGAGCGCTTGCCTCAAATTTTCTGTACTTTAAAAATGTTGGGTTTTCGATAGCGAAAAGATACCAAGAGCTACCACACACAAATTTCTCGGCGTCGTTCTCAATGGCAAACTGACTTATAAACCTCATCTGTAATACTGCCTTTCTAAAGCAGCACGACAAGCAATTTCATTTCTTTGCACCCCAACCAGTCCACTTTTCCACAGTTCCCACGTTAGACTCTAATAGAGTATCATCCGTCCGGTTTTGCTGTATGCATGCGTAAAAAATAAAACAATCCGCGAGAAATTACGTTTCCAAAATAAATCTCTCCGTTCCCTCCTCCATATTAGCAAATGAACAAACATGAAACATGTCAGATCAGCTCACAAACTCCCTACCATCAACGATTTTCTTTCCCATATAATAAATAACACTAAGTCCACGCTGAAGGGCGCAAGCAATACTCTACTAACAGACATATGGGACTTCGACACAAGTATCCCAGCTACATACGCACTGCCTCACCTAATGAGTCTTTCGTACGCGTCAACCTCATTAAAAACGCAGGTGTATCAAAAATCGTGTTTGCATCTCATTTTTAAACATTAGAATTCGCTGTTGCGGACTTGTTAAAAATTATTTAAATAAATCACAAAAAATGTATAATAATCAGTTGTTAATATTCAACAATTGTATCAAAAAAGAGCAATAATAATAAATATTAATGTTTCTTCTTGAGTTCAAATACCTCAAGTATTATTTAGTTTTTAAGTTTCATTCTCACACAAACAATACTACGGGCGAAAACAAATCACTTGCGCACGTCACCTTTTGTACTTCTGTTATCTGAGTGTTGAGGTGAAATTGGCTCACCGGTACAGGTTCAACCTTCGCGTCTTCGGCTCTGCCAGTAAGTGAAACCTAAACATCACGTGTCTTTTTTTTTCCTACTAGTATCAGCTATCCAGGGCTTAAATTTCGCGACGCAATATTTCTCTGCCATGTACGTACAACTTACTGAGAGCCAAGACATGATATCAGACTAAGAATGATCCCTCAGTGAGGCAACTAAAGGGAATGCTGGCGGGAAGATGAAAAGGCTCGGAAAATGGCATTCCTCTCAAAAAGGCTCTTCAATGCTCCTGAAAGCCGTGGAGATCTGAGGAGAATTTTTCTCGCTCCTAAGGATTTGTAAAACCTAGCTCACCAGAAAACCCCCATTTAAATGATTAAGGAAGCAGAAAGAAAAAGTGAAAGCAAAGGCAAGGGAAATGAGGGTAAGATATACCGGTAAAATTAAGAGCTAATTACATCTTATGAGCGCACATGCGAGAGAAGGAAGAACGTGAACTTTGAGTGTAGATGCGTTAATTATGAGAGCACTAAGATGTTTCTGTGAGAGCATTAAAAAACGGTAGAAATTAAGCCTTGGGCTTGAAGTTGCGAAGTAAATAAGGAATTTTTCAAATAAGATAATCAAGGAACCGTTGCGAGAGTCCCTGGAATGCGATGGTTGATAACTAGGAGGCATTACCAAGGCGACCAAAAAATATCGAAAAATACTTTCGTTGACGTCTGCCTATTCAATGAATATGCTAAAAGCAATACACACCAAGGTACTATGGATTTTACTGATGATGGTAGCAGACGACTTTTCTAAAGAAACTGCACACTAAGATATGATGAAAGTAAGAAAAAACTTTTTATCTTAGCTATGAATGGGCACTGGCAGTTATGCTACTGAATTATGTTTGGCTTCCCACCCAGTGGGCTCGGGTTTGAACCCTGGCGGTGGCAGAGAATTTTCATAGACTACCCGATCCCTGCTTGAATGTTGTGTGGAGGACATTTCAAGCGCAACACTCCGTCCGTCGGATGGGACGTTAAGCCGTGGTCCCCTTGGCGCCTTTCCTTAAGAGCACGCTAATGCCGTCGCCAGGTTTCTCTCCACCCTTCCTTCCATACCCATCCCTCATGGTGCAAATGAACTCAGCTGTCGGTCTTCTCCTCTAAATATCATACCTGACCATACCGGAAATATGTTTCTTTCCAAGACAAGGATAATAGACAAATCTGCCCTGTGTTGGAAGGATCGGGTGTAAGAGAGAAGGGAAACGCGGTTGCGAAAGCGAAATAGAAGCGAAAATAGCTCTGAATGGAAGGCACCAATGAGACCACGGACCCCGTCGGACGAAATGCTATACTTCAAGCGCTCTCCACAAAGAATTAGAGCAAATCTATGAGAAATGTTGGAGGGATACTAATGACTGCGGAAGGAAAACTGCTGGGTGGTAATCCTAAGTCTCAGTGGGAATACTCTTTAAATGCCAGCAATAACTTATGCTTACGGAAACCATAGGAATACGATTGCCGTTTACCACATGTAGGGACTTCTAGTGTGACCATTGAAATGAGTGGTGGGTGACGGCACGTCCAGAGGCCGACACGCTTGTCTATTGCGGTATTTTTGGCGAAAGTGTGAATCAATTAGTGAATGTTTATTAACGCTCTAGGTAATCTGTAAGAGCAAGAAAAGGAAAATAAATATCGTATTCTGCTCAGGAACAATTAATATTATTTTTCAAAATTACTCAGGATCAGTGATACAAAAAATGCATTTGTTTAGGTTTAAAAAAATCATAACAAAAATCAACAAGAATAAAACATTTCAACATCAACGCAACAGAATACATAATATCAATAATACAAAAATATGAGTTTTATGCTCCAAAAAAGTTTTAACGATCTCTTATGAGAATACCGGAATACAGGAAAAACCGGTAAAAGTTTTTGACAACAGTCAATTAGAAGATAAGTACACGAATCAAATGTGGGTCCTTCAGTAAAATCATAATCTTTCTTCGAAGGATTGAAGGGATTCTGATGATTTTATGTATATTGCTGGGGAAATCCAGAATCTATAAGCGGTAAGTTGAAAGAAGTTGAAGTATATATTGTATGCACTCAGGTTGTAAGGATGAAGTAGTCATTCATTTATGACATCTATTAGAGGGACGATGATTCAAGTGCTGTACTGATAACTCCCTCCACTAATCAATCAAGCAGGGATCGGGCAGTCTACAAATAATATCTGACACTACTGGGAATTCAGCCCAAATTAACTGAATTGGAAGCCACCACCCCAACCCGAATCCTGTACATACAAAACATAAATGCCTTTGTGGAAGCACTTAAAATATAATACTTCGTCCGTCGGATGAGATGCTAATCCGTAGTCCTCTTGAAAACAGTTATTCAGATCGGGCTAATATCGACGTTCGGTATCTCTCCAACTTCCCGACCCTATTCTTCCATAGTGACCTCAGCTGTCGGTTGACAACATACAACACCAATATTTTACTTATATTATCACAATTTTTTTAAATCTGAATAATAACCAATGGTTATTGATTGCCGACTTTACCTGTTAATTTTTATCTTGGTAAGAATTTAAGGCTCGTTCTGTAATAGCTACTTTGTAATCGTCTAAAATTATGGTTGGAATAAATGTATTATTATTTTTTTCCTTTACATTTTCTTCAGTTTTCACTGGGTTGTTTTAGTGTAAAGAGCACGGGTTCTCACCAAGGTAAGCCTTTGCTGTTGAATTGCGTTGAGAAATTGTCTCGTGATATGACAGGTTGAAATTATTACAGCCTTTTGCAATTTGATGTATGTATTTGGATGAAGGGTGAGTAATTTGGAACTATTTTGTACATGTTTTGAGATGATACCGGTAGCTGAGATGACAATTGGAGCTATATAAACCTGTTCCATATTCCATATTCTTTTTATTTCTATTGCCAATTCTTGGTACTTATTTATTTTTCCGGCTATTGCCTTTTCAATGTAATGCGTCAGAGGCACAACAATATCAACTACCTATGTAGCAAGTTCTATATGTCTTGTCAATCAACATTATATCTGGTCTGTAATTAACTATAGTTTTATCTGTTTGGATAGGCAATTAATAGTTAATTTAAATGCGCTGTTTTCAAGCACTGTTTCGGGGTGGTACTTATAGTATGGGGTATTGGGTATCTATTAAACTGTGTTGGTAGGTCAGTTTTTAGTGATAATTTTTTTCTATTTGAATATATCTACTTAAATCTTATTTATTATTATTATTATTATTAATTCTCCCAGGGGTTTAATTTTTGCTATTTTATTACCTAGGTCAATTTGATCACCTATCAGTCTGCAAGACGATTATAACGCTGTAAGTAACATTTAGTGATTGATTCTTTTGGTTATCATCGATAGGTGAGAGTTAATATTACCCTGCATTTGGAGCTAAATGCATATGAAATTCACATATTCATTTCCCAGGGCCACATGGAACTTTTTTTTTTGGGTTTTCAAAGGCTCCATCCGAGCTTCGACCCCAGGGCCCTTCCGCCAAAAAAACATCACTCTGGAGCACTGGGTCACGCTCTAACAATAGTTTTATCCACGATGGAAAGGAAATAGTCCGTAAAAATAGTTCTAAGAACGATTCGCGCCTCACCATGCTTTGCAAGGCAAAATGGAGCCTCCATAGAGAGCATCTTACGAGGCCTTTGATGCTTTCCTCTCGCCTTACCCTTCAAGCGAAACTTGATTTTCAGCGCAAGTTTTGTCACCAGGCAGAGCAACATCACTTTTCGGAATTCCGCCATTTTATTTATCGTCAAGTTTCAAAATCGTCGCGCGGTATACAAGCTAGCGCTAGAGGCTTCGGGCAACGGGAAAGTGGAAATGTAGTCAGTTGTTCACAAAAGTGGATAGCATGAGCGGAATGAGTGCAATGTTTTTTTACGACCCAATTTCCCGAAAAAAAATAATACTGCGAGGCTTGCGTGAAAAATTGAAGGGGTTTTTAAGGCGAGAGGTGTCAAAAGGAAAGTAGGTAAACAGGAAATGAACCACCTCGGAGTCTCCGGCACGCTATTCTATTCATCCTTCTGTACGCGGATACTCAAAATAAATTTTTTTAAAAATTAAATGAATTCCGAATAGCGCGGGCAGAAACTCTCTCTACGCTAGCAATAAAATAACCCGACTTCACTCGAGGGCCTCTCTTGACGTAGGTAAAGAAGAAGGTATATCGATGCATGCGGGCTCAAAGGAAAACTGTTTTCAAAACGAAAATACTCCCGAAAATATTTCCGAAATATACCTCATATTTTTGGATCTGTGTTGACTGATGACTATTCGAGTAAATGCATTATGTTGTTTAATTTTTATACCAGCGCTTACTGGCCATTTTACATAGGGATGTTCAACATATTTCAAAATTACTCTTTTACGTAAACAACCATGACCTAAATTGGGGAAAACGCTCCCAGGCGGGACTCGAACTCGCGACCTCTTGTTTGGCAGGCGAATACTTTACCCTCTCGCCATTGAGACCGGTTACACACATGGATATAATGTAAATACATCAAAAGGTGGCTGTACGGCAAAAAAAGTGAACATGATAGAGGATAACAATCTGGACGGAACTTCTAGAAATGAGGAGGGCTAGGAGAATTTGAGAACCGGTATAACCTTGCTTTCAATGAAATTAGACAAAGTTACAAACGGCTAGACGGCACGTAAATATATCAAAGGGTGGCTGTAAGGTAAGAAAAGTGAACACGATAGAGATAGAGAAGTTACAAACGGCTAGACGTCTTCATTTAAGTGCATTTGATGCCTCGTTCAGATTACAATTGTTCCAGTAATCGTTGGAACTATAGAGCATTCACACAACGATGGATGGTTAAAACCTGTGCTGCTCTCTAGCTCTGACGTCTAAAGTAAACGAGAAATTGACGGTTAGCAAAGCTATTGAGGTATGCAGGGTCAAAATATTACTGTGTATTAACGTGTATTAACCGAATAATAATTCTTCCGCCCATATTCTCCCTTCCTAGGACAAATCCATGAAAAAAACAGAGCGGAGAGAGCTTCACAAAATTTTCGTCTTTCTCTTGTGGCTTCCGTTTCCGGTCTCCCAGCGCCTAGCCATCGTAAAGTGGCAACGTTCGGAACTACGTGAACTATTGTCAGGACATGCAGTCACACGGCTAGTTAGGCCAACTATCGTAAGGACGATCGCTCAGACAATCGTAATGTGAACGAGGCATGAGTTTACTCCGTATGAATGCGGGACAATACTTAAGTATTCTCTCTTTGATGCTTTTTGAATGCTTTCTTCCGGGCTTATCCTTCTCTCTCGCCTTATTCTTCCAGCGAAACCATCCAATACATAAGTATGGTCCCGGGAGCTATTAAATGCAGAGTCCGGAAGAAAACGAATTGAGGAACTCTTCCTTTTAAAAAAGAAATCGACAGGAGACCTATTAATATGTCAAATGTAGTCTATATAAAACAAGATCGGCAATGTAATATTAAATAATATTTATGAAATGATAAAACGCCAAAAAATTAAATGCAGGCACATAAAAAAACAAATGCTGAACCTATAGAATAAAAACCTCACTGCTTCGTTTCTCCACATTCCTCTTTCTACGAGTCGATACGAAAATGAACTACCATATGTAGAGGATGAATTTGAAATTTGTTCCTGTTAATTTGGCTGATCGCGCGGTGAATACTATGTCCACTATCATCAATGTGAAAACAAAAATCATCGATAAATTGATATACGTACAAGTGAAAACAATTACATCGTGTGACGTCGGGATCCCTCAAGTAATATATTTAAAACCTTCTAGAGGGCTTAATTATGTACATATTTGTCTATTGAAAAATTATTATGAAATAATATCAAAGAAAATGGTATATAATAATTTTTTGCACATATTTTTTATTTGTTTAATAAAAAAAAGTGAAAAACTAAGCCCTGATGAAGGTTTTAAATAAAGTGAAACGTTGGCTAATAACTTTTTTGCATTGTATATATGACCTACACTCCAGGATTTATTTTACCATTAAACATTTCTTCTTAACAATCACATTATTTTTATCAGCAACACGTGGCAATGTTCTTAAAACAAACAATAAACAATGTACGACATTAATATACCAAAACGCACATTTAAGATATAAATTATTATAGCCAAGAAGCTAAATGACGAAAGAAATGAAATAAAAAAGTTTAATAAAATTAATAAAAACGGGGTTGGACAATGCACGACGTTACATTCGCTAAGTACCAATGGAAATAAATTCCAAATATGGGAGAACTCGGAGAAGAAACGCCAAGAATAATGTAAAAAAATCTCTCAGGCAAACTAGTTCCTCAAACGATCACCAATTGAATGAAGTTGATGTTGGTTTTGATCGTCGGGCACATGGAATGAAACTATTTAAGGGGGAATCTCACCGTGAATAAATAACTCGCCTCGCCCTTGCCTTACCGATGTGACCTCACGACTACCCATGAATAATGGATTCTGTCGGCGGAAAGCTCTTAAAGAAACCTTAAACTACGCTAAATGAAGGGTTTACGGAAAGAGTTACCGAATTCCCCCAAGTTTATCCGATGTCTTCATCCAATACGAAAGTTTTTCCCTTTAATGGGAGAACAAGATTCACCAGATCGAAAACAAAAATTCCGTTGATTCATTTACAGGCAGAAAATTGTCGTGGTGCCGCAG
The DNA here is from genome assembly GCF_921293095.1 of Ischnura elegans. NCBI lineage: Eukaryota > Metazoa > Arthropoda > Insecta > Odonata > Coenagrionidae > Ischnura > Ischnura elegans. The sequence continues at coordinate 14,709,366 of NC_060253.1, read as the reverse complement.
TTGAATTTAATATGGCATCAAGATTCACTAGGTCAAATACTGAAATAAGGTTCATCCTCTTACGAGGATATAACTGTCTTGGGATCGCAACTTAATTTAATACGACAGCTATAACAGTATTTTATGGATTATATCCCGATTTTAAGTATTTTATTGAGCAATTTTGTATGCATTACAGGAAAAATATTTCACCTCACTAATTTATGAAATGTTACTTTGTAATAACAATATAAAAATTGCGTGCATTAGGTTTTATCAACAGAAGATAACCAAAGAACTTGCTGAAAGATACCTTAATTATATCACAGGCATATAATTATTCGTTAAAACTTTCACTGGTACTCATGAATCAATTCGTTAGCATAAAAAAGGTATAATTCCATTCGAAAGAATTTTTCAGTGCAGCTTAGAATGTATAATTTTATTTCTACTTCAGTCTATGGTGGATCAAACAAAAATTTCACAAAAAATATGGAATAACATAACAATAACTTAAATGTATGGATGTGCTCACTGAGAAAATAATTAAATAGTTTCTCTTTGGAAATAGACTGTGGAGAAAAGCTTTTTACAGGTAAGGAGAGGTGATTCCAGAGAGTAAAACCAGAGATAACAAAGGGTATAAGTATTTGCCCGAATTTTAGGACGTTGGAGGTAGGAATTTTTATAATACATTGGAATTTTCAGGATATGTTAAGTAGATCAGGGTCGAAACTCTCTCACATCTTAAATGAGAAACTCTCACTTCTGAGAAATAGGTGTGTTCAAATTTAAAATTGTCAGATATTAAACATTAGTCAACAATTCAAAGATTGGTTTGACGCACCCACGAGTATTACAAAAGAGATTAATCAATTCGACCTCTAAATGTGTTGTCAAGCACCGCGCATTCAAATGGGTTTTCAAATTTGCCACTCGCGTCGCTGACGGGCAAATCGATCCGAGTTTCACGGGGAAATTAGGTATAATTAGGGGTGTTAGCCAAAATTTAGACACCTGAGGATATTATCCATCAAATTCATTACTTTACACTACTATTCCCCGTAATTACAAACATCATACTGCTAATTATTGGAAAAAAAGGATGGCATGGAATTCATCACCACGCCGCGGATCTTTTTGTAAACCGATTAAAATGCGACTTTCAAAAAATTTCCGCGGCTTTCAAAAACAATTTTAAAAAATGATGAGTGCAATGCGATCCAATTTTTTCCCAATAATTAGCAGTATAATGTTTTTAATTGCGAGGAATAGCATTGAAGACTTTTTAATTTAATAAAAAACATCATCATGATTGTAAATTTCGGTTGACATCCCTAATTATACTTTATATCCCCGTGAAACTCGGATCAATTTGTCCCTGAGAGACGCGAGTGGCGACTTTTGAAAACATATTTAAATGCTCAGTGGGCGACAACACTTTACGAGGCGACTTGAGGATCCTCTTTTATAAAATTCGTGCTCTGACTGACTGACTGAGCAGTTGGAAATTTTAAAAATTATTTACAGTCAGAACATTACTTTTATAAATGAATATCTCTACCCATCCTTTTCCCCTATTCTGGCGTCCGTTTTAAAATTCATCAAGTAACTAGGTAACAATAATAAGATAAACAAATCATAATTTTCGCCTGAAGATGATGATAATTCATTGAAACCCGGGTCGCGCTCTGTAAAAAATAAGTGGTATACGTAATTGTGTGATATCCAGGAAAACTTATTATGGAATACCACAAAGTTAATCAAGAGTTCTTGAATTTTGTTTCGATTAAAATTTGACCGAAGTGGCAACAGGAATCAGCCTTCTATGGACCTCCTCTATGCAGTCCGCTTGGACACAGCTCTCCGCTCCGCCAGCTTTCCCATATTTACGTTATTCTTCTCTTTAAACTCAATACCGGCTGACAGTTGAAAAAAACAGCGCACTATGGTAGGAAGAGTGGTGGGACCAAGGAAATTGTAAATACACTGGAGGCGCTGTATTCGAGTTTTAAGCGTGGTCTGGATTTCGCCACATTGTTTTGACCTTTTTCGGACTTAGTCTCAAACAGTTTACATATATAATCAAGTATTATATTCCTTATATCGCTTCTGTACTTAGTTATATCGCCACTGATTTGTAAAATGAAAATGCAGCAATTACTTCTTGAATTTCGTCGGAGTTTTCCTATTGTTTGTCATACTACTGTGTCATATCGTGGTGATAATGTATCGTCGTGAACATACTTCGTACTAAAATAGCGACCGGTCTGCTATCGTAAGATTTCCATCGGCTGTAATGTTATTAATTACCCGTATAAGTGCAGGGGAATGGATAGTTTACACTTGTAAAATGCTATTTTCAGCTAAGCTAGTTGCACAGCGGAACCGTAGTGATTGACAATAAGTTTTTCTTGGGAAAAGATATTCGAGGCATATTTTCACGAAGCCTTCCCATAATGAGATAAAAAAGGTTTACTGTGTTCGTTTTCGATAGTTTATTTTAACGTAACAACGATCATGACCGAATATTTCACCAAATAGTTAGCATAGACTCTTATGGGATAATCAATGTTTTGGCCAAAGTAGGCGCTGCTATCCTACCTAAGTGCCCCCTGCCACAGTAGTAAAGTATTCCTGCCACACTGCGCTCAACGCTCGGAACCAGTGGTGCCCCCTGCAGTATATTTACAACCTCCTTGAGTGGGACACCCGGTGTCAAAAGTTGGCACGCTCTTAAAAGTTACCGAGGGCCTTATATTTCCCGTCTGAAGCGACGGGCGAAATTTTGGACATGAAGTGCCACCTACTACTGAGCACCTAAGGTGAAAATGGGCGACACAGAAATTCGCTACCGCTGGAAATCGAACTCGGGCCCACGATAATAAGCGTCTATACTTTCAAATTTTTAATTACTTGTATTGTAAAATGGACTGAGCCTGAAGTTGAAGTAGAAGGGTATAATTGTTATGAATACATGACATTTGGAACGCAATATTAATATCTAAACCTCATCAGCACTACGCTTTGTTTCCCGAGTGATGAAAATATTATTTTTTACCTTTTAGCGCATAGTATATTGATTTTCGAAAAGCCCGTCTTTTTATTAGTTTTTTTACTCTATTATAAGATTCTAATTTTTAGAGATGAATCATACAGTCTTTTAACTTAGAGAGTTAAAAATTTTCTGCTAAAATATTATAGGTACTGTCATCTATTGAAGTTTTTTAAAACTATTTTCCACACGGTAATTTTCAATGGAACAAAAACAAACAAAATATGAAACAAAATTTCAAACGTCAGGTTTTTAAATATTATATTGCCTTTATAAGCAAGCAAGAGCGCAAAATTTCAAACTGATCTGGCGATAAGAAGTGGGTTAAAATTTAATTAGATTCCATCGATTAAAAACAGACACGCAGACAAAATAGACGAAGAAAGTTCAGAAAAAGTGCGTATAAAGTCAGAATATTCGTTGGCATAGTCTATTCTTTGCCTTTTTAATTCTATAATTGTAGAGATTTCGCTGATATAGCATGCATGCAAAGATGCATGCTCATTGTTGCTATTTATTTCAGAGGTTTACCTACAAAATATAGTTTCCGGAGTAATCTGGTGGAAATCTTTGATACTTAACATAATGCTAACGCTTGTCTGTTTGCACACTCCTTTATTTCTACGTCCCACTAAGGTTTGTAGTGTAATTGTGGAGATTTCTAAGGTTTCGGCACATACCAAATGGTGTAGGTTTCAGTCAAGCGTCGGGTGGTATTTCAACATTGAATATGGCATTACGTATGTTGCGAAACCTGGGTCGGCAGAAATAAAGGCGTGTGGAAATAGACAAGTGCTTTCATTGCGTTAAATTTCAGAGGTTTACTTTTCACCGAGGTAGTTTAACCCTATAACTCATTGCCTTGACTTTATTCCACACTCATAAAGGGATATCATAAAATAACCTAACGTACTGTAGAGAAAGTAACGCTCTATCCAACACACCAAGCTTATAAAGGCGCTAGAAAAATACCCAAGCTGTGTTTCCTGCTTCGAACTCTCACCCCTGGGGACCTGAGGAAGAGTGGAGAATCGCGGGAAGATGGTTTGCTGAGCTGTGTGCATATTGAAGCGGGGGTGGATGCTTCGTGCTTTTTGAGTGATCCCAGCGCCTCAACGGAAATCAGGCGGGAAGGATAAACACACAACAAAGATTTGAGAAAGCACCGCGAGAGAAAAATCTGTGAGAAAGGCAGCGAATACGAGACGGTCAAATATTTTTTTATCGAGCGATAAATAGCGATATCACTCTTGCAAGTCTCAAAATCGATAGAACACACAATACTGTCACACTTTAGATCTGATACGAATAAAAGGTAGTTTTCATGACGACATACGATATTTTCGTGATTGAGATATCATACCATTTAAATGGTGGTTTCCTTGACGATTGTAGTTTTGTGAAATAAAAACGTTTAGCAGTAAATCTGCAGAGGAACCGATAGAACAATCTGACTAATGGATGAAAACGAAACTCAGAAAGGAAATTAAACACTCACAAAAAAAATGAGAAAAGGTGTGAGACAAGGGTATGCACTGTCACCAGTAATTTTTATAGTTCATATCTAGAAAGCCATCGATGAAATATTAACATTGTAAATCAGGCTAAAATAACTAATTTTTTATCAATATTCTAAAACGGAAACGTGCGCGCGGAGCGCAGCGAATCAATATTCTAAAACGGATAGCAATTTTTATACCTCCACTGCACAATCGCTCAACAATCGTCCACAGAATCAAATCCGCTCATCTAAAACTAATACGGCTCTTATGTAAGGTAGGTTTATCAATTAAGAACTTCAATTGACTCTATTTCCAGCATATGTAGTGATTACATACTTCATACATACTGCGGTTGAGAAGAAAATGTAGCAATCTGTGTTTGCTACGCTAATGCGATCGAAATGCATGTACCAGAAAGAGATTAATTAAATTCCAGTGCTACCGCAAAAGAGTCTAACAGTGATATTTTGATCACTAGCATTAAATGCATGTACAGCTCTGCAAATTAATTGTACTATGGAAAATATCACTTGTATTAAACAAAAACAACATGAAAATCCGGCAATATGGAATATGTCTACGTCCTGAAAGACACACACCGTTCATATCTAAGCAGGTAATTTCCACAAAATTCCGCGAAAATACCTTCTTCGTCGCTTTAGCAATGCGCTAAATACACAGTCATTAGCATTACACTTCTCCCCTAACCCAAATCCACCCGTACAAAATAAAAACAGATTTCATTTGGGTGAGTCAACACCGTGGTCCACGCAAGCGTAGCTCATTAACTTAATGCATAAGTTGCCTTCGTGGTTGTATGCGAAAAAATACATTTATATTCGCTGAATTTTTCAGGAATAAACCTTCGAGAGATTTTTTTCTTTTCTCCATTGCCTCATCACTCACAGTTTTCATTACTCTATATTCATGCAGGATTGGACGAGAAAATTTCGCATAGTTTCTGTAACAGCGAAATGAAAGAGCTTCAAAAATTATATAATGAGTAACAGGGCACAACAAATCCTAGGCTATCCCATTCTATGCTAATATTCTATTTCAGATCCGTGGTCACTGCCACGAAACTGAGTCATATTATCTGATTCAAGAAATTTTAAATAATTTAATTGATCGCTAAGAACACTAATTCCACAAGTAAAACATAACAATCACTGTTGAAGTTTTCAGGCTGGGTTTTTAAACCAAGAACAAAATTCGTAATGCAAATATAATTTATCTTAACCGGAATCCGAACCCGGATATCTCAAATACCGGCCTAGTATTCATAGTATATAGATCACCAATACATCTTCCCGGAAGTCTGAAATTCGCATTGGAGGAAGATTGCTTGATGATGTAAATAGTAGCTATACCTAACATGCAATTGGGAGATTTTTTCGAATCATGGATAAGACAGATGGTTATCACGAAACGAATAACAGTCTTATAGTTAACCTCTTCAAGGGAGTACAAAACGCTGCGTAAAAAGTCACGTTTTGCATTCATTGCTTTGGTTTAAGCAGGCGTTTCAAAGATAAATTTACCTTGCTGAAATGATAACATAAAAAAATCATACACAATCTTGAAGTTGAAATGATACCAGTTTGTCCTAAGTATTTCAGACATGATTTACGAAATAAATAATATTCCAAATCTACGTCCTTTTAGACAGTGAGATCATATGTTGTTGTGTATTTCATCTCTCAACGAATGCAGGCATATCAAAACGCTAGATTTCATGTCATAAAATTTCAGTTTACGCATCCATTCAGCCAGAAAATCATAAATATAGTAAGGGCATCATTTGATGGAACTCAACTGCCTACGAAGAATGAAGGTAAATTCAGCTCGTAAAAAAAAGAAAATTGTATTCGCCTTCCCAACAGGACTATTATTACTTTACCCCATCCATCCGCAACTCCATTCCGTTGAAATGGCATGCTTCAGAAACCAACAAAATCATATATTTTACCAGACATAGAAGGGCCATTTTATAAATCTTTCGCCTCTTTCGTATTATATACAAATAAAAGACTACGGCTTCTCGTTTCCAGCGAATACATGCCATACACGCGATTCGTCAATCTAGCAGAAAATCGAATGTGAAAAAAAAAAGGATTTGGTCTTTCTTATTTCCCATATTGAGGGGATATAACCAACTGCTCAGGAGAAAAGACTGGTTAGGTCACACAAAGGCATATCATATCCATGGAAGGCACAAACAGTTGAGCGCCATTTGTGGAAGACCAAGTAAGTTCCTTATTGAAACAAGCAAAAATTAAACTGATAATCCAGAAGTAAATTAAACAAATCCGTGAAAATATAATGCTCTTCTTTTATTAGGCTATTTTACTCTAACAAATGTATGTAATGACAATTTCTTAAGTCACCCTGCATTAAATCATTGTTTTAACAAATAACAAATGTTGGTTTTTTTATTCATGGTTTTTTTCAGAGAATGAATAACATATTTTGCATTATTTTCCTATTTCATAAGGTTTCAAAGGCCCCTCCGTAATAAACTCAATACTTATCAATTTTAGCCTAAATATTACATGACATGAAGATCCTATTTACAATTGGGAACCTGAGTTTGGCATGATTCTCGTAAATATTTAATTTTATTTTAGCCATGGGAACTCAAAAAACTGCCTAATTAAAACCAAACGTTCTGACGTCTTGTTTATAGTTTTACATCCGAGTATAAAACAGAGTCCGACAATTTTATAAATTCATTTATTTATAATAAAACAATTTTATTTCCGAGTATAAAAAGGGTATTCCTCATTTTAGTTACATGAAATATTTCGAAATTCATTCTATAAGTATCAATGTAGTTCAATGGAAAATAGCCATCAGGAAGCCTTCTGTTTTCATTAAACCACATCGTAAGCCAATGGCGATGGTGTTATCATTGTGGTAGAAAATTTATTGAACTTAACAGTTTGATTTTTATATATTTAAATTTTGATACGACGACGATGCGGTGACAAAGCACTACGGTGATGCCGACAATTACGTTTTTCCACTTATATTGAAAGGGCCGGGCCAAAAAAACTTACTCCAGAGTTAACCTTTTGGATGAGCTTTCGCTGATCTGAGATAGTACCATTTTATCTCACACGAATGGAATTAATTTCAATGATGGGGCATTCGACAGTGCTGAGCTGATGAATGAGAAATGTCGCTTAATTTTACGCAGGAATTCTCAATAATTCTCGCGCGTTTCGTCAAAAACTGCTACGGGCGTACAGACAGTGTTACCGAGATGTTAAGCGAATTAGGCTGGGAGCCGTTGGAGACTGCGCGATAGGCTTAGATTGCTTGAACAATTGAGAATGGATATCTTTAAGAGCGACGCAGAGAACATAATATAAGAGCCACACTATATTTCCAGGTCCGATAGAAGCGATAAATTAAGAGAGATGTTTTGCCAAACGGATAGATATGGGATTTCATTTTTCCCCTGAACCATAAAGGACTTTAATAAACGCTAGTCCCAACTTCGTTAGAGCACTTAATTTTTTTTTAGCTGTAAATGGCTGGTGTACTAACACCCCCGTACCACACGCCTTTTAGGCGGCTTGCGGGGTATTATGTAGATGTAAATGAAGGGAGGAGGTGGGGGTATACCCTCCTTCCCGAAGGTGAGAGTGATTTATCCGGTAATCATCTCTGCTCCTACCGTCCCGGACACAGAATAGGTACTAAACGGTCAATGATCTTTCGGAAGGGGATGAGGCAATGAGGGTTTATTTATTTTACTATTTTTTAACGCACAGCCGTGCCTTTAATTTAAATTAAAAATGTAAAGAAAAAATGAAATAACAAATCAATTACAATCTTCCAACATATGAAATTCTCATGTCACAGTTTTTTGTATCCAAACTCCTCCGAAACGGCTGGACCGATTCATATAAAATTTTATGTGTATATAAAGTAGGCCTGAGAATAGGATATGAACTATCTTTCATCATTCCGCTGGGCCCATGAGGCCCTGGCTTGGGCCCTGAATCATTTCCATAAGAAATACATGAAAAGTTCGTTCTTAATGCCTACATACCTTTTTTTCTTTTCCATACTTAACTAAGAGATAATAGACACCTTTAGTACAGACATATGCTATTGGAAAGAAAAAGAAATGTACATTCTTATTCTTGCAATCGATGTACATTTTCCTCGTGATTTATGGTGAAATTTGAAAAACAAATCATAAAAATGCTGAAATTTTAGTGTTTTTGGCTCACTGTCCCCTTGACGACCGTCGGAATTTTTATGTAGTTTGGCCTCTCTTCTATTGATTCAGTTTGCAATACCAGCGTAGCTTTAAATTATCCTCCTGAGTTTTTGAATTCATTGTTTTTGCCAGGTATTCCACCGCATCGTTTACAAGGTTGGATTTCCAGTTATATATGTTTCGTTATTTGAACCCACTTCGGCTGTGCAATTAAACGCGATTAGCCATTTAAAAAATTGATGAAAAACGTTGTCGAACATTTTGAATGGAAAGTTTTAAGGAGAACATGTATTACCACCACAAATCCCTATTATTCCGATAGATGTGCCAATAGAATTCAAACGGGTTAATTTTCCAATTAGATTGGCATTCGCAATGGCAGTCAATAAGTATCAAGGCCAAAAGATGTCTATTTGCAGCTTAGATTTTAGTACACCGTATTTTTCACAAGGGCTTACGGAATACGTGACATGCTTGTTTGTGTTGGATACTGATGGAATCATTAAAAATATCGTACATTCTATTGCACTAAGAGACTGATAACGTTTATTTTTTTAATTGTCATTATTTGTCTAGCCTGAATCACACGCTCATTTTTTTCGTCGCAAAAAGTGATTCCTATCGCGATCACTTTTCGCGACGGGAAAAGCGATCGCTCTAATGATCATTTTTCTGAATCACACGGTCACTCCCGCCGTCGCTTTTCGCATAATTTCCGATATCACAGCTCGTTGTCATAGGACCCTCATCACAAAATTATGTAGCGTGTTTGTTTATTTATGTCATTCCCACGATTGTCAAACGTTGCGCTGCAATCGCTCCATACGGGAATGTGTTCCGATCGGATTATATAGGGTTTTAGGGACGGTTTTAGCGACGGAAAAAGCGACCGGACGAGTGATGAAAAATAGCGATATGGGAATCCTTATCGCGATCGCGAAAAACAATTGCCGGCGACGATCATTTGCGAGTGATCACTTTTCGCGACGAAAAATATGATCGTGTGATTGAGGCTTTACAGAGATGTAATTAGAAATTTATTGCCTACGATAATAAAAGTACAATGCATAAAAAAATTATTGTTCGGTTTTTTGTTATTTTCTTGCGTTAAAAATTTAGCAGGTCGCCATGGTTTACAGCGCTCCATTCATCTATGAGTCCTATAACACATCCACACACACTTACAATAAGTCAGTTATTTTTATTTGACTACCATAACATTCACTAAAAATAATTTATGCGTCAAAACAACGTTTGCCGTGTCAGCTAGAGACAATATGAAAAATTAACAAAGAATGGGACGCAACAACTTTATAGGGCATATTTTGAGACATGATGGCCTGATTAAGACAATCATCGAATGGTAAGTAGGTGGAAAGAATAAACAAGGAATAACCTCGAGTAAAATACATGGCACTAGGAATGAAGGATGTAAAATAAAAGAAATACGTCAGTATGCTGCCTACCTCACGATTGTTGACTTATGATGATGATTTATTTCTTTATTTTAGCCTATTTGTGAACTGCGTGGGAGATAGGATGTTGGGTTCCTTTAAGTTGAGGACAACCATATGTATTTATCCTACTGAAGACAGAGAGAGAGAGAGATCAATGCGAGTCGGTAAAAAAAAGGTATGGTAAGGTCGTGTTGTTCTTATCAGGCTGGTGTTCTATGGCAAAGCTACGGTCCGTGAGAGAAAATAACGCTATCACAGAATGAAATTGGAAAAATTTATGCCAATACATAGGTTGATTTATTTTATTACTTTATTTGAATCATTTTTCAGCTAGAGCAGTGGCTCCATTTGCAGTGAAAATTGTAACTAAACACGAAAGAGGCAAAACACAATAAAAATGTAAAAACTTTCAAATGATAAATCAGAGGAGATAGAAATACGTTCAATTAGCTGACAGATGGGACATGGCTTGTATGGTGAAATTGTGGCACGATAGGTAAAAAGGATCGATGGATGAGTTTAGAAGGGAGGAGAGGCGATATAAAGGTGAGCGCTTGGTTTGGGAGATATCCTGGGCGTATTAGGGAGATGGAGTAGGAAAGCTAACGGGTGGATCGAGGTGGTTTTTTTATCTCAGGTTTGCAGCTGGATTTTTTCACCTCATCAGTTTTTTTCTGTACTACTTAATGTAACAATTGGTTCAGTCCTATTTCCCAAGTCGGGTGCATGAGTTGGTGACGTAGGCTCTCACGTGTGAATCTCTATGATCCCTCCGAAGGTGCAGATCACATTCGTGTCAGTTCGGGGAAATACGGAAGTAAGGAAAACAAGTTCTCTTTTCAATATCAAGTGATTTCATTCGATTAATCATGTGATCAAATAATTATTTTGTTATGAATACTACGGAACGATAACTTTATGGCCTAGAATTTACCTATGTTTCTAATCAACTTACGTGGAACATTTTCATATCACTCTCTATCACTCCACATGCACTGTGAAGCAAATTCTTAATTTTTCTTCTATGGATTCCAATTTACTGCGCGATATCCTCAATTTTAACGAGAAAAAGTAAATACATTATTTTGTCTTAATATAGAAGTGCATAAAAGCTGTTTTTAAATACGGAGACGCTAAAAAATAGTTAATTTAATTAATCAATTAATATAATAACAAATAAAATCCGAATATTTAGATGCAAAAGAGTGGAATTTTTCCATATTTAAAGAAATACTTGCAATTTTCCACTATTATAAAATTTATTACGATCAAAGTTTCAATGTCAATACATCATCTTCAAAGCCGAATAGCCTACATCAATAAGTAACATATAAATAACGGTGAAATGCAATGATTATAAGGAATAATAAGCCTAATTTGATTTGCCTTAAGAATAAAAATATCATGAACACGCTCAACTTTGAAAGCAATGAACAATGAGTGAACGTTAATAAAAATTATATAATTCAAAGTACTCATTTGCTTTTTTTCTGAAGATATTCGCAGCGACTTTTATCTTGTGAATTCCTTTCGGGAAATATTACCAACGCAGCATTTACCGAAAGGAACAAGATATCCTTTTTATTAACGTAAAAAACTTAAGGAAACAGGATGCATCACAAAACTTCATGAAAAAAAATTGGTTCATTGGGGACTGAGCAAAATACGAAGGCATAGTAATTAGGCTTTGGATCATGTACTAGAAAGATATTAAGTTTCCACAGCCATTCATTACCAGTATGTTCGTCCTGAATACCAGGACAAAGGATATGCGATGCATTGAAGAATCTTCACAGAGGGAATTTCTAATGAGGTACTGGTACGGTAAAAAAAAGAAGGGAGGGTCTTTAGAATTCCATTTTGAGAAAGAGAGCGTTACTTTGTGTGAAGAGAGTTTCTCAAACACACTCACAAGAGGAACACCGAAAGAAACGATCCTCAATGACTTGCATTATTCATCATGAAGGTTAGGAGAGCAGAGGAGGGACTCGATATCCCCCGAAGTATTTGTCCCTCAGAGAAGTTTCTCGTGCTAGCCGCGATAAAAATTTGTACATCCTGCATTCTCATAAAAAAACAGTGAAATAAATCTACATTTTCATAGCTCCCGCAGTTGATCTCAAAGCCGAATTACAATTTGTCTTAACAGTAAAAGGAAAGTAAAATCTACCTTGAAGAAGGGATTGAATAACAAGGTCTGATTGTCTAAAAATATTTAATATTTTATCAGTCTCATAAAGTACCCTGTGTTTATAAATTAATGTAGGGGTTTTAGCGCTTTATAATATTTATAACTTTATACTTACAGTTATAAATTATATGTTAATTGAAAGAGCAACTCAAACAGTTTTGTTTATTAGCAACAATGCACATGTGAGTGAAATGTTTCCGCCGCTATCCGCTAAAAAGCGGTAGTAGCAAAGATGGCGACTAGTCAACAGAAAGCGTTCTGTGTTTTACAGTTTGCAAAGACTGAATCTGTGCAAGGTGCGTTCCGCATTAAATTCGGCTGTGATCCTCCAAGTGGCAATAACATCCGTAGATGGTATCATCAGTTTGAAGATACAGGCTGCCTTTGTAAGGGGAAGAGCACGGGACGACCAAGAGTTAGCGAAGAGACTGTTGAGCGAGTGAGAGAGTCGTTCACTCGTAGCCCAAAGAAATCAGTTTGAAAGGCTAAGTCGTGAATTAGAAATTTCTGTGTCGACTGCTTGGAAAGTTTTAAGGAAACCCCTCGAAATACGCCCTTACATTTTACAGTTTTTACAGGCTCAAAAGCCTACAGACCATGTATTACCTGCCAACTTCACCATGGAAATGTTGTTTCATGATGATGATGATTTTCTGGATCATGTTGTCTTCAGTGATGGGTCGGCCTTTCACCTCAGTGGACATGTAAACACTCATAATGTGCGGATCTGGGGTCACTGTGCAACACACGTTGCACAATAACTACAGATTCAGTCTTTGAAAACTGTAAAACACAAAACGCTTTCTATTCAATAGACGCCATCTTTGTTATTAACGCTTTCCAGCGGATAGCGGCGGAATTCACGCACATTTGCATTTTTGCTAAAAAAACAGGACTGTTTTAGTCTCTCTTTTATTTGGCATATAATTTATAACTATAAGTCTAATGTAATAAATATTATAAAGCGTTAAAAACCCCATACTACTTTATAAACACCCTATATTTAGTTTCCAACAACAAGACTGTCCTAACAACTGGCATTAATTCCTTTAAAAAATCCAAAAAGGCAAATAAATATAAAACTCCGTTTAATAGTCGTTTTAGAGTGTGAAATCTCATTTCTCACACTTTTATCACTTTAATACGTTCTTGAATAATATAATTTTTTTTATTTTAAAGTCACTCCCAAAGTTTATTTTCCAGTTGCTATCCTTAAATTGATATTTAACTTTATGATTCTCCGTGTTTGACAAATATTTTGTGGGAATTAGCATTAATTATCCAAGGACGAATCAGGTTGAAACAAATTGGGCAATGTTAGCATAGTTCTGTTTGCAAACGCTGTTAAGAAAAATGTTATCATAGTATAGAATTTCGATTTCTTTGCCATAACCCAGCTGCGCTGAACTCGTCATCAAAGAATAATCATTGTAACAATTGCTCAAACTTCCGGAGGATAGATGAAATCACGTTTACTTCAAAATATGTAATATCACCGTGAAAGAATATTCATCATATGCCTCTTCCATAGCCTTTGGAATTTTTGTTACTCATCACAGAGTTTCCGCAATTGAAGCCCGATCGTTCGCGAAAAGTAGCCCACAAAACATATTTTAAAATTCGAATGTTCTCTGTAATATTTTGGAGATAAAACATCAAATATATGTAAAAATTAAAATTTAGACTAATGTTGATGATCGTATTTTTCCCTCAACAATAATTTTTAAACCATATTTTAAATGCGTTTATTACTATAGCTTTAACTCTCGATCTCTCGTCGAAGGTGAATTCAAGAAGTTAAATATAGCTTTAACACTTTGAATAATATGGGCATAATATTACGCCATCCGTCTTTTGAATAATCGCCGTTTGCCATTTTTTGCCAAAGGTCTAAACAACCAAATTAAAAAATAAAAATAGATCATTCTTTAAAATAATACCAAACACCTATTCTAATATCAACGTTTGGCTGTTAAGAAACAAAACAAAAGTATTGAAAATGGCCAGCACTGAGGTACAGATATACAGCACTAAGATCAGCATAGTAAGAGTTAAACATAGGTACCAGAAATAGGATGGCAAAAGAAAGGGTGAAAGTGACACATCAAGACCAATAATTTTATGCTATCAAAATACCAACGCGCACATATTTAGAAATACTGAGCAGATTGCTGGCTTCCTCAGAGTCAAGGAGAAATATTTTCAGAACCCAAAAAAACTCATTAATTCTAATAATCCTATTACGTTATACTTTTAAGTAATTCGCAATTCTCTTTCTGGTTCTATTTCTAATTCTCTTTCTACAACATAACTTTATTATCACAGTCAAAAAACGCACTTCAACTTTTCATTCACATGAAAACCAATGCTAAGGGTCTATTTTATGCATTAAAATCCTTAAAAAAATACGAAAAATTGGGGTTTAGTAAACTTTTTGAGTAATAAAAAGATCCTTAATTATTTATATTGCCTTTTATTTCTAGTGAAGACCGAGAGCGTCAAGCGAGAAATGGAATGGATTCGGAAAAGGGCGATAGGCCCCCACGTGCTGCTGCGACCGATGATGCTCTTTTGTCTGCGGGCCAAGCGAACTGGAAACCGAGCCATTGTCGAGCCCGAGTCGTGGGCCCCACCGAACGTTCGAATGCTTCCCTAGCGAACTCTTCAGCTGGGACGCTGTTGCGGGTATACACGTATATATTCAGTGACGTGTGCAAGCGCAACTAGTAGGCACCTCCACGCATATGCACTTCGAGGGCCAATGCCTCCTCATCCCATTGTGCATTCTGCATCGCATGCAACGCTTATTTTTTTGCGGTGCATCCTGACGTTGGCGCGATTGCGAATTTGAGAGATTGCATTCTATTCTTAGGGTTGCATGTTCCACGAAAAAAGATTCTATACTGTGCTTCGACGAGGTTGAAAATTACACTTTGTCATTTGTGGCATCTGATGGTTCCTCAACTGGGTCAGTTTGTAAAGACCCGTAATACTATTAAAACGGCACGGTTTAATTTATTTCACTTATATCAACTCACACATTCAGTGATTAAACCCTAGGGTTGGTTCGGTTAGGTGAAGGTAGAGCTCTCCCTTGACTGGGCTACGGGCGAGTGTACTTCACACATTGCGTTAGGGGGGCAAGTTCCTTTCTCTTGCCCGCATTGCACTACCCTGGTGAAGCGGAATGGAAGCGTAAATACAACGTATAACATAGCAGACGAAACAGTAAATGATCGGAAACCAAGCGATAGCGGAGCGTAAAAGGGGCCTAAAGGAAACGGAAACTAACCGTAAATGAGACAAGGAAGCGGAAAAAGGAGCCGTATAGAGGCGGATATGAACCGTACGGAAACGGAAAATGAAGCGTATTATCATTATTATTATTATTATATTTTTATTTTTTTCAGAGCATTTTTGCTGGTTTTAGGCGAGGTACGGGTATCACCAAGCACTCTTGTCTTTTAACTCTGTGTTGAAAACTTTTCTGACAATACGACATGTATTTAACACTGCTACTTTTTGTATTGTAATGAACAAGCAGCAGTTTTCGGCAGTCCAATAGTTTTAAGACCTTGATGGATTGAATAAGGCACTACTCCTGTGGCAGAGATAATAATTGGTATTATTATTTGAATTTCACCTAACTCTGTTGAGAAAAAAATCACTTGTAACCCTTGGATTCTCATATATAATACAAATAGAGAGAAAATATATAATTCCCTTATCACTTCATGTTATGGATAACATGAAGGATTTTAGCAATTACAATTAACCTCAAAATTACTTAACATTTTTTTTCCGTCCGTCAGAGCGATGGTATATAGCGAAGGAAAAAGAGACGTGCCGAATGATGGATAAAGGGATGGGATTACCATCCCTGGAGCCATCGTGGAAAGTGATTGCGTGAATCGGTCATATTTCCGCCGTCATTGGAGCTATCGCTTCGTAAGGGACGGAAATAATGATCGCGTCATTCGGGCTTTAACGAAGGATGTTAAAAACAGCCAGGAGGAGAACTTGACTTTCAATGCCTCAGAATAGGGTGGTTCCCTATTATTTTTTTATTGCCTAAATCGAAACATTATTACTCCTGGAGTACGAACTTCACGATCTTAGATTTTCGAATGACGATATCTATTTTTCGCGATTAAACGAAAAGTGAAAAATTTCAAGCTCGCGAAAACGCGACGGCTAAGTAGGAATGATGGGAAAAGTCCGTGTGAAGTATTTCTGTCGGCGTGGGCGGTGACCTTGGGGCGAGTCTTGAGCGCTGATACGACGCAGGCTGCTAGCAGGTAGCGCTTGGCTTAAATAAGGATTATTATTTCCCTATCAAACGAAGGAAACTTTCCGAACTTAGGTATTTTTATTGTGTGATTATTAAGAGATGTTTCCCTGAGCTCTGTGCCTCATGCATGCATTGGTAATCTCAGACGATGTAAAACTCCTATCTACTCGTATAGAATCTAGGTCCCTGTGACGTCACGTGGAGTGGAATGGCATGGGCGCCAATCTGACCTTTTACAAATGAGGTTAAAATTAACCGTTGCCATTCGTCAAAACTGGGATTTCTAAAACCAATTAATTTGTATATTATGAATACACTAATGGTGGGTAAGGAATCGCAATCGATGCCTTTCGTTTTCTTTGATGAAGGAAACTACCCTATTATATGTTCAAAGGTATTGGGTTGAATAATTGAATGCCATCACATTTATTCTATAAATTCAGCTATTCACTGCTATGTTCACAAAAAGCTATCATCGCTGACGAAAATTCGAGGCTTCATCAGATCTCTGGCTTAGCCCCGAATACGCTCGCTGGATGGAGGAGGCAGAAGAATGTTGCGTGGCACCCGAGGTCAATGGACAAGAGTGGTCAGCGTGGTCAAGCAACATACGTAATACCTTTATACGTAGCTTTATGTTTCGACTCTCCCACTAACCCCCCTTCCCTTTCCCTATCTGGTCTCCCCCCTACAGTTGTCGGATATAGTATAAGGCTCGACATTTTAAGTTCTCCACTTGTTTGTCTTGATAATGACGCTATAGCCGTCGGAACTAGTCGACAGCAAATAAAAGTTTTTGGAACAATACTGGGTTTTGTTTCACCATGAAAACGCTCCCTCCATTTTCCGTCGCACATTATTCGAAACGTATGGGATGGAATACAAAATACGAAGGATAAGAGTAACATATATGATAAGAGAGTTAGATGCGTATAATAAAATATCTCATCGCCAAAAAAATCCTTGTGAAGAAGCCCACTATGGTAAATTCAAGACCAATGAAATTGGAAGATTAACTAAGATTTTCTAATGCTATGCGGTAGGCTCTAACACTCTCAATTACAAAAACTACTACACCCTGACAAAAAAGTGAAAAAAAATTGCCATCATACCTGTAGGCAATGATGGCGTGTACGGTTCCCACGGTTGAGAGGCTCGAACCGAAGACCACGATGGGGAAGGCCACAACTTCTTCTCGACAGCGAAGGACACGTCTGCGTGCGACGCGAAGAAGGTTGAGGATTCGTGCATCCTGAAAGTACAGAAGATAACTAAGTTGAAACGTCGAACAATAGAAACGTTGAAATGGGTAATAATGGAAATAAATGAATAAAACTTTGTAAGGTTCACTTGTATATGAGCAGGTATACGTATACAAGTGAACTTCACAAAGTTATCTTTTATTTCCATTATAATAGAATATAACTCTAAGAAATAAAATAATATAACTTCGTAAAGCTCACTTGTATATGAGCAGGTATACGTACATAAGTAAACCTTAGAAAGTTGTCTTTTATTTCCATTCCGGAGGTGGTTCACAGAGTCAAGCCGGAAGTTATCATTTATATGTTGAAATGGGTGTTGAATTTAAAAATAATGAGTGGGAACAGCGGAGACATACTACTGCAGCCTTAGCAAGATGTTGAACAGCAAATTACTTAGTAAGAGCACCAAACTTGCAATCTAAGCGAATAAACAATATTCAACGGCTGCGAAGTTTGGTCACAAGCAAAGCCTTCGGAAACAAATCTCATAACCTGTGGAAATAAATCACTAAGGAAAATATTTGGACCTAATTTCGAAGAATCAGAAAATATATAGAGCTGAGAGAGATCTATGGTGAGCCCGATATAGCTGCCAACAAAATGAAAACGTTTAATATGGCTAGGGCACATATTGAGAGGGGACAACGCCAACACGATAAAATAGATTGTTAATGGCAGAAGACCTCAAGGATGATTATCGTTGGGTATTTGAACCTGTTTAAGGTAGAGAAGAAGAGGAGACTGTTGTTACGCTCTGAAACGCTGAGAAGCAGGAGTTGGAAGAATATATTAGTTATATGGTGACTAGAGCGAACAAGATGACAATATCTCGATCAACTGCTCTTTCTGATCCGCTGACTTGATACATAAAGAGATATAGAATAAACAGGTGAATATCAATACGTTATACATTTCCGTTATAAATGATCATTAATTTTCTTTGAAAGAAGTCAATAGCCAATCCAAAATTATGGCTTCGACACGACTTTTTGTATATTGAGCATGAATCGTGCAACGTGAGCCCTTAACATCACTGATTACTAGCAGATTAAGAATATTCACGGGAAAGGTTCTATAGGGGAAAAAGTATCCCAACAAAGGTTGTGCCGCCACTATCACTCTGTAGGAAAGTGGGTTTCGTATAAATCAATTTTTCACCCTTGAATATAATAGTGCAACGAAATTGATGTAGGAAACCTCAACGAATATAATGAAAACAAAACAAGGAGGGAAATAGCTTTTGATAAAAAAATAATGAGAAGAAGCATAAAATAATTAAACTAATTATAGTGTACATTGGTAAAAAGATTATTTTTAAGTTAAAAGATTATTTATTTTACATTATATATGCAAGATATATGATGCATCAATGTTAACCCATTTCCACCTAGAAAACTTTTTGTTTGCAATTTTGAATATATTTTATTATTATCCTATGGCCACATTCAGAACGCCAACAAAGTATTTTGGTGATATACCTTACTGTTTATGAGAAAAGACCCGTAGGCATATGGCTACGCTGAGCGGTTATGGGGTCAAAATTTCGTTACCCACACATATAGCCTTTAAAATGCGATATACTAGTTGTATAGTATTGTCACTAGGTAGGTATTCATTAATCAAATAACAATACCATGTAAACAATACAATGTAACAAGGTAAAGAGTGCAATTTGATTACATATAAATATTGTAAATGTAATGTCAGCAATATGAGCCCTCCTGAGCCACTGGCTCGTCAATACTTGCTTGCATAGGCAAAGATGGTTACGTAGAGAAAAACGCATTGGCCGATCAAGCACAACCGACATTTTCTCTTATTACGAATAAAATGAAACAATATTAGATACTTTTTATTGGTGAACCGTATTTAAGGAAATGTAACAATCCATTTAATTAAGTTATATTCGCATTTTAAGTAATAGCTTCTTACAATTTCTTTTTCATTCCGTAATTGTATTGTAGTAATGTTTGGTGTTAAAACATTTACTTAGCTGAGAGATTTCGGTATAGTTACTCATAGCATTCTGTGACCATAATTTGTGAATGTCTTTGGATTGTCATACACATGTGTATGTCTCAACTTGATTGTACATTTTACGACTTTCTAAACCCTGTATTGATTTTTACAATAATTTTCTGTCATGAGTACATACTCAAAAAGTTTGATTATGGGCAGCACACTTATATTTTTGTGTACCAAATAAATATCTGGTATATCTGCAGTCTTCTAAATTATTTTTAAATTTATAAAATGTTTTCTATTTTATTTTGGGAATTTATCAGATTGTATGCAAGTTTTCAGTGTTACCTCCACACTGTAACACCATATCTTATCATCGATTCAACCAAGAAATGATAAACATTTTATAATAAGATGCAATCATTAAGAATTAGATATTTGGAGTATCGCATTATTTATTCGAAATATTTGACAAGATATGTTTCTTAGCTTGTTATTAACTTTATACACTCATGTACTGAATAGGGGCAACCTTCCCAGGCCGGTTTCGAAACCGTGATTTTAGGTTTGGCAGGAGGGGTCCAAAACCAGGAGGGGGAAATTTTTTAAAAACAGTGCAGTAAGTTGAGGGTTTTAATCTAATTTTAACACTTTTTATAATCGAAATACTTCATTTCTTAAGGAAATATCTTTTAAATTTATGAGTTTTCAATATTTTGTTTTCTTTTATGAAGGATAATAATTGTGTTTTTATATATTCGGGGGGGTCCGGACCTCCCAGCCCCCTGGCTACTCCACTGTGGGGACTTAATCCTACCACTACCGATGCCGACATTATTTTTCTGTTCAATTATTTCATTTTTTTAATTTTTCTATTACCTCCAGTCGTTCTAATTTATCTTTTTCCACGCCTAGATTATAATTCCTTCTATCTTTCTATCTTAGTAGTCCGTTTTGTTTGAAATGAAACCTTGAACCTGATCCTAAATACACCTCGGATACTCCACGCACCCACCTTAATTAAATTCCCTTGATTTGCATACTTTGCACTAGCTTCTCCCCTCCTGGGTAACCCTTGACAGAAAATCTGCCATCCGAAATGGAATCGCGGATAAGAGAAGAGGAGTCGCTCCCCAAACATCTTTCTCCTCCCACTTCTCTCTTTCTTCATCCCATTTCCCTCCATCATCACGCTAACTCCTAAAATATCCCCCACCCCCTCCCTCACCCTTTCTCACACTCTGCAAAACTCATAATTGTTTTTTTATTGCTTTTTTCTTCATGAAATAAAGCACTGAATCGGTGACGATTGGAGTCCATAGTTTTGATCTCATCAAGCTGAGCTTGATTAAACACTTTACACTCATAAAAGGATTAATATAATTACCTTCAACTTTTAACTGCTTATTACTTGCTACACTTAGTAATGAGTCATTAAATATATAAACAAATAAATCTTAGCAAGAGGACTAAGTTTTCTATGAGAAACACCCGATGCTCTAATTCTAAATGAAAGTTACAGGAATTAATGCAAGATTTTATCATGTTTCTACTGTCTTATATCAAACATAATTTTTATATTTCCTTCATGAAATGGAAAAATGGTTCCACTAATGCAATATATGCTCTCATCGTCATACAAAAGCCCCAGAATGTATCGAGCTAACTTAAAATAGACTGTACAAGTGAATAATCCTTCCTGTAGTTTATTATAGGCGCCGAAGCCGGAGCTCAAGGAAACAAGACTTGCAAAAGCTATTAGTATTTGAGAGGAGGGTGCTAAGTAAAATATATGTTGCAGTCCAGGGCGAATCAATAGGAGCATGGGGAAAACGACACAATGAGGAACTATATAATTTTTATGGGAACAATACGATAGTGGGATTGTTAAAAAGCAGAAGATTAGATTTGATAGGACATGTGCGACGGATGAATAAGGAAGGGTATCCTAAATTAGCAAATTATATGGTCCCAGGAGGAATAAGACCAAGAGAAAGAACGAAGAACAAGTGTTTAGATACCATATTGGAAGATCTATAATGATAGGAAGCCTGAAGAATGATACGCGACACTTCCCATATTTAGGATTGTCATTCAAACGGAGAATTTAATAAGTAAAATTATAGAAGAAAAACACGCACTGACCGCAACCACCAAATGTCAGAGAGACATACAGAACCGTATCTTTACAAACTTTTAATCATCCTATTGCCGGAATATCACAATTTAAAGCATCTTTGCCGAAGGCCAAACGTGGTAGTTCAAACAATCTGTTAGCATCCGTACCTTCTGATTGGCTGAAATACGGTAATAAGCGATGGTTTCAGCGACGGAAAAAAGGACGTCCCTAGTAATGGAAAATGAGATGGGAAATCCATCCCAGGAGTCATCGCGGAAAATGACCGCGTGAAATGGTAATTTTTCCATCAACACTGGAGCGATCGCGAGAGCTATCCCTCGGAAAGGACGGAAAAAATTACCGCGTGCTTTAGGCCTTAGGAAACCTCGAACCCGCGATTTCATCGCGGAGCCTTTTGGTTGCTATACCGTAATTGTTTGGGAAATTATTTTTCGGGGAATTCATCCAATTCTTAAACGAAACGTGAGGTAACCTGATGTTCTTAGTAGTCACGTCATCTCGAGCTAATGGGTAGATTTTAAATACGTATCCTAAAAATGAAAAAAAAACATGCGAACCGACAATCAAGAAAGAGGGCGGGATATTCGAACGCTCTGGAGGTAGCGTTAAAAATTGACACGTGACATTTAGAAAGTGTGATTTTATTGGTTAACACTAGCATCCCCGACCAATCCTAACACCCTCTTATGCCCTAGTGGGTCAATTTGACCAAATGTGACCAGGTTTGCATATTTTACTCAAAATATTTAATTTTCTCCCAGTCTTTTTATTAATATTGTTTATGAAGCATTTGGGAAGGCAGTAGAAAATTTAATTAGACGAAAAATATTAAAATTTTAGTTGTACAACAATCTCTATGGTGTTAAGGGAAACTAGCTTCCACAGCTTTGTGAATACCTATCACTTTTCCCCTGATGTGTTTGGGAGGTAGAATGAATATCAATGGTGTCAGAATTTCAAAAAATACATACATATTTTGACAAAAAATTCTGTGTTAAACACACAGTTACAATTAATACAAAGGAACATTAGAAAGGCTTCGAATATTTTTGATGGGCTGGGTCAAAATGGCCCATGCGGGCACGGCAGGTGTAAGTGATGAGAAAAAATAGAAAAAATAATAACGTCAGGTCTAACTTTTGCAAGGTAGTAAACCAAACTAAAGAATTAATAGTCACGTAATATGAGTTTTAAATTTTTCAAAATCGTTTCAAAATTATCGAATTGAATATTCTCTAATTGGGTCAATTCGACCCAGGCGGGCATTCTAGTATTAATCAATATTTTGAGGCGTCAATATTTAAATGTATCTTGTTTCTCCCAACCATTTGTCACAATCCATCTCTGGAAGTATCTCTCGGAAGGAAAAAAAAACTGACTTCACCCTCGCGCGCTTATTCTTTTCCCTCATACCAAGATTTCCATCATCTCAGTTTCCTCCCCCTTTGAGATAAAGGAGGGTTGAATCGTCGGGACGATAGTTCCTTCTCCAGTCAAAGTGCTCTCCCCTCCCCCAGCCAAGCCGCCAACGAATTCGCTCAGAGCGAGTCTTATCTCCATCTTTCCTCCATCTTACCTGCGACATCTATTTCGGGTCCCTTCTCTCTGTCCTCGGCAGAAGTGCCCTCCAAAAACTCTCGTCCCTCCTCTTGGCAGTCTATTTGCACGATTTTATGAGCTCCGGGGACAAAATCCTCCTTTTTGGCTAAGGGCGCAGTTCGTCCTCCACAAATATTCCAAACGCTATTCTGAATCCTTATTCCAGAATGAAAGTTTTGGTACTACGTAACCAATTGAATTCAGGATAATTGTAGCATGTTATGCATCGATTTCTTGAATGTAACAACAAGTAAGCAGCTTAGGAGAAAAAAACAACCAAAAATGACACAATTGTGGTCATTAAGAGACGCCATACATTATAAATATCTCCTTATGTTCTACCCTTTGAGTTTATTTGTGAAACTCTTCGTCATTAAAAATGAAAGTAAATAAAAACTCAAAAGAGTTACTACGTCGGGGCAGGGGTGTCACGTGACCCGGGCTGCAAATTTCAGGGGGCGGCAAAATTTGAAAAGTGAATTTCAAATGTTACCGTGGTTGCAGTTGATTTAAATACAAACAAATTATTTGTATTAGTGTATTGTAGTGTAATAAGTGTATCGCAGTGTATTGTAGTTCAAGTATTTTTCAATGTAAGTGTAATGTAAGTATGTATTAATGTGTAAAAGTGCATTAAATAATTATTTTTATTAAAAAGTTTTTTTCACATAAATCAAACTTCTTAACTGCATATATACGGTGTGTAATTTCAACTACCCCATCTCAACATAATCGCTTACGGATGTATTATATTTAAGGTGGTGGGTAGGAGGGAGTATCAAGGGTGGGGGGACTGCAAACTGACCATTGTCTCCCCTGACAGAACTCCTTGTTCGGGCCCTACGTTGAACCCTCGAGGAAGAACCCTCACCTCTCCTAATATACCGTCTCCTCATGAACCAACTTCACCCCCCTCGATATAACTCCCTCTATTCACACTCTCTCTCTCTTGCGCTGCAAACGGCATGGAGTTGAGACCTAGCACGCAATCGCCGCATACCGTACAGGTTTTACATTTGTCAAGTGTAAAGGCCGTTTTACACGGGCAACGGAGTTGCACAGGTTAGAGCTGCATTAATTTCTAAAATTTCGCGAATGCGTGAACGAAATTAGAATAGGGGCTATTTTGCCGTCTCGCATCCACGCATTCAGTAAACCAAGGGGAACATATTGCAAGGCGATTGAAAAGCAAAGTATACATTCAAGTACTTACAGTGGAATCCTGTTAATCAGTGGCGTCCTGTTGTCGCGTGAATTATCCAAAAAAACTGTTTACAACCGTTTTTAATCGGAGGACCAAATCACAAGCGTACGCAGTTCATAGGCCAGCGTAACTAAACACTGGATTTTATTCGCCGTATCTCTATATTGTGTTCTGGCAATTTACCACTTTACAAGACGCAATTTTGAATGCGCCTTCGCACGTAAGTCGGATTGCGCAATTCCGTGAACCGTGTAAAACGGTCTTAAGGGTCGTCATTTTCAAACTCACACTTCACCTACTTGTTGTCAGATTTTTTTAAGAAATATATTGGCTAGTGGATTTTTTATTTGATTTTTCTTGTCTTTTGTAGAGTTTTTCCCTCACTCGTGTCTCGAACAGACAGTTTCACACAGATGTTAAACGAATAAGTTGACCATCCTGTGATATTATAGAGTACTTAATGAGCAGTGACGAGTCTGTTGATGACGGCTGAAATTCCAAATTTCTAACGATAACCCTGAGTAATTTCTGCTATTTACGAGATGTCGGACGTATATATTGACTTACTTTGATTCATACGATGGCATACGAATCTCATAGTTTTACGCCATAGACTCTCAATCTTCCTCCTCATGGACTGCCACCACATTAAACGCAACTTTCTTTCGTCGGATGAATGAAGAAAAACTTTTACCGTTGCAATAAAAGTTGCACTTTTGACGTCCAGGAATCAAGTGGTAATAATAAAGAGTACTACGCATGACTGAACACTGCCGAAATGTGCATGTATCGACCACCAATAGAATCTCTAAGTAAACAGTCATTTATTAGCATTTTCTACGAGTCTACAGAAAATTCAGGGACATGTATTTGGCGGTAATTTGGTCTGATAACATCACTAAATAACCAGAATCGCCTTCATTGGAATTCTGTACCACTAGCATGTAAATATTGTCATCAGGAGGAAAGTCTTTGTTGAGGGAGGTGACGGGGTGGAGGGGAAGTCTCTAGTAAGTGGTGCGGCCCGTACCTCAGCTGCGCCGCGGTGCGGGGTGGCGCCCTGGGGGGTGGATTGCATTATGACGGTCGATATCTGCAAAACGCTTAGGGATAGGTCAAAACAAACAGAAAATCGGTCCTAAAGACCTTTACTTTAACGTTTTACATAGGAAAAGCACTTTTTCTGCTCCAAAAAACTCAATTAAGGGTCCTTAGTACTTAGGGCCCATGGGGGACGGGTTGCCGTTATTTTAAAGTAACCAAATTTTAACACATAAATATAAACCTCATTTGGATCATTTTGAGACTATGAAAACATAACTATTCGCAATTCTGAAAAATAAGGGCCCGCCTATAATGTCCATGCCTCACTTCCGTATAGGATCATACTCCAAATGTAGGTTCTTATAAATTGTTTCTTTCCTTCCATATTTAAGTTTTCCGATTTAAGCAGGTCTCTCTTTTGGTGGAATGCTCTCTTCGCCTGGGCTATTCTGCTGATAACTTCTTTCTTGTTTCTCCCGTCGCTTGTGATCCTGCTTCCCAAATAACAGATTTTATTCACCTCTACCAGTTTTCGCCTCCCTATTTTAATGTTAGTCTTGAAATTTTCTCTTAGATACAATTCATTAAGCTCACTCATAAAATAAGATGTAGAAGATACTAAGATGGCCATTTGAGTATCTTCCTTTTCTACATCTTTGAGGTCGTAGATCTCAATCCCCCCCTTTTGCATAAAAATATGAGCCTAGCGAGAATAATGGAGTTGAATAGAAATTTAGATTGAAAATAAGTCATTCATATCGGAGACACTATTGAAAATAAGAACGCAATGGAGTGCTATACAATATTAAATTTTAACCATCGCAACCATAAAATGGTAAGCAAGGACATTATAGTCTCGTTACCTGCATAAAATTCACTTAGACCACTGCTGGAACGAAACTCCTTCAGCTTCCTTCTCTAAGATCGACTTTACTTATAGCGGTCAAGTGGAGCTATTGTTGGCACCTCATCGAGCTGGCCAATTTTCTGCGAAAATCTGACTGCGAATCAACTGGGATTGTCAAAATTCTCGTGTAATCAAGGTATTAACTCTAGCAATGGACTTTTATATTCAACATAGGTGCATATTCAGACGTTTTATATCACTAAGTTAGATATCACAGATAGCACGTAAGATAACAGTGTTTTCAACAAAGTTTTACTTTGAGACTACGTATTTCAGCCGCTAGGTCTACATCAGGGACATGCTACTGACTATATGGTTAAAATATACTATACGGTACTATATGGTACTAAAAATAGGCCCATGATTCAATGGATGGAAATGACCTTATTCGAGGGAATACATATTATGTGTTATAGGTAATTGAACGATCTACAGCCGTTTAACAGTCGAAAGAAAATAAATCCCTCTTTGCCGTACTCTTTGCTGGGCAAAGAGGTGGGGAGGGTGGGAAGTTATAAGGATGACAGTGGGGTGATACACAAAAATTAAGCTGAAACACTATAAAATAAACAATCGCGCAAGCTCACTTACCCACTTCGCAGATTTGCCTTAAGGAACAAATTTCTGCGTAGGTCTCAATCATACACACACACTCGGGTTTGCGAAGCTTCCACTTACGCCAGTGACCTACTCACACCAAAGAAATAGACAAAAATATAATGCTAGGAATATCACGCTCACACTCAAGCACCTCGCGGATTTGTTCTAAGGAACATATGTCCGCGAGGAACAACGCACTCAAACACACACAGGTTTGCGAAGCTAGCGCTTATGACAGTAACCGTCAAACACAGGGGAGTTAAGGATGAGTAGAAAGGTTGAAAATGCCCAGGAATGATCTCCGACAACTCTCCTGCCAAGCAAGCTTTATCAAAAGAGAAAGAAAACCTAACACCTCTAAGGAGATAGAAAAGCAAAGAGTACTGCCTTGGAGAATTAATTTCCTTCAAATAGTACGTGCAATAATTAACAGGAATAGACGTATGTACACTAATTATTGTTATTAGAATCATTTATATAACTAAGCTGAGCTACGTACAATTGTGATAAAAATTTTATCTAATAAAGGATGAATAATATCTGATTATATGAATAATTAACTTATAAAAAATGCATAATATAAAATACACAAATAGTGCGAGTATTATTTTCATTGAAAACACAGTATTTCTGTTTCAAAACCCATTTGAACGTAACGTGGAGGATACAATAACGTGATTTTTCCTTCAATGACGATTTTAGAATTGGAGCAACCGACCTTTAAAAATCCACCCCAAAGGCAGAAGTAGATCTTTTTGAGGAAATGTTCCATCTCTCAAAATTGACAAAGAGCTCTCCACCTAGCTCTCCCGTTATCTTGCGCATATCTCCTTCGTATCCATTTTCTCGTTCGTAATCTCGAATCTCTTTTTTTCTAATCCCTTTCCTCTCTGTCATGGGAACTTCCCATTGTTGCGTCACAATATCGAGAAAAAGTCTTACTACGGAGTGGCGAAAGGAATGAGGACGTTGAGGAGGGATCGAGATAGGGTCTTTAAATGAAAGGAAAATTTCAAAAGGAAATGCAGAGGTCAATAGAAAGGAGATAGAGATTGGAGGCGGAGAGGGTGGGAGACAGTTGAAGCGCGAATTAATTTCCGAGAAACGAGCAGAATCGGTGTTGTGCGACGGTTCTTCGATTATCCGCGACCCATCGACTCCCGCGCTCATTCACAAAAGAAAATGGTTGAATGGGGCCTTCTTTTCAGCATGAGAATAAAATGCGCCGGAATTGATTTACAAAGAAAAGGTTTATCGGCCAAGGGCAAAAAATAGAGGATATTTTATGAATGGAATAAAAGGAGTGTATTACACGCGCGTATTAATGGCATATGAAGGGAGACCGCAAGTGCCCGTTTCAGAGAGTGAAAGACTTATCTCGATCGCAAATGACCAACCATTGACTTAAACTGCGAATTACGACGACTGACATCAGAGGTGTAGCCAAGAATTTCGTTTGAGTGGGGTTGGTCTAAAATCAGGGCAAAAACAAGGCACTAATTGTAAGTAGATGGTTTTAAACTAATTTAACACTTATCCAATTGAAACACTTCATTTTCAAAGATATCTTTTTAAATTCATATTTTTTTAATATTTTGTTTTCTTCCATGACTAGGCAAGGTAATTCTGATAAACTCGATTGTTTCTGGCTATACTTTGTGAAAATCCATTGTAAACAATAAAAAGTTATGGTACTTTTTCACACGATTTATTAAGACGACCGCTTTCGTCGCAGAGGCGATTTTGTTCCGGAAATTCTCCACCTTGAGGAAAAGGGAAGAAGGATGGACTGCTTGGAGGAGTTGGAGACTAGGAAACACATCAGGAATGGAATTTTAGCAAATGAAAACATTTTTGTCAACTATTCCCCCCTCTTGGAAATTCCCCTGAAGTTGAGTAACGCTCCAACCCCATCGCAACCCTCCCTACCAACGCGCAATAGCAACGAATAAACAACAAAATAACTATAAAAATAACGATTTCTGTACCTGATGGTGTCACCTCTGCGACGAAACCGGTCGTCTTAAATAAATTATATGAAAAAGTACCATAGCTTTTTATTGTGTATAAGGTAATTCTGCTTTTATATTTCGAATGGGGGCTCCGGATACCCTCACTTGCTAAGCTACTGACTAACGTCAGTAACGAACGGCAGAAAAGAATATGCCATTCACCGCCCGCTCATCTCGCTCATCAATAGATCACAAAAAGATCCAAGTCACGCATTTCCCTCGCAAACGTCCGACCAATCATTAGTTTCCCATAGCGTGAGCCCGTAGATAACAAAAGAGGAACTATTATACTAGGATATACTAGGATATTAGTATGCAGCAAAATAGATGAGGGAAATTAATAGCCCGGTCAAAAAAGAAACACTGACCCTAGGTTTACTACTCTTATGAAATCCTGAAAAGTCCCCATCGATCCCGTGAGTGCAAAAACTTTTATTCAAGTTCAAAGGTCACAAAAATGTTTTTTTTTTGCATTTTTTGGCCAAACGGTTAGTTTTACGATAAATATTGCGCAGAAAAAATTTTAGACCAGGAAATTATTTTTTTTATTGTGATTATACTTTTTTCTCTATCATTTACCATTTCTGAGAAAAAGCCATTCGAAAGTTAGCTGGATCCGTCCAATAATGTTCGGAGAGCGCAACAAGTAGTTATATTCATGTTAGCAAATAGTTATAGTCATGCATATTACGGAGAATACAGCTCCAACTAACTTTCGAATGGCTTTTTCTCAGAAATCGTAAATCTTAGAGAAAAAAGTACACTTACAATTTTGCAAATAATATGCTGATCTACAATTTTTGTTTGCACACACTTTTTATCGTAAAAGTAACCGTTTGGTTAAAAAAAAGTAAAACATCTATTTTGCGACCTCCAACCTTGAATAAAACTTAATGCACACACGGGATCGATCGATTTTCAGGATTTCGTAAGAGTGAAATTCCTAACTTTCCTGTAAATTTTCAGCTTTTCGGGAATTTATGGAATGGTATCCCAACTTTTTGGGCTAATTTGATCGGGCTACAAAATGTGAAACCAATGCTTGAAGAGGTGAAATAGTTTTGTCACCTAGGAAGCCGAATGACCAACAATAGACGAGGATAGAAAAAATTGTCAGTTGAATAACGCAGACGAGGAGGGATTTCAAAAAATTATAATTATTTACCTAGGAATAAAAATAAAAGTATAGAAATGAGGAAAAAATTCATCATATGCTACATATGGAGCACGTTTCTCTATGGAAGCGAGGCTTGGAAGTTGACAGCAGCAGAGAAGTCAAGAGTGGAAGCATTCGAAATGTGGTGCTATTCATAAGAATGATGCACGTAGATAAAATGGATCGACCGAGTAAGTGATGAGGGAGTGCTAAAAAGAGTGGGAGAAAAGAGAAGTCTTCTAACATCTACCTAACCTACTATAAGAAGAAGAAGAAGGAATAACTTAATTGGTCACGTTTTGAGACATGATAGCCTGATGAAAACAATCGCAGAAGGATAGGTGGAAGGGAAGAGGGGCAAGGGACGGCTCCTAATGAGTCTCATAGGACAGGTTGTAAAGGATGTAAAAGAGAAGAAATACGTCGCTACGAAAACGCTAGCAGATAGGGGAGAAGAATGGAGAGCTGCGTCAAACCAATCTCAGGATTGTTGACTTATGACGATGAAGATTTACTATGAAGATGGTACGTGGAAAATATCTAGGAATTACGATAGCATAAAATTTGTCTAGAGGTACCAATACAAATATTTTAGAGGAACAGCCCTGAAGAAATACATCTAGGATCCATTGAGTGCGTTGCGAGATGGTTTTCGGATGATAAGGTGAAAGATAGATACCTATCCGCGCTCATAAGGCCGTATCTCTATAACGTCGCATTAATATGGGATACGGTTCAGAACGTTTTCACCATTTAACTTCACGAAATGCACACAATAGCTCCGAGTTTTGCCAAAAACTACTATGACCGAACAGAAAGCGTTACGAGTTATTTACATAAAATAGTCTGGGAGATGTAACAGAATCGGAGACTCCCTACTAGACATAAATTGCTGGAGCAATAAAGAATGTTATTAAGTGTGTATCCCTTCAAGCGACACATAATCCCATCAAAAAACTCATCATAGAACGTTGCTTACCTTCAGTTCCTTCCAAAAAGATAAAATACGATAGATATTTAGCCGAAGCGCAGGTATAGGAATTTATTTTCTACGTAATAATAAACCATAGGCGGATTTAGGGGGGCACGGGGGCACGTAACCCCCCCCCCCCCCCATAACCTTAAAAAATATGCAAGATTTTTAATGCGGTCCCGTTATAATTGCGTTCGTTTTGTATTACGCGATATACTTGTGCCCCCTCCCCCGAAACAAAATCCTGGATAAGGCCTTGCTTGTGCCCCCCCTCCAGAAAGAAATCCTGGATCCGCCCCTGTAATAAACTACTCTAAAAACTCGTTTTCTCGGGCTTTACTTCAATGAATTGACTTAACAACATGCAAGGTAGAGAACTTTATAACTCCACATAAATTTAATACTGTGCGCTTTTAAGGTTGAACATTTGAGATTTTGCGCTGGAGTAACAGTTGAAATCGGACTTCGACTTTTTCAGACATAGTTTGTTTTCCTCCGTCGCTTCTTGACCTCAAGGAAAGCTCTAAGGATTCATGCACATTCGCGAACGAGACGCACGTCTTCCTAAGTTCCCTTCTCAGATTCTTTTCCAACTCCTCCAGTGTTGAAGCAAAAGATGGCACTAGCGAAGTTGAGAGAAGCAATTGGAGAACGCAATTCAAATCGATAGACATAAGGAGAAACCGCAAAATCTCTAAAAAAAAATAAAGGAACAGATTTATTTTTTCTTCTTAGGAGTTCTCAAGAGAAGAAACTTTTCATTGGAGGAGTATCACTTCGAACATCATTTATCAAGTTATTCATTCCCTTGGCAAATTTTAGATGTCTCCTCACAACTCAGCTGAAAGGCTTTCACGAAGTTAGCAAAAGATGACCGATATTCCTTTGGTCACGTCGGGGAACTAATTTTACTCCATAAATTCCCAAACAAAAGAGGGGATTATTTTTTTTATAATCTAGTGAATTCTGTAACGTCGCGTCCATGATGTTCGGCGCGATTGATTATGCCATGGTCCTTGGATTATGCATTGATGTTTGAATTGTATTTATATTTGTACGCGTTTTTGTGTTTATATTGCTGTTTTGGAGTTGAGGGCGCTATGGTGATGGGGGAGTAAACGACGGATTGTTAGTAAGAGAGCCATTTTGGATGCAGGAGAGAAAATAAAGCTCTAAAGATTTTAAATGATTATTATTTTTTAAGAAGAAAAAAAGGTTCCGACATCACAATTCCTGTAAAGGAGAGAATTCCACTTCGGTGAATGATAATACAGCGAGATAGGCAAATTTTAGATTCATTCTTTGATGAAATTCGCTGGAAAAAAGAGCCCGCTATGACTGGTAGAAATTAAAATTCACATTTTACCTCCAGCGAACAATTCGATTGGCTAAAAACAGGGACCAATGAGAGGGAACTTGAGGTTCTGGCACCGCTATATGAAGCGTACACTTTCTGAACCACAAAATTATCCCTGATTGATAGAGGATTGATTTATCCCTGATGATAGAGGTGATTACCCCGTGAATCACCAGGGCAGCCTACACTACCAGTCATTTTATTCATATCATATTAACGTTGTTGATAAAAAAGGGTGCATTGTTCATGCATTATTTTCCTTTAATCCGTCTATTTCTTACAATCTCAAGGCTTCAGAAGGAAAATTTCACGCATTAAAATTTGCAAAATCAACAACTTCAAAGGGATGAAATATTTCTTAAGGACGAAAACCGAAAAAATCTATGATTCTACAGTTTTATAAAACATTTAAAGTCACACTAGGTTTGCGTATAGCTGAAAATATTAGAGAATTTTTAGAAGAAAGCATAATAAATCCTGAATTTCTTGCTTATCATGGACGAATGAAAAGAATCAGTGAGCAACACATTTATTTAGCAGAAGAAAAACAAAAACTTACGCCCTTTTTCTCCTCTACCAAACAAAATTTTTGAATGCGAACTAAACCTCACACGTATGCATTATTCATAGGACCTAGGTGACGGCGCTTTTTAGAGATCTGCGCAGAAGCATGAATAAATGGAATAGTTATTGAGAATATGAAGATTAAAAATTCCACACTGGCAGAATTGTGCTTCAATACAAGTTTTCTAACTACTTGGTCCGACATTGAATATTTCCTGAGCATTGGTTTGCATATTTTTCAAGTAGCACACAAAGCTATGATTAAGTTATGGTATTATGTAACACAATTTTAAATTTCCAATTCACTAAACCAAGGGGAACATTTTGTAAAGGTAATTGAAAAGCAAAGTATACATTCAAGTACAGTGAAATCCTGTTATTCAGTGGCGTCCTGTTATTGCGTGAATTATCGGAAAAACTGGTTAGAACCGGTTTTAAATCACAAGCGTACGCAGTCCATAAGCCAGCGTAACTGGACACTGGATTTTATTCGCCCTACCCCTATATTCGACGCACTACACTCACGCTGACAACTCATAGGCACACCAAGCAGTTCGGCTGTCGTCATTCTTCATTAGTTTTTCATCTGCTGCCACAGTGCGAAAAAATTTCGTCTCGGGGCTG
This sequence comes from Ischnura elegans, assembly GCF_921293095.1. Lineage (NCBI taxonomy): Eukaryota > Metazoa > Arthropoda > Insecta > Odonata > Coenagrionidae > Ischnura > Ischnura elegans. The sequence goes on along the minus strand of NC_060253.1, from coordinate 14,675,250 downwards.
TTCGGATTTATCGGATCTTCGGATTGAATTTATAGGTACCGATTAGCGGGATCCCACTGTACGTAGATAACAACAGCACGTAATAAAATTGCAAACCATATATTAAAAAAGGTAATTTATCAATTAAAATTCAGTGAATGAACTTGGTGACGTAGAATTTGAGTTTTTCCCGGCGTATGCTCTGCAGGAATAGTTTTCGGGTTTCCCACCAGGCACAGGTTTTATTTAGACCTGTGACCCAAATATACACCCGGTAGAAAACCCGGGAACTATTCCTTTAGAATTGAAAGAAGAATAATAAAGAATAAACCTTAATAAACCATAAGCATTAGCCATAATTATGAAGTTTATCATTGCCGGTTACCATTGCGTCGGTTGCCGTGGCGTTTTCAACAGTTTTACTGACAGTAGTGACAGGTTGTAGTCCATCTGTTTTCATCGCCCAGGAAACCGTCGCGGTAGAAACCGGAAATGAAAAATTTCAACGCACACCGCGGAAATTTCCTTTCTCATATTAACCATTATTATTACTGCAGGTACTCTAATTCCTATTTATAGCAGGTACGGTTAGAGATTGTTGAGGTTACCGTGGTACAAGAGTTCAGGTACATTTCCTGAGACCATCAAATCTGAATCTTCGTTCTGAAGGCAATCAAAAATGACAGCTGGGTAAAACCATCTCAAAATCGCAAAGAATAGGGTTATAGATCCCGCATCCGAAAGTATGGACTACCGTACATTAAGGCTTACGAAATAGCTTCCCAACTCTTGAAATCCCGCTAAAAAACTACTATTTTCCTGTCAAAATAGCAGCGTTTCCACGTCTGATATGCCCATTTCCTATGAATCCTTAAATGCTTTATCCCAGTGGATTGCATAGAGGAGTCCTAATTCCATCCCATGGAAGGCTGATTTCAGTTGCCATTTCGATCGCATTTTAATCGGTTTTCAAAAAATTTCCACGACGCGGTGATGAGCGCAATGCGATCCACTTTTTTTCAAATACTTTATTATACATCATAATGCTTGCCATTACAAGGAATAGCATTAACCTTTCATAAATTTGATAGATCACAATATCATGTATTAAATGTCGGTAAATACCGCTAATATTCACTAACACTTGATTAAAATTGTGGTATTCCATTATAAGTTTTCCTGGATATCACACGATTACTTATACCACTTCTTTTTTAGAGAGCGCTACCCAGGGTTCGATGAATTATCATCATCTTCAGGCGCAAATTATGATTAAACTATGCGAATAAGATAAACAAATCATAATTTGCGCCTGAAGATGATGATCTATCCCTTTTAAATCTGAAATCCTTATCTGACAGGCGTTCCTCCATTGATGCCCTATTCCTTTACAAAATTATTAATTCTTATATTGACTGTTCCTTTCTTCTTTCTTTAGTAAATTTTAACGCACCCCGACATAATTCCAGAAATCCGCACCCATTTGTTATTAACTACCATAGAACAAATTATGCCTTTAACTCCCCGCTATCTAGAATGATGAGGAATTTTAATAGACTCGGCCAAAGTTACGATTTCTCTATGTCCTTTTCCAGATTCAAATGTCACCTGTGGCAAAGATGAACTTTTTTACTGGAGAACATGTTTATACTTTAAATTTTATTTTGTTGTACCTCTCTACATGTTTTATTCATTGATGTGCAATTCTGTATAGATTTTTTTTTCTTCTTTTTCTGGGTTTATTGCATGTGTGTTCAGTATTTTGTATTGTTTATCATATGTAAAACTATATGTAAGAATATGTTAATGGGTTATCCCGTAAATAAATGAATTGAATTGAATTGAATAATTCATTGAAACCCGGGTCGCGCTCTCTAAAAAAGAAGTGGTATAAGTAATCGTGTGATATCCAGGAAAACTTACCCCTAATATTACCTAATAATTACCCCGCGAAACTCGGATCAAATTTGTCCTTCGGCGACACGAGTGGTAATGCGCGGTGGGAGACAACACATTTAGAGTCCGATTTGGTAATCCTCGTTTACAATATTCGCGGCTTTACGTTTCATCTTATGGAGTGGATCAAAAGACGCTCATTTGAGTCGCGAGATGTATGATTTGATTTGATAACGACGTGTAAAAAGATGAAAATTACAGCTCTCGCAAAAGGTGCAGTCCTAGGGGAGAGGGGGTGGGTGAAAGTGGAAGGGATGAATGGAAAGGATGGAGGGGAGGGAAGCGAAGCAGAGAGAGAGAATGGGAAGTCAATGAGATGCGTCAAATGTGAGTGGGGAGGAATGTCAACGTCAATGAGAAGGAGAACCAAACTACTTGAGACAAAAATTGAAATACATTGGTATGGTATGGTATTTGGAGGAGGCGACCGACAGCTGAGGTCATTTGCGCCGAGAGGGAAGGGTATGGAAGGAAGGGTGGAGAGAAACCCGGCGTAGGCATTAGCCTGCTCTTGACGAAAGGCGCCAAGGGGACCACGGCTCATCCGACAGACGGAGTATTTCGCTTGAAATTTCCTCCACACAACATTCAAGCAGGGATCGGGCAGTCTCTGAAAATTCTCTGCCGCTGCCGGGATTTGAACCCGGGCCCACCGGGTGGGAAGCCAACACTAGCAACCACACCAACCTGATCCCCAATTGAAATACCGTGATGGTTGTTGTGAGCGATATACAAATGGACCCAAGTGCACATAGTAACGCACAAGACAGAGGCGCGCACATGCAGGGCTAGAAGGCAAGTCAGAAAATCATCCATTTTCTAGACCTACCCTTGAAACAAGGGAAGTACTTCAGGCCGTGAGCCGATGCCGAGCGATAAGACGGAACACGAGTATAAGAGCACCCTCAAGTCGATGCTGAAGTTGTTTCGGGTATCCCACCGGGTGAGGCTCTCAATCTCTGCCGACGTTTCGATGGCCGTGTCGTCCATCATCATCAGGGCTCACCCGGTGGGAAACCCACGTCGCGACGTTCTGAATCTATCCGTTCTACAGTTTATCCCTCTTATTTCATTATTTTGATCTGAATTACCATTGTATGTTGGCATTCGTAACACATGTCTAACTTCGCCGGAAAATTAGCTGCTCCTGAATTTGCATAATAGGTAGGTCGAGTCTAGCATTCAGTCTACGGTCTGACAGAGATTCCCATCGGAGCTGTTCTAAGAGATCATTAACAGTAATTAGACTATCGTAACGACTTTTGATGTATCTGGCAGCTATTTTCCAGGTAATCGCACAATAGACATGTTTTTCTGTGCATTTTCACAGAGATTCCATTTATTAAAATAACCTCATTAACTAATTATTAAATTAGACTAAGCATTATCGATCGTAAAATCGTTGGTCATGTTAATAGTGATGGCACTAGTCTCTAAAATAAAACGTCCTTTAAATTTTATATCCTCACTTGGAATATACGAACTCTATAACTATGAGCTCTTAGAAATGAGGGTATTTAATAAAAAAATTCGCAGCATTTGAGAAAGTTAACGCGAGCTTAAAAGGTGAGGCTATATGGGATTTAGATAAAAATTATGTGACCGCCATTACATACTACCCTGCCAGCTTCCTCACAAGACGTGTGGCGGTGGTTGTTAAGATAGCAGCTGTTAACAATTGAAAAAAGGAAATGCCTTAATGTAATTACGCCCAGGATTTTTTAAAGTCCTTAACTGTTTTTTTTTAAAGAAAGATAACCACATAAAGCATACAGTTGCTAAGTTATAGTGGCCAGGTAACAATACATAAATTAGAGGACAAAAAAGCAATATAACAAGCGGAAACAAGAAATAATTTTACAAAAAAACAACAAGAATCTGCAGGTACCAGCTACTTCAGTAACAGATAGGATAGGGAAAGGCTGATAAAGGATTTCAATGGAAATGAAAAGGGATCAATGTGTGGATGGATTGAGTTCTACACAGAAGCAATGCAGTAGGTGAAAAACGAACGTTTAGTAAGTGAAACTCTGGGAATGGGATTGAGTGGATGAGAACGGGTGGGGCGGGGTGGAACTTTAAAATTGATAAAAGGGAGCAATAAAAGGGCAGTCGATGGTGGAATTGGGAACCTTATAAATAAGTTTTAAATCAGCCATGAGCCCATGGGTAGTGAGATTAGGGGTGGAGAGGGAGGAGAGAACAGCATTAGTGGAATTTAATACGTAAATGCGGTAATCTATTTTTTACTATTTTAGCAAAGAAATTGCTGACACATCCAGGAATGAGAGGTTGGTTTGTAAAGTGATAGACTAGATGGGACAAGAGTAGAGGGGAAATACGAATTCCCATACATATCCGTTCGGCAATACATCTCTCTTAAGTTATCCTTTTATCTGACATATTTTCATTTACATCGTACCTAAAATATTTTTTCTATCGCATTCACTTTTGCCCTCTGAATTTTGATTCAGGCAGAATATGATACGTTGTATCTGTATTATAAAATGACCAAAACAGCTGATTTAGCGACCGATGGGAAGATGAGGGTGAAGATTTATATTACTTTGGGTCACTGTGATTTGAAAGTTACGCATTCCGCACATTCCCTATCGATCAGTTCGGAGTGCATTTATAAGGGATGGCGGCGAACTCCTTGTTAATTTCACCCGGTTGGAGTTATTCTATTTAGTTGCGGGATAACGATATGGGAAAGTGCAAGATGGGGTGATTGCTTTGTTTTTCGAACTTATTTTTGTGACGAGGAATGAGTAAGAGTTGTGAATGTAGGATGTTTATGTACTAAGATGTTAGTAACTGCCCTACATATGCGCTTTCGTAGGACGATTCTGAAAAGGGAAGGTCATGATTGGCTCTTTTTTCCCTTACTCGCCAGTATCAAGCGACTCTTCTTTGTAGGAATGTAACGGGCGCCATGCCACCAGTAACAATCGTTATGAACGAGGGAGTGATTCTTAGAAGAGCATTAAAAATGCGGTCGACGATGTATGACGAAATAAACCTAAATTAGTCTTCGCTAAATATCATTAGATCTTCATTTAGGATGATCGTCATAGCGCCGGATTGGATTCACCCCCTTTACAGGCTCGGAATCAGGGCGTCGCAGGGGGGGGGTGGGGCACGTACCCCGGGCAGCTGATTTCAGGGGGCGGCAAAATTTGAAAAGTTTATTTGAAAAAGATACTTAATTTTTCGAATTAAATTACTTAGCAATAACTACTAAGGTCTAAATTAGTTAAAACGTGGGGTATACTCGTGGGATAAACTTGGGGATTCTCAAAAAATAATTAATTTATTAATAATTGAATAATAATCTTAATAATACTTCGTAATAGCAAACATACTATGTGTAATTAAAACTACCGTCTTAAAAAAAAATATCTTACGGATGTGTTTTATTTCAGTGGTGCGGGAGGGTGAGGTGATCAGAGGAGTAGGGACGGCTTTACTGATCCTTGCCCCCCATGACTAAACTCCTTGTTCCGGCCCTGCCCCCTTGTAAGAGCATCTGTATTTTCAAACGATTAAGGGTGAGTTAGAGAAACATCCTTAAACTTTCGAATAGCCCACGAGTGCGCTCGAACCATTAACCAGCGATATGAAATGCCCCAGCTGACATCCGATTGTTCTAGGCATTGGATATTTGACTTCCCAACCACTGCTTCTACGGCTGCCTACTTTTTTGTACTCCTCCGGCCCACAACAACTGCCTTGCCCAAGCACAAACACGTTAGACGTAAACACATTGCGAAGAGGATGTGGAAGAATGTGAGTGAGGTATGGGAATGTTTTTCAACGAAGAGCAACAGGCGTGACTCGAGACAGCGCATGCCCAGCAGGGTGGCTTTGCGAGGGAGCGTAAGCAAAATATCGAAGCGAAATTGGGTTCGAAAGAATCTCCCTCTCGAAACTGAACTTTCACAAAGGAATTAGCGCACGAAAAAGGTATTATTGACTGACTGTGCGTGAATGACAAATAACAACTCGCGTAAAAGAGCCATAATATTTATCATAGATGGATAATGTATGAAAAACGTGACATTAAATTCAATTTTAATTTTTAAAGTTAAATATTGGCAATTAAAATTCATCTCATTAAAATAATGCTCTTTGTGACTTCAACACAGTGTTCGATTGAATACTGCTTTCAATGTTTCAATTTGAAAACAACTTGTTGAGTATTAAAGATCATCATGAGAGTTTTATGCATTACTCCGTGGTGGTTACGATGGATAACAATACGCGATCTCACGACGTTTTTTGCCTGAGATTGTCGTACAGAAGTACTGGGAAATTTACGGTAATTTAAGTTGGGTAGATAGCAAGTAATAGTACGCATCGGTGCAAACTTGGCGGCCCCTGAGTAAGCAGAAGTATAGCGATTGGAGCAGAGAGTGACTGTAATACTTTTAAGTATAGATCCTGAATAGAGTCAATTCCATATTAACAATGACAATTTCAATCTACACCCCCTTGTAGCGGAACTTTTCCAATATATACTGGACGCAAAACATGCACTTAACTTAAACTTTATCTACAAATGCTGAAAATATAGAAAGCTGTAAGTACATTTATTTTCTCATGGGCCTCAGTGCCCACGAAAATAAACGAAATTATTATTATTAAACTTGAGGCTGTGCGCAAAACCGACGTCGGCGCAGTGGCCACTAAGTTCAAAACGGACAGTGGCATTTTTTTAATTTGCCATATTCAGGTCGAAATTACTGAAAATTTAATAGTCACACGTATTTTTTCTCTTCTGACGGCGACCCCTATATTATTTCCTCAGGAATTAGCTGCACACCCTAATGCCTCCCACCTCCTTTTCGCTACGTTTCTATTTCTAGCTCATAGTTTTATTTTACGCGGTTGCACGGTCGTGTCCTTAGCACTCTTCTAGGTTCTGCTATGACAGTCTTCGTCTTGAGATAAATACACCAAAGGATGAAGTTCGCCATGAAAAAATATTTGACTTAGCCGGGACTCGAACCCAAGATCTCCCGATTGCCGGTCAGGCGTGCTACCAGTTACACCAAAAAGCCAGTTTTTCATTGGTATATTTAACTTTGCACCCGCGCGCGTGACTGCGTACAAATTCACTTGTTCCTGCAGTGCTTCGTCCTGAGAGCTTGGGCTGGTTCTGGCCGACGAGCGCGTTTCTAATTAAGGCTAGGATGAGCGATGCATGCCTGGTGTGGAATCACCCCGTGCCACACAGCCTGGTGGTGGCTTGCACGATATGTACCTCGTAGATATTCCCGTCAAGTAAATTGGCGCATTAGACTCACCCTGTGCTAATATTCAATGCACTACACCAAATGTCTCGCAAGTTGACGCCAATCTCCCTCACAGCGCGGCGTCGATAGCTACCTGCTCCGTATACAATGGATCCAACGAAAACGATTGCCTCACGCCGAGCGGATAGAAACACGACGCAAACACATGAAAACTGAGGTGGTGGATGCAGACTAGGATATGAAACCTAGGGAACAAATAGGGCCGCCAAGGCACAATATAAAAATAGGACTGTATTAAGGAATCAAGAAAATACTATCAGAGGACTTAATTTTTTTTAAGTCAAGAACGGGGCTAAAACAAATATCCACGCCCCCCCTGATAGATAACATTCGTACCATGCGAAATGCAAAGTAGTCCAATCCAAGTTTGCAATTTAAGGTGGTAATGACAATGATAAACTCATACGTTTGTCGCGGCTCCAGCGACACTCTCGGTTGCGAGGGAGACCTGGGATCGGGTGATCATGGCGTTTAGTAAAGGAAAGGCCGGGATAGGAATTTTAAAACACCCGGAGGTGCGTTTATTAGTATCAGAAAGTTACAGGGGGGGGGGTCTGTAAGGACAAGCGAGGTCCGCGGCTGCTGCTTCCGCGTGGCTGGGTCCGGCTCTGTCCGGAACTGCCTCTCTGGGAATCTCCGTGGATCCGCGACAGCTCTGGCGGAGTTCCGGCGTTGGCGGCGGGTCCAGGCGCTACGGCGGGGTCATGGGCCTCGTCCTCCGTCTGCTTCCGCGGGTGATGACCTCAGGCGGGCGGCGGTGTCCGGGGAGAGGACCCTCTGGGACAGCGTGCGCGCTCCTCGCGGAGGGTGCGAGTGCGGCGCCGGTCCACCCGCAGTTTACGGGGCATCCGGCAGAGTGCGGCGCCGGTCCACCCGCAGTTTACGGGGCATCCGGCCGATTGAGGGCCTGTGGTAGGAACTATGAGGATATGCTCGCTCTTAGTCCTAGCTTCGGCCTCCTCAACCCCGACTGACTTCCATGGTCCGGGCAGCGTCTTTTATATCCAACCCTGGCCTCCCTCCGTCCAATGAGGGTGCTCCGCTTGGTCACGAGGTGACGCGTTCGCTGTGCAGGTGTGCGGTCGGGGTGTGAGGGCAGGTGTGAGACCAGGTGTGCGTTTAGACGCGGGAGTGGGGGAATCGCGTGGTGTGAGGGGAAGGCAGCGGGCTGGAGTGGGGAAGGTGAGGAGATGAGGGGAGCGTTCCGGTGGAGTGGGGAGGGTCACGTGGTGACGCGTTCTTCACCGGGGGCGCGTGTTTCAAGTGGGTTTTGCCCATGTTCCAATGCAGCACAACAATCCACCCCTCCCCTGATGGCGTAAAACCCGCGAGAAGAAACACTGTGGGGGCATTGTGGCCGTATGTTGTCGGTCCATAGAATATCCTTGGTTGGCACTGTGCACTTGGCATCGCTGCCGGGGGAAGGTTTCTTCCTGGGTGGATGTGGTGGGCTCTGTGGGGATGCTGCTAGGAGGTCTTCGGTATGGACCTTTGGCGTCGCCCATGGGGAATGCTCCCGTCCATGTTGAACGAGGCCTGTAGTCACTAATGGGCTGACTTTTCCTTCTGCAGTGCGTGGGTAAGGATCCATGAGGTCTTCAGCGACATCCTCCAATGACTTCTGTGGGTTGTGGACGTGGAGTGAGCTTGTATTCCCTCGCTGTCCTCCTTTCTTGCAGGCCCGATTCAAGCAGCTCTGTACGTGTTTGCGGACGTCGGAGAGTGCTGCTCGCCAATGATACTTTTGAGTTAGGGCCGTGTAGGTCGCCTTGATTCCAGAGTGTCCTTCAAATGGCGTATCGTGGTAGCGTTGGAGAACTTCCTTTCGCAAAGCTAGCGGGACCCATAGCCTCCAAGGTCCTTTTTGGCCCGGCCGGGACCACAGATGATCGATGTCGTCCTTGTATTTCTTAAGGAATCGTTTCTGTGTTTTTGTCCTTGAGGGTGTCTGCTGGGCATTCAGTAGTTTCTCCCTGATGTCTGCGATCTCTGGATCATCTTGTTGCGCTTGCTGGACTCTTTCGTATAAATCCGCGTGCTGTGTCACGACACGGATAGATGGTGGGACCATCCTGTCCATATCCGGAGTCAGAGCGTCTTTTGATTGTTGCGTCCAGGCTGCAGTGACTCGGCCCGTAGTGCCGAAGGAGATTATACCTTGTGAGTAGTCTATGACGGCGTCGGCGCCTCGAAGCCAGGGGTGTCCCAGGATGAGATCCTCCTCCATGTCCCGTATAATGTGCAACGTTACTGGTAGATGCAATTTTTGGACGGTGACTATGGTCTGCAGGTCCCCCGTTGTTAGGAACGTATCTCCCTTTACCGTTCGTAGTGTTGTGGGTTCTCCTTGGACTCGTTTCTGGAATTCCACTGGCAGGCAACGTTCAGCTATTAGATTCACCCCGGCTCCTGAATCGATGAGGGCGTGGAGTACTTCGCCGGCAAGTTCCACCTGGATTCTGGGGGTGTTTATAGCTGCCCCATCAGGTTGTGTGGCCCCTATAGACGGGTGGGTGGGCCGGAAGAGATTTTCTGAATTTCCGCCTGGTTTGCTGTGACAGTCTCGGTGCAGGTGGTGTCCTGGACAGTGCTTGCATTTTGGTGGCCTAGAAGGTTGTGTGTAGGTGACATCTTCGGCCTGGTCGGCTTCAATGGCGCTGGCTAGCCGTATGAGCTCTTCAGTGCTCTGCGGTGGGCAGGCTCGGAACATCTGCTTGATCCTTGGGAGGAGTTGTTCCGTCAAGGTGGGTAAGAAAGTTTCCTTATCTCCATCTGGGAACAGCCTCCGAAACAACTGGATCTTTCGAAGGATAAAAATCTCTGCGCTTTCCTTCGGTGTCTGCATGCTTCCAAATAATTTCGCCTGTATCTGGGCCCTCCGTGCTGCTGTGTCAAACCTTCCCTTCAGCCTTTGCTTGAATTCGTGCCAAGTGAAAGCGAATTCCCGGTACGGTGTCCACCACCTTCTTGCATCCTCTTGGAGTTGTTGCTCCGCTCTCCAGACCCACCATGATGTGGGTATCTGGTCCTCGTGGAACCTTGTCTCCATGCCTCGCAGGAACGTCTCCGGATCTTCTGCTTCTCCTCCGAAGAACTCCGGCCACGGGGGACGGTAGGATGGCTCCGGCACAGCCCGAGGAGTGCTGTTCTGCGGTTGGCGTTGACTGCATCTTCCGCATATGAACTGCAGCCCTTCAATGTCCCTCGCTTCGTCCCTCCAGCCAAGGCAGAGGTGATGAAACCATCGTTGGCAGCTGGCACAGGAAATCAGGTGCTCCCCTACTCTGGTGCATGATGAAGCCTCGCATTGATCCCTTGTGCGGGTGCGAGATGGGTTGGGCGCCACCGAGTTTTGTTGAAGCTCTCTCGGAAGAGCTATGGTAGGTGTAGCGGGCGCTCCATCGATGGGTTGTACATCCATGGAGGAGGCGTTGATTTGCCAGGCGTTGTCAGTCGGAGGATACTGTGGGTCCCGGCTGCTATCCATGCTGCCGGTCGATGTCCCCGTAAGTTGGGCGCCAATTGTCGCGGCTCCAGCGACACTCTCGGTTGCGAGGGAGACCTGGGATCGGGTGATCATGGCGTTTAGTAAAGGAAAGGCCGGGATAGGAATTTTAAAACACCCGGAGGTGCGTTTATTAGTATCAGAAAGTTACAGGGGGGGGGGTCTGTAAGGACAAGCGAGGTCCGCGGCTGCTGCTTCCGCGTGGCTGGGTCCGGCTCTGTCCGGAACTGCCTCTCTGGGAATCTCCGTGGATCCGCGACAGCTCGGGCGGAGTTCCGGCGTTGGCGGCGGGTCCAGGCGCTACGGCGGGGTCATGGGCCTCGTCCTCCGTCTGCTTCCGCGGGTGATGACCTCAGGCGGGCGGCGGTGTCCGGGGAGAGGACCCTCTGGGACAGCGTGCGCGCTCCTCGCGGAGGGTGCGAGTGCGGCGCCGGTCCACCCGCAGTTTACGGGGCATCCGGCAGAGTGCGGCGCCGGTCCACCCGCAGTTTACGGGGCATCCGGCCGATTGAGGGCCTGTGGTAGGAACTATGAGGATATGCTCGCTCTTAGTCCTAGCTTCGGCCTCCTCAACCCCGACTGACTTCCATGGTCCGGGCAGCGTCTTTTATATCCAACCCTGGCCTCCCTCCGTCCAATGAGGGTGCTCCGCTTGGTCACGAGGTGACGCGTTCGCTGTGCAGGTGTGCGGTCGGGGTGTGAGGGCAGGTGTGAGACCAGGTGTGCGTTTAGACGCGGGAGTGGGGGAATCGCGTGGTGTGAGGGGAAGGCAGCGGGCTGGAGTGGGGAAGGTGAGGAGATGAGGGGAGCGTTCCGGTGGAGTGGGGAGGGTCACGTGGTGACGCGTTCTTCACCGGGGGCGCGTGTTTCAAGTGGGTTTTGCCCATGTTCCAATGCAGCACAACACGTTCCGTCTGATTTTTTAAAGTAAGAGTATGAAAGTTTGTAAATTTAAGGTTCTAATTCTATTGATACACTCACCTATCGTTTCAAACTGAAGATCAGTGCGGAGAAGCGAGGGTAGAGCTCACCTCAGACTTAAACGAAGGCGATTGAATTCCTCACAATCCTTAGGATATGGGGAAGAGCTCCTTTCCTCGTTCACCACAAACCCTGAAGGATACTTTTTTTTAACGCGTATTTGAAGGCCTCTCCTTGGATTTGCACCCAGGACTTTCCTATGAGATGCGAGCGCTCTAACCACTAACTTGCCACGCCCCCAAGGAAATGATTCCCTCGTAGAAAACGGGAGAGTTGGCCGCCGTGATTTAAACTGAGGAGCAACAGGTGTGTTCTCTGATAGTCTGCGGCGTGCCCGTGCCACCGGTAAACAGGGTGGGGATAAATTATGCCTCAATATTTTAACCCTGGATAGCTGATGCCAGCATGAAACAAAATTACTTGTGATGTTTAGGCCGAAAAAGCACCATTTTTAAACCACAGAAAATTTTGAGTCAAGCGCTCCGATTGGACGCGAGTTTGCCCTGTTGCCGAATTATCTGGACAAAGGTAAACGCAAATGCAGGCAAAGCATTCGAAGTCATGGGTTGTTCACAGTATTCGGCAACAGGGCAAATTCGCAGCCAATCGGAGCGCTCGTCTGTAATTTCTGTAGTTTAAAAATGGTGCGTTTTCGACCTAAACATCATTAGCAATATTGGTTCCTACTGACATCAGTTATTCAGGGTTAAAATTTCGTGACAAAATTTTTCTCCGCTCAGCATGCGTCTCCGCGAAAAAAACACACGCAATGACAATACGTTTTGAACGGAGGAGTCCACGCGCGAACCGAGTCGACTGTTGGGGCAGGATCCGCACATGGCGAAGGTGAGGCGCGGGAGGGGTGAAAGGATTGGAGAGGGGAGGAGAGGGGGGGTAGAGGCACAACACACTCACAGCGCATGCGCCACTCACTGTCAGCAGGTCACGTCGAATGGGTATCCTCAGCGGTAGATTCGATACACGCGCCGCTTACGTTTCTATGCCCGCGTCGCGGCCTCTTCTCTATAAAAATACGAGGAAAGTTTTGCAGAGAAAAGCATCTAGTGGTCCCGGTAAGTTTCTCTCATAGTGTGACTTATGTAGTCGCTTTTGATCACTCATAATTTTTCTCATTAAGAGCATGAAAACCGGCCCTCATTGGTTTCATGAATATTTGAAGGAGCGTGCACAAACGAAAAGTGTGCATACGATAGGCGTGAAACACTTGATGTATGTAATCTCACAGGATGTAGAATTATGCTAAGTATACACCATGCGAGTTCGACCGCCGATGCAGGAATTGAGCGATAATACCATTCGGTCTTCCGCCGGCCTGCCGCCCTCAGCGAAGCGATGCACCTCATTGGCTTACACAGCTCAACTTAAAACCCTACAGATGTCGGATAGGCAAGTATAGGCAAGATTTTTTTCTCCATCTAGTTGCATATAGTCTTCCCAACAATTCTGCATAGGAATCTTCGAGGAGAACAAAGCTATATCGACACATTTTACTAAAAACAGGCCCAAAAATAGCTAACATTATAAATAATTAAATGTTGTTAAAAGAAATTCTGAAACGAACAAAACTTACCATAATATTGCACAAAAATATGCAAACTTACCGTATTAAAATTGACAGATGAATCCCATGAAATTAAAATAGTCATTCATTAAGTTGAGTTTCCCTAAAATCGACTGTTTCTACGCGTCGGACGTTTTAGGCTGAACATGCCCATGTTTGACGGGTTACACAGGTCAACATAATAATCGCACAGACCTATCAGGTGCGAAATATTATAGGCCATATCCTGTAGAATCCGAATACATAATTCAAAACTTCACAACAAAACAAAGTCTGACATGCGATACTCACTACGCAACACATTATTCCATCATTGTGCCGCGGGCGATTCAGACATCCGATACGCCGATTTGTTTACAGAGGCGGAGGAAGGAACGAATGGATTTATTTTTTAATATTTTAGATTTGTACGTGTTATTCCGTTAATGGCGCTAATTTACCATGTGTATAGTGTGTAATAATGCTTTTGTACAGCCGAATCCTATGACGGAGAGTTGATTGGTGCGGGAGGATATTAAAAGACGCGTTTGAAATTACCGGCCAGTGGCACACTCCAACCAGACAGTTTACGTAAACAATGCATTTTAACCAATTTTTGTTTGCGTTGTCGGTGTTAAGTGTGGTTTGAGTGAACACGGAAGCTTAAATCAAAGAACATGGCGGCTGAACAAAAAATAAATTGCACAAAATATAGAGACATTAATAAATTGCAGTTTAATATATTTTTCTGGAATGATATTTGATAATTTTTTTCTGCTTTCGATACCTTTACATTAATTTCCAATCGAAACAGTTATTTTTTCTTTTGACTTTCTTTGTATAGCTTAAATCCTAAATGCGGAATTTTAGATATTTTCGCATACAGGCAACTGTATGTAATTTCCTGGATATGCACAATTACTTATACCACTTTTTTAAACAAGAGCGCGACCCGGGTTTCAATGAATAATCATCATCATCAGGCGCTGATGATTATTATTCATTGTAACCCGGGTCGCGCTCTTATGTAAAAAAGTGGTATAAGTAATTGTGTATATTCAGGAAAAACTTATAATGGAATACCACAAGGTTAACCAAGAATTAGTGAATTTTGTATGTAATTTTCTTTTTCCGAATACTTTCAAGATTAAAAATTATCCACATGCCTAATATTAGGAGGTTTAGGCATAGGATAGACACATAAACGTGTAATATGTTGAGGTGGTGTTTGTATATATATATGGGATAATGAGGTCGTAGTTCCAGGTGTCAGTGAGAAGTTTATTATTAGCACCCTTCAGCCTGAACTTGAAATTATTCTTTGGATGGGAAATAATATCGTTTATGATTAATGATTTGTGATGATTAACGATATGAATTATGATCTGTTGGCGTTCCTGATATCTGATATGTTCATCAATTTATTGAGAAGGAGTAGGGAATGGATGGATTTATTTAAAAAAAGATTCCAGTTTTTTTCCGTGTTGTTCCGTTGATGGCGTGAATTTCGCATGCGTACAGTACCACCAGGCGAATAGCGCTTTTGTACAGAGGTGGAAAATATAAACGCTAAAAATAAAGCGAAATAAATGCTCATTGCCCTTTGAAAGCGGCCGAATGAGAACTACTTAAAGACGTTAGTTTTCCAAAATTTCATCCACGCAATACTCTCGCACAACCGGGATTTAAAAAAAACTATATTTCCCTTACCTACACCGTGGAAATTAACCATTCGGTCGCGTCACATTTTTGAACGATATTTGTCGCGTGGAGTCACACACACAACATTTTGGAATGGTTAAAGAAAATGCATGTCAGTAGAAATAGCTGTTTTAACTACAGTAAATCATTCATTGAACACTCAATTCCACGAATGGACAATAAATTTATGCATAATAGTGATGGAGATATTTTTATTAATAAAAGATTGAATACTACTTACTTTGACATTTCTCACAGTTTTTATTCCATCGACTTTATACCAACATGCTTAATTTGGACAGTAAATGCAAACACATTTTTCTCAGTTTCACAGTATGGATTTTGCTAACAACCTAACAAATAATTTTGACTGAAGGTGAATTATAGATTTTGAAGACATTTTATATTGATAGCACGTTCAGCTAAACTTGCACCAAAATATCTCCTATTATATTGGAAAGTTATTATTCGATGCAACCACAAAATTGTTTAAGTGTGTGTTTACGGTTAATGTTAATCATCTACATTAGTGTATTAAGCTACCATTAGCATATGCAGCAGAGGGGAAAACGGATTATTATACACCGAAGTGCACTCAAATAATGTGAGAACCATAGTAAATTCTTTGCAATAATACTTTTATTTAGGTGATAAATTGATTAGAATAAAAAAAATTGTTAGCAGTATGACTCATATCCAAAATTTAACGCTTTAAATAGCTGTTAGTTTAATTATGAAAGCATATAAAAACTTAGCGATGAATGCCACATTGTGATGCTAATGCTAATAGCTTTGTGGCGTTGCCACAAAGCTATTAGCATGTAACATATTGTAACTCAAGTGGTCGCGTGGCGTGTAAGACTCCAAAAACAACAAAAAATCAAAATTTACTCCATAAATGTGACAAAACATGCAATCATATTGATGAGTAATTCAGAATATTGAAATAATAAGGTAAAAATAATACGAGTTTCCTAACTATTAAAATGCGATGTGGGCAAAAGGGAAGAAGGTGGCCTGGCGTCTGGAAGACGCCACTTGACCAACACATTAAGCATATTCATCGCATTTTGTCAATGCGTAAAAGACTACGAAATGCGAATTCTTCCCAATGTTTTTCCCAGGTATTCTTCGCCTATTTCTCACTTAGAATGGAGTTTACACTCGCCGGGACATCTGTGAACACAGCAGACCTACTGCGACACATACACGGACGCCCAAAATTTCCCGATTGAAAAATATAGTTTTGCTTTGCCTTCACTCAAAGCTGCGGAACATCCGATAAATTTTCACTTGCAATGGGGGAGGAATAGGCCGTGATGCATCACATATGCAGCTAGGTCAGTCGTGTTCACAGATGCCTCGACGAGACTAAACTACATTCTAAGATACACGTGGGCGAAGCATACTTCGGAGAATATGGAGAAGATTCGTAGCTGGATCTTATGCGCTTTGTCATAGTGCGACAGGTATGATTATTTACCCGGTATAAGAGAAAAATATTTTTTTAAATTCCCGAGGACGAAAGCATTCCCATTACGGGGAGGAAATTTTGGAAGACGAACGTCATCAAGTAGTTCCTCAGCTGACCGCTTTCAGACGCCAATGAGTTAGCCTAATTTTTTCCGCCGCTGTTAGACGAATCCTTGTGGGAAAGTGGAGTGGTATGGGAGGAGGGTACCTACCCGAATTGCGGTCTCGGCCCCTCAGTGGTCATATTCCAATGGATGGAGAATCATCTCAAATTGTTGTCAGATCTCATGATTCGTGATGGGTCTGTTGGGCACATTTCTCCAATATTCTTTATACTTATTGTTAGACTCAAATACTGAATGAAAATGATTCTTCGGAAAGCAATGATTTCTTTTGATCTCTTTTTAATTTTGAGTCTAGAAGAAATTATGACCTGCCAGAGCATAGAGCCAAATGGCCAAAATCGCATATTTTTAATCGCATTTTTCGCGATGTTCCACCACCTAAAAGTTATATTTTCAATGCGCCAGCCGAAAGGTATTAAAAAACACCTCCAGAAAACGTTTTTTTTCTTTTTGGCCCTCTCAAGCGTATTGTATGAAAACATGCATTAGAAATTTTCAAATCAACGCCATATCTTCTTGCCCGGCTCAAAGTTCTTGAAAACAATTGAAAATCTGCTCCATTAAGGGCCGGTTTTATAATGTCTAGTTAAAATATTGCAGAGCATGAAAACTTGAGTTAACTCATCCTTGTGTTGGAGATCATGAGTTTAACGGAACGTTATTTTGACCTATTTTTACTTACTGTAGCTTAATAAAATTCTCCAGCTAAGGTTTTGGCTGAACCATGTTCCGGTTAAGGCTAACCAGACATTATAAAACCAGCCCTAAATAAGATTTCAAATGCGGAAAACCGCATTTAAAAATATGCATTCTTGACCGAGATATTTAAAAATGAGTTAAAATCGTATTTTCGATCTAGCCGGCCCTGGTGGACATCTAGCGGGCTGGAAATGGGGGGAGGTTTGTCCTATTTGATCCCAAATCGCATACTCTAAGTACGGGAAAAATCCCGGAGGGGGGACTTTTCACCTTCTACTCCGGCTATGCCCTTTGTCGCTACAATGAATGTAAAAAAATGAAATAACTTAACTAAGTACATATTATTTTATGCCGAGGCAAAATGCTCTCATAATTATTCCAATGAAATAAATTGTTAGCTGAGTCACAACAAATTTTAAGTAGATAGAAAAATAAGTAATCTATTTTAAGCAAATGAATTTCTTGTTTTTACAAGCGCTATTATTCCTATAAGCGTTTACATAATTAGCTGGTAAACAAATGAGTCCGATTCTGTCTATGTAGAAATATTTTTATTTTCTACGTCTTTAAATTGTGGATTTGCATTCATTTTGAATTTTTTCTCATAGTTGCTGGTGCGTGCATTTTTACATCAACTTTTTTTAAATGCATCACCAATAATGAGCACCGTGATTTATTGATTTATTTCACGTAATGATTTTGTATCATCTGATGTATCCTCTATGTGAATGTCTAACAAGTTAATTGTAAGAGAGGACAACTCTGTCCTAAATTCGCTTGTATAACGAAGACAAATTATTATTATTATTATTATTATTATTACATTTGGAGCAATATAGCTACTCCGGTGTTGGGACGTGTTTCTTTATTTTTCCCCCAGAATCCGTGGAGGTTCTTAAAAATGTTTCGAGGAAGGGGACGATAAAGCCTCAAGTTAAGAAATTGAACTAACTCTAATCTCATCCCCCTTTTTCCTCAAATCTCCCTCAGGATATTTTTTCATCGCGGGTGTTTTTTTCCTACTTCTTGCTAAAAAGAATTAGATTTTCTCCGAGCAGAAGGAAGGAAGTTTGAAATTTATGAGTGTCTGCGTGAATATTTTAAATCCTTAAGGGATTAGAGGCCGCAGGGACTTCACAAGAGTCAGTCTGTTTGAGGATTTTGCTATTAGGAATTCATTGCTTTCTTTCATACGCCAGAAATCTCTGGTAACAAGAGAAAAACTTGAAACGAAGTTACTTAAGATGAAATTAAATATCTTGATTTTCCTCTCTATTGAAAGCCACGGAACTTCACAGTGAACAAAAAACTCTTCCAGCTTCGCTTCCATCGTCTTCTATTTCCCTCTCGGGTAAATGCCCACACGCACTGGCAACCAAAATAGTCAAGGTGATATCTTGAGGTCAAAATGTTTCTTCTTTTCGCTCAGTAAATCACCATTTGTGAATCTTCGTTTTCGTCTAAATTTCATGTAAGGTCTAAATAAAGTTTAAGTCAAAGTCCGAAAAATACTGACATGAAAGCATTCGTTATCAAAATATATTCGTCAGACTTCTAATGCTCCACCACCACCACGTTTTTATCGAACTTCCAATTTGACCCACATACACATAATTACAGCAGGATGCGTAAGAGCACATTTTTTCACACCATTCTGAGTATTTCCACTGTATTTATGTTTATTTTAGAATAAATATTACCAACCGTACCATTAATAAAATATGACAACATAATTTTATCAATTGGAAATGCCGCAGTCGCGTCAAGGAAGTTGGGAAATTTCAGATATTTTTAGAGGGAATAGATAATAAAGTACGTTAACACAGGGTACGGTAATTATTAATGCAGTATTCGAGAGAGCAGTGGGAGTAGAAGAAAGTAGAAAGTGATACATGAAGTCCGATAAGCAATAGAAAGTTGATCAGGCAAAGGAATATTGAAATATTGGGGACGGCTATGGTAATAAAATCAGGAAAAAAAACTTTAAAAAATGATATGATGATAAAAATTACTACTTGCTACAATAAAGTAAGAAAAATTTAATAAAGATAAAATATGGAAAAATAATTATTTACCCTGTAGAAAACATTATGGGTGCAACGGTTCCATTCATGTTTTCATTTTGTATTTACTTTGATAAATGATATAATGATAAAAATTACTACTTGCTACAATAAAGTAAGGAATATTTAATAAAGATAAAATATAGAAAAATAATTATTTACCCTGTAGAAAACATTATGCGTGCAACGGTTCCCTTCATTTTTTCAACATTTACTTTTCAAACTCCTGCTAGTGCAACAACACTCTACTCACTCAAACACAGACAAATGAGCACTTAAATTATTGTTTTGTCCAATGGCTAGCTTGGTTTAACATGATTTACCGGGGCAGCTTCTGTACGCGGAGCGAAAAGTCATGACTAAGATAATTCAAGAAAAGATACTGCATGATCAAAAGGTGAAACTATCATGTTTCAGCCAAACGGTCATGACCTATATTCTAAATCTTCCTCCTTAAACTTGACATCAAAATTTCCTCGCGACTTCGATCCGCAGTTTCCTATCTCCTGATCCTCAAGTCCGCGGTCTTCTTCCCTCAAGTGCAAGAGGTAATCCCGGCTTTAGCCTCTCATACCAACTTCCTTATTCCCCTACTTTGCTCCCGCCATTTGGTTTACCAAGTGTCTGCACTGAAATCCGCCCGGTAATATTGCAAAGGGGAGATAGGGTAGGTGTGCTGGCTTAAGTGTTGCCTTCCCACTGCGTTCACATCCGGGCTTGAGTTCACATCCCGACGGTGGCAGAGCATTTTCAGAGGTTGCCCGATCCCTGCTTGAATGTAGCGTGGAGGACATTTCAATTCCCTCAGCTCTCAACAATCACTTTCTGGTTTCTCACCCATGCACCCATTTGTTAAAGATATTCACTCCATGCTGCTATCCCTCATAAGAAAGGGAGTAAATGTTTGTTTTCTCTGGTTTCCGGGACATGAGGGGATAGATGGGAACGAAAAAGCAGACGCCTTGGCTAAGGAAGATTTAAGTGTCGAAGAATGTACATCAACGCTAGTTCCCTACGAAGACCTGAGAGCGTCACTAAAAACGTCAGCTCGGCCCTCCTCCGCCAGGAACAATCGAAGGGAGGAAGTAGTAATTACACGGCTCAGGATAAGTCACTGCCCTTTGACTCATGCCTTTGTCTTTACCGAAGAGAAGCAAGCTCCTCAATGTGTTGAGTGTAGGTGCCCCTTAAGTATCCTACATATCCTTACAGCGTGTGACAAATACCGTGACGAGCGGATACGTTTTAATAAAGTGGGGGACCTTGAATCACTTTTAGGAGACCACCCTACTAATTTGAACAAAGTAATATTATTTCTCAAGGAAATTGGTCTGTTTAGTAAAATATAAAATTCCTACCTATTTTATGTAAATAAACTACGCATATATTCGACCCTTTGAACGATGTGAATCAAATGACTAAGTAGTGGTGCAGAATGACCGACGCCGTCGACGCACCCGAACACTCAATTCTACTACTAGGACATTTGAAGCTCAACACTCCGTCCGTCGGATGAGACGTTAAACCGTAGTCCCCTTGGCGCCTTTCGTTAAGGGCAAGCTAATGTCGACGCCGGGTTTCTCTCCTACCTTCCTAGCCTACCCGCCTCTCACAGCGTAAATGTCCTCAGCGGTCGGTTACCTCCTCCTAATAACACATTGCAATTGGATCGAAAAAGAAGCTTTATTGTATTTTAAAACCCAACTTTGATGCTAAGGGTGTATACATCAAAATTAGTTCGTAAAACTGGAGGTACGATTTAGTCGTTTGGGTGCAGCATTAACGCACCTGAAGCATTACCTGAAAGTCATAATATTCTCCTTGTTGCCCTTATATTTTATCGCCATTGTCGTTAAGTGTACGGAAATGGCAGGACTTCCTGAAGGTCAGGTTATCAAAAGAAAACTTGTAGGTAGCATGAAATTCCCATACGGGTAATCAACTTAGGACACTTTCTTAACTCGAATTAATTATCAGGCTAAGTTTAGTTGACATGGCTTTATCTATTTCCAATCGCAGAGTGCCCGTTGGTCGTAAAAAAATATTTATACGTTATATTGGTATCAGTATCTCGTTTCTTTTTATTGCGCGCGCTACCACGCAAATTAAGTCTTGTAGGAGTAAAACCCGAAAATCGAAGCGTGATAGAGTAGAATTTTTCCATATTGGAATAAACGCATGCAATTTTCCATGATTATAAAATTCATTCAGACCTATAGGTTTCAATGACACTACAAAGTCATTATCATCACCCGAAAGATGATGTAGTATTATTGAAATCTAAGTCGGAATACATTTTATAATCGTGGAAAATTGCTAATTTTAATTTCAATGCCTTGTAAGAGTGGCGGCATATCGACTTCACATATAACGAGTCATTGCAGTGAATGAATGTACGACTTACAAGTGCTTGAATAAGTTATATGTTAATATTTTCATAAATACAATAGAATAATATGTTAATAATAATAACGTAATAACGTATGACTTGTGTTTTTTGAATGTGTAATTTGAGTGACCCAAGTTAATATTTTTTGTGTCGTTTTTCTGAATGGATCATAGTCGACGGTGGTATACAAATGTCGCATGAGGCATGTAACAGTGATACGGAAAATCCCATGAGACGAAGTGATTTTTTTTTAGTCGTGATGAATGTGAACGCCGGAACCAGATTAATGGGATTGGACGCCGACAGCCAATCGGAGCTGCTCAAGCATGGGTAACAGGGCTCCGAGAATCACTCCAGTCAAAAGAATATTTGCAAGAAATGTTGTCAACAAAGTTTTAGTCCTAGATGGCGCACACATTCAGTAAGTCAAGTATTTCCAGAGCTTTTGATTAATCGTTTTCGTGAGGTTGACAAGAAGAGACAGATTAAGTGGAATTAGACATGGATAAGATTAGGGAAATAGAATGCAGAACCGATATATTTAAGACTTCGTTTTCTCCGCGTACAATTAGGGACCATAGTACTTGCGATAGTTTAGCTCTAGGATAGCTTTACTCGGGCTAGATAAAATAGGCTCAGCTTGTGCACTCAATAACTTGTTATATTTGTAAACAGTAACTATTTGCATGATGATTTTGGCATGATATAACTCGCGCATGAATCACTTACGTCACGCACTTTCGTTCTCCTATTACAAACTAATACCTTATTTGGATATTAGCATGTTCGCATCCTTAGTAATTCTTAGTTCCTGATCTGTCCGCGTGTCCTTGTCCTCAACGCTTGGTGTGTGCTCGGCGAACTAGCGCGTTTCTGATTCAGGCTAGGATGAGTGCTGAGTGCCTGGTGTGGGGTCACCCCCTGCCACAAACCCTTAAGTTGGCTTACACGTAACCTCGTATACGTATATGTTAGAAGAGAAGGTGGGAGTCTTTCCAGCTAATCGACCCGTGTATGCGCCGAGGCGTGTTTCGCTAAATGAAGACGTGCGTTTGGCACAATATTCAGCTTTGCTCATGAGGATTCTCCAATATCTCCTCTCTCAAAACGTGATACTGGAAAAACGCCACCTGTTGAGCACAGCCTCGCCCTGTGGATCGCCGTCATATTTTATGAACGCCGGAAGTCATTCGAGTGGCTGGTCTTGGGTACGGAAGCGATGATTTAATCGTACGCACGTTAAGGCTAACGAAAATACAACGAAGAGTTTAACAGCCGGGCTTACTGCAACAAGACAATAGGTATCCATGGAAAAATCTCTTGAACATCAGAGCCCTAGGATGGTTTTTCCATGCTCTAGGAACAGAAACTCGTAGATTTTGCTAGTGGAACCTCCCCTCCCGAGATTTACCCTGGCATAAACTGTTTAACCACACTTCCCTTAGACATATATATCTGAAAGGATATATCTAGGATCGTTATATATCTACTTCACGATCCTAAAGCCCGTTTTACACGGGGCACGTAATTGCGCAGGTTAGAACTGCATATTTTCTCTAAAATTTCGCTAGTTGCGGCGAGGTGAACAAAATTGATCAGTTAGTAGCTTCCATATCGCAGCTCTACATTCCCAAAGAATGCCATTATGTTAATTACCTCGGAGGGGTTTATATAATCAACAATAATTCGGAAATGAGTGCTTGACGCACATTAGTTTCCAATTATTGTAATATTTAATACCTAAATCGGCTGAAAATTATACGACAAAACTACTTCTAGGCCGATATATATTCATCTTTAATATTAAACGGCCTCCATGATTGATTTATAAAAGCTAATAATCAGCAAAATACCGGAACGTACTTGTTTAAGTGCCTTATATGACCGCTGCGGAACATTCTATTCTCTAAATGCGCGGAATTGCACTAATCCGTCAACGAATATGCTAAAGACTGGGTTTTCTCGCAATAAGTAGTTGAAAATTTATTTTGATGTTATTTATTTAAAACTCTCATGTATCATTTACTGCATTATTATGTTTATAGGCATACATTTTGTTATTTGATGGTGGCTCAATTCTAGTCCTATGGCCTTGGAGGCCACCTAAAGCCCATTCTCTTGTTTTTTTTTGTACTAAGGTGTAAAAACAAAATGTAGGAGTAATAAATTATTATTATTTATTATTATTAATTTAGAGTAGGGGCTATTTTGCCTACTCACGACCATACATTCTCACATGCCTTCTAGCAATTCACCGCTTTACACGACACGATTTTGACTGCGCCTTAGCACACACATCAGGTTGAGCTAGTAAGTTCCCCGTGGACAACGGCCTTAAGAGTGAAACTCCTCAGCTTGATCCCCGCCTCTAAGAATGTTTCACTACCTCAGAGAAAAAAGCTACAGAATTCTCTTCCGTAGCTTTGAGTTTCTGCTGAGACACTAATGATTTTCACCACACTCTGAGGAAAGGGTGGATATTTTCAGTCTAGGGGTAATCGCACCAGTGAAGGTCCACTTTAGAAGTAAACTTCCAACTTTTTATTTTAGACGAATGAAATGCAAATGCGATAGTGGTTGGCGTAACATGGCGAAACTCCTTCATAATGCACAAAGGTTAAGAAAAGACTTCGCTGTTTCACAAAAAAAATATATTTGCGACCGGTTTCGATACAGCGTATCATCATCTGGCCAGATGATGATACGCTGTATCGAAACCGGTCGCAAATATATTTTATTTTGTGAAACAGCGAAGTCTTTTCTTAACCTTTGTGCGAATGAAATGTAATCAAACTGCCCCAATATAGAAAGTCCCCTTAATCTTGAAGGTTCAAATGTGAAATCAATACCTCTCTTCTTGGTGTAAATGGATAATGATCAAAGCTGCAGCGGTGAAAGGAAATATACGTAAAAAAAACCCAATGAATGTCCACAAAATCCAGCAAACATTTATTAAATTAAATTAAATACACGGTCATTGTTTAAGTTATGACGTTCATTGATATAAAGATATTCTTTTCACTTTTTAACGTGATTGCATGCAGTTTCTGCACCCAAAAAGAAATTTTTCAAGTAACAGCAGTAAATATTGTTCTTTAATTTATTCATGAAAACCGTAGGCAATTACTACTGCATTGATAAAAATTTGAACTCACTCGACATGCTCTGGGTTCGAGTCCTGTTAAGCCCTCGTAATAGTAATAATTTATTATTTATTGCTTCCATTTATCGCAAAATTTCTCAACTCATTTTTAACATTGGATGGAAGCTTTAGGTCACCTCAGGCAAGATAAAAATTTCTGTGGTAATCAAAAGTTATCGTGCAAATAGAAAATATGTTATAATATATTCACTAGGCTACATCAGTGCTACACCACATAATATAACTATTCACGAAGATATGTCTAGCCAATGAAACCATTTTCAGCTTCCATCTACTGTTGAAAAAACGATGAAAAATACAGTTTCGAAGAATGAAATATACCCATACATGTATTTTGACTTTTATTGAGAACAACATTATTATATCTTTTTACGGTATTGTATCTCCTTCGAAATACATACAAAGATATCCCCAAAATCAAGTATTACCCACTAATTCAATAGTTATTTTAACAGCTTACAACGCGTATTTCGGTTTTGCACAGTCATCAGCAGGTACTGAGTGTGTAGAAATCTAAGCACGTGCTGCAAGATGTTAAAATAAAATTAGTGGGCAGCATGATATCAATGTTTATCATTCGATATGTTGTTCCACGATATCTATCCGCAAAAAATTACCTAACATAATTCGATTTCTTAGCCAAATTTTTGTACCTAACACTTTTTAGAAAAATATTCATGCGTACTCCTTAGCTTCTAATCCCCTTACTTCATGCAAACTCTCTACAGCAGCTGTTCCCAACCGGTGGTAGGCGCACCCCTTGGAAGTACGTGACTAACCAGTCGGGGGTACGCCGAAAATAATCGGTAATGGAGGACGTTACGTTCCCTAATAGTAGCCGGGCAGCAGTGGTGGTTAAACTATTATTCACCTTCATGTGTACAAATTAACAAGAAAGAGATCCCAATAATTATCATTAAGTCTATCGTTTAAAATTTGTTAAGTAGGGATACTTACAGTAGAAGTAGATGAAAGGGAAATACAAGAACAAAATATATTATAACTGGGCGATTGAAAATCTAAAGTTTTAAATTGTGAAAAATAAAGTAATATGTATCTTATAAAGTCTTATATTTCAGTCTTATGTATCCATGCATATTGCATGGGTTATTCTAAATAATGTTTGTATTTATACAATTCTTTATAACTAAAAGTGTCTCAAACCCGCAGTGAAATTATGTAATAAAATGCGCACGTTACATTTATGGGGGTACAATATTAGTCACATACATATAGAGGGGTATGGGAGGAAAAAAAAAGGTCGGGAACCGCTGCTCTATACTAAAAGAAAACTGAAGAATCGCTAGTGATGGTTTTCACTCTAAACCCTTTCGACGGAGATGTTAAGTCCTCTCCAGTTTTATCTTCCTCCATTACAGCTCGCATGCAGAAATGCATTCTGAGCACCTTTAGACTCCATCTTCCACTTCCTCAATCTTCCACCGGGGATTTAAACTGAGACATACGGACACGAAACTAATGTGTCGGTATCCCTCGGGAAGCTCTCCTGACATCCTCACTGCAACGTAAGCGCTTCCTCGTCACGTGACACACGTCGCGAAACGGGAAAGCCATTGTGTGCTCCACTTCCTAACAATTCCAGCAATGCTGCGCTGGCTTATTTTATATCAATGAAATCTAAAAGTAAACTCAGCATCGGGCTTTCGGTGTACGTGTGACTGGAGAAATAGGCCGTAGATCGAAAAGGGAAAAATATGAGTTTGTTCATTTTTTTAAATTTCTTTTTCCTATCAACAGTTAAAAATTGGCACGTTAAACTGGGGTAACTTAGGCCAAACCTTTCATGATTTCTCGGAAACTAATAAACCTATTTAGTTTTACAGTTAATAAACGACGTATAAATAGTGGTTAAAATTATTTAAAGATCATATCAATTTAAGGTGCATCCATCTTTACTAACTTTTCTAACTATTTTAACCACCAAAATTATATTTTTCAAAAATCTGGCTCAAAGGTATCTCGAACTGGGGTAATTTTTGCCAAATCACATTAAAGAGTAAATATCAATTACTAAACAATGAGTTGCAGCAAAGGTACTCCATCCATACCTTCTGTCTCTTCCGTGTCTCATCTACTAGCTAGCTGCCTCTCCTCACCCACCATGTCCAGCACTTCCTCGTTTCTCCTGCTCTCTGTCATTTTCATCTTCTCCATTCTTCTGCTGGCTCACACCTTGAACGCATCCATGCTAATTAGAACCCTAAAGATAGAAATTTAACTTGCAGTCAACAGTGGAATGCGGTCTAATTATAATAATAATAATAATATTTATAGTTCTTGAACAAATTTTCCATTAAGAACATAAAATGGATATTACATACAAAAGAGATTACAAAATAAACTTGTACAAAATATATCAAATATTTCCGAATGGAATTCAGCACAACTAACACATCAGGGCATAGAAATGAAATCTTGGAATTAACTCAATCAATCACAGCAAGAAAACCTATGTATGCACATAATACCCATCACAGCATTTATGGTAGAACATGAAAAAATAAATAAATAACTAAATAAATTTATTATAGGCATTAATAAAATTATTGGCATTTAAGTTATTCAGACGCTCTGCTTTGGGAACCCCCATCCTGATATGTGATTTAAGCTTTCCATTAATTGTAAGAGAGAGGCCTTATGAAGAAAAATGTTAGGCGAGAATTTAATGAATAACATTCTCGGAAAACTCCACTCTCATCCTCTCTTCAATGGAAGCATTTTTCCGTTGCGTGACACACGTCGTATTATAGTATAGCTCAGCCTCACGCGTCACACGTTGTGCACATATTCCACAATCTCTTCATCCGTTACTTTTCCACGTGACCTAAATTGAATCTTTTCTGTTGAAATAAACTCGAGTCTGAGATGGCGTTGACCTGCTCACGTCGTCGTCTTGTCTCCGTCTTAAGTCCCCGGAGGAAGATCGAGAAACTCTGAGATGGAGTCTAAGGGTGCTGAGAATGCATTTCCGCATCCGAGCTGTAATCGCAGAAGCCGAAGGTGGAGGAAGTTTAATATCTCCGCGGAAAAGGTGATGCATGTACTTTGAATGACCGACTTCGCTTTTGCACATCTTTTTATGTACGTTTGTCATTTTATTTTTATTTTGTTCCATTTTCTGAAGTTCATTTGCTCTTTGTTGTATTTTCTCTCTTATTTTTTGGGATTTTGTGCTGAGTTGGCGCGTTGGTTACGTGGATAAAAACAATGGATTGTTGTGGAAGAATCCATATTGATACGTTAGCGATAAAGATAGACACATTTGCTTCCATTCATATTGAAGTTTTCTTTTACATATTCACTTTGATACATTAAAAGTTTAGCTTGAAAAGTATTGCAGGCGATTTCTCTTTTTTTAAGGTTTGCGTAGACACTATAAAAACACGAATTTTTGATCATTATTCTGTAGTATTATAAATGAGAACGTATTTTTTTTGTTTTTTTTTCCAAAGCGTGTTTAGAGCGATCTCTCTTTTCTATGTTTGCGAAACCAGTAAATACAAACATTAATTTATGAATATTATTCTGCAGTATGGAGCATACGAATATATTTTTTGAGTTTCTTTATACTCCAACCCAATAGATTGGTATGAGAAAATACTCAAAACATGCAATTGTATATTTCATACTTAACATTATTCATTCGTTCGCGACCACACCACAAGAGTGCACACAAGTCGACATCCATTGATAGAAAGGAATGAGAGGGATATTTACAGAGAAAACAAAATGTCCAAGATCCATTGTTGCGCGTAAGATTTCAGAAGGGGGAAATAATACGGTAAAAAGGTTATGTTGCTCTCAAGACAAGTCAAGATATCGCCTTAATTCCCGTTTTTAAAAGACAATTTCCGGTTTACGCAGTTGAAAGTCCCACCTTCGTCTGCATAAATTATAATATGTAGCTTCATTTCTCATAGAAAAGCCTTGCCCTTTCAGAGTGGAATTATATCCCGAAATGTTCCATGAGAATAAATTAATATCACCGTTAATATCTATTAGAGATATTTTGAGCTAGTTGTGTCTTTCCATATTTTGAATAACCGATTTTTTTCTGTGAAAGGCCAATAATTTACTGTTAAACGTCATATAAAGTTTTCATTTAACTAGAATAAAGGATAATTATTAAAAGTAATAATGAACATGCATGAGGTTAGAAACAGAATTCGCAAATTTGATTGTGTTGTAATAATTAAATGCTGTGAAACACTAATAAGAAGCTCATCAAACCTAAGTCCATTAAAACATGTGATTTAAGCTTTAAACATCTGAAAAGTACGGAGAGAATCTGTGAGAGATAAGAAAACACAATTCCAACGTTAAGTTCCACTCACGTCTCCGGTGGAAGTGAAGCGTTTCACAGTCACGTAGCACTCATCCCCAACGCGAAAAAGTGTTCGCCTACTCCATTTCCTCTCCATTCCAGCAACGCTAAGCCAACTTAAATTGAATGAGGTCTGTTAAAATAAAGTGTCGAGACGGAGGAGCCGTTGACCTTTGCACGGTTTTGCTCACAAAACAGATTTTTTTTAATGCAACGTTCTCATTATTGTCGTCGAGAGAAATAAATAAGGCATAAAGAGTTCATTAAACCCTTATGTAGCTCCAAGTGACGTGATATAAGTCCTACATTTGCTGATAGATTGTTGAACAGACTGGATTTGAAAGTAAAAAGCATAAAATATGCATTAAATATCTCCGTTTCACGAGAATTTCTTTGAATATTTCCCCTTTTCTCAAGAACCACGGTGACATCAGTAAGTGCTATAAATTCAATGATGGGAATCGGATATAATTATTGATTATGTCTCTTTTCATTAAATTCATTCGGGATTTGAGGGAGGAAATTACGCGTTTGCGTAAATCCGGGTTGACGGTAAACCCTGACAAGGCCAAATTTGCTGTTAATGAGATTTCGGTTCTCAAATTCTTGGTATCGAGCAAATTGACAGAATGACAAGAACTAAAGATTTTAGGGAATTTAACGCTCTCAGAATGCCCCAAAGGTAGCTTGGTTTATTGGAACGATAAAATTACTTCGGTAAGTTCATAAGGGATCTTGCAAAAAACGCTACCCCACTGAATGCGTTGAGGGGTAAGAGTGTTTTTTTTTATATGGGGAAAGAAGGGGGCCTTTGACTTATTGACGAAATTTATGACCCTTATACATCGTGAATGACGAATTTTGAACGTGCCACCTGCACCTATGAGTTATCAGCGTGAGCGTGGCGCATCAAAGAGACAATCCAGTGTCCAGTTACGTTGCCCTATGCACTGTGTACGATTTTTTCTTCCGATTAAAACACGTTTTTTTACCATTATTTCGGCATATCCAAACAATAAAGTAATCCGAACAGGAATCGGCCCCAATCAATTAAGATTAGCGGGACTCCGCCGTCCTTACCAAAACTATTGACCCAAAAACTTTATGGCACTTACGAAATTTGTACCGCTGATTATGTATTACTATTATTAATGCTATGTACTGCTGTTGTACTCACTCCTGATGCTGCAGAAATAGAAAAGCGAAACTCTGATGAAAATTTTCCGAATGATTATAAAGATCGAGCCTCAATGAAAAATTCTCATCAATGATAAAAAAATAGGTGATTAGGAACTACAAAATAATTAATATTTATCTTCAATTCCGATCATTGAACTGATAAGACTAACTGGTGGTTAATGTGGTTCTTGAAATAAGAGGGATCATGCAAGTAAAGTTGCGTGAAAGGTAGCTTATTAAATGCATATTTTTTAAACGTTTATTTCGAATCGAGCCCGTTCCAAGAGTTTTCAACAAATGCAGGTCTTGCATCACGTATTGAAGCTGCGTTAGGGTTTAATGAACTCCTCAATTCTTACTCATTTTTCTCGGTGATAATCATGAGAGCGTTTTATTCTTTTAAATGAATATACAATGGTGTTAGAAGAGTGGCAGAGGTTTCACCGCACAAAGGTCAACGACTGCTCGGTCTCAGCACCTTATTTTTACAGAACACATTCTTTTTAAGTCGGCTAAGCGATGCTGAAATGGAGAGGAAATGGAGCAGGCGAACACTTT
The DNA here is from genome assembly GCF_921293095.1 of Ischnura elegans. Taxonomy (NCBI): domain Eukaryota; kingdom Metazoa; phylum Arthropoda; class Insecta; order Odonata; family Coenagrionidae; genus Ischnura; species Ischnura elegans. Next base: position 14,644,255 of record NC_060253.1, on the reverse strand, counting down.
TTCGCTTGAGGATGTGTGTTATACGTGACTCTAAACTGAATTATTCCTTACTTCCACTGAGGATGCGACTTATCTTAATCGGTCATAAAAAAATAATTTATCATGAACTATGAGATAATTAATTAATTGTTACCTTCAATTTCCGTCATTGATAAAATGCAAACAATAAATGGTATTCTAAATAATAATGACGGAAAACCTGAGGAAGCAGAAGAGATAAGTCGAATTTGAAAAGTTCCCAAGTCGTGGAGTGAATACATCATACGGAAAAAACCGGCAGCGATTTTTTGGCACTCTTCTGGAATTCAATGAAGCGCACTTATTAAAAAATATACGGCTACTTTAGTTCCGAGATGTGATTTTTTTGTATTTGTGAAAGCTCGTGAAATGGGATGAATTCGAGAGAAACTATTAAATAATTCAAAGATATGCATAGATTTCTTAACCCTTCACGCAACTTTCCGTGCACGATTTCTCTTCTTTCTTGAACCACTTTGCCATCATTTAGTTATCATAAAGTCAACTAAAGACGGATCCAGGATTTTTTCTGGATGGGGCATAAGGATCTGACCGGCATACGATCTTCTCATACTCTAGATTAAAAAAGATACAGCAATTGCTGTATGCATTATTCTCTTTTTATATATATGAAAGTCATAATATATGAAATTAAATGAATAATACTCCCTAAGGCTCTAAGCAAAATGAACGTAACGATAACCATATTAAAAATTTTGCACCCCCCCCCCAAATCCGCCTACGGTCTCAATGATGGAACTTTTGAAATCGTTTCAGGCTTGTCGTGGTAGAAATGCGGTATATCCATGGTGAAACATAAACTACAAATTGTAATTTCGACACTTTTATACATTAGTTTTGGAATGACCATTTGCAGTTTATCTTTTATCATGTAAACATCGCATTTCCACCACGTTAGGCCTGAAACGATTACATTGGTAAAACGTTTTTGTTTTAAAATGGATAAAAAAGAGGAATCTTTTATAAATGATGGCTGGGAGTTCCTGAGATTAATAACTAGATTTGAGAAAATAATTGAGATAAGTGTATATCCGAGGTACAGGACGTTGGAGGTGAGAAGGTTCAGTTTAATAGTTCTACAATTAGAGGCTGATTTTGTTTTTAGTCATGGAAAAAAGATGTACTTGGTATCCAGTCATAAATAGTGTGAAAAAATGACACGAGTGAATATCTCCTCCGAAAAGATATTCTGAGCGATGACAAATTGTGAAGGTGATGGGAGATGCTTTCATCTCTACGATGGTTAAAGGCAAATCTAGCGCAGAAATTTAAGTGCCGCTGACATTTCTATACTCTAACACCAATGAGAGGCCATCATAGACCAAGGTGCAGTAAACAAGCGAGGGGAAAACAATCGTAATGATAAAAATCGTCTATGATGGTAGTATGATACATGAATTTTTTAACATTATTCTGTAGTATGAAATATAAGGGCGTATTTTTTGAGTTTTTTTCTCCATCGCGTGTTAATAGCGATTTATCTTTTATATTTTCGCGAAACCAGTAAATAAAAACATAAATTTATGAATATTATTCTGCAGTGTGGAGCATACCAATATATTTTTTGAGTTTTTTTTACACTCCAACCCAATATATTCGTATGAGAAAATACACAAAATATGCAATTGTATATTTCATGCGTAGGTACCTTTATTCATTCGTTCGCGCCACACCAGAAGAGTGCACATAAATTGATATGTATTGATGGAAAGGGATGAGAGGGGTAGTTACGCAGAAAGCAAAATGTCCAAGAACCATTCTTGCGCGTAAGATGTCAGAAGGCGGATATAATACGGTGAAAAGGTTATGCTGCTCTTAGGACAAGTAAAGATATCGCCTTAATTCCCGTGTTTAACTGGCAATTTTTTGCTTGCGCAATTGGAAGTCTCTACTTCGTCGGCCTAAATTATAATAAAATTATAATTAACTAAACCAAATCCATCTAAATTATAATACACAGCTTAGTACCAAGTGATTGAGGGACAAAAATCGTAAAGATAAAAATCATCACTAAATGATGAGAATATGATTCATGGAAAAAGAGAAAACGCACGAAGAAAAGTTGCGAGAAAAGTCACGAATTTTATGCATATCTTTGAATCATTTAATAGTTTACATTAAAATTCATCCCATTCCACAATCTTTCACAAACGTAAAGCATTCATCTCTTCTCAGAACCCAAGTAGCCATACATTTTATAATAAGTGCGCTTCATTGAAATCCAGCAGAGTGCCAAAAGAATCAGAGTCGATTTTTTTTCCTTTTCTGGATGATCTATTCACTCCACGACTTGGGAACTTCTCAAATTCGACTTATCTCTTCTGCTCCCTTAGGTTTTCCGCGTGGCGGACCGTTTCTTGGATTCCCTCCAGTTGATCAATATTTTTGGAGTTTCAGGAAAGGATTCAGGGTGTTTGACTCCCGCAATCTTACCTTCACACGCCGTTAAAGAGTGAGGCATGTAGAAACCAAAGGTCGTTGATTTAAGGTCGTTTTTTTAGGGGGATAGCAGCTCATGTCTTACTTTATGTTCACATGTAATGCCATATCTGTAGGTGTATTACTTTGTTTATTACGTTGTATTTCTAAGTACAGTGAAACTCGCTTATAACGGTCGCGTGCGTAACAAAATCCTGCACATAACGAGGTGAGTTACCAGTCCCTTGGACTTGATGGTATGATAGCCAATGATGATTTCTCCTCATGCAACGAGGTCGCATGATACGATATCCCCGCTATTACGAACTATTCTTTGATGGTTTGGGGAATTATTTCCTAATTTATATTGTGTATATCATCTCTCTTAACCCTCCAGCAGGTGCTCCATATTCTTTGACACTAGCGGGCGCGCGTGGCACTCAGTGCAATACTTGGTTTTCCGCTCATATCAATAACAAAACTAGAATTAAGAAGCGCACATTCATTACCTTGTTTTTTTAATAGAACTTTACATAGAAGGATTTGGTTCTTTCCCGGCGAATGCTGTTGATGAAATCTTCTCGGGAAATCAGCCGGGTGATGATGGCCATTGCTGCCAACGTTTCGATGGCCTTCTCTGCCATCGTCTTCAGGGCGAATGATGGACCTGGTTATTGCCGGGCTTATATACGCCGTTGGGGAGGTCAGGTCGTCCGTGATTGGTCAGTTTTTTAGAGTCCTCTCCTCCTCTCAGCTTACCCATTCTTTTTATGATTGGGTTCCACGATTTGCTAAGGTTGAAACCCGCGTCCCTATTCATTTTATTATTTGTGATTCGTATTTCGATAGCTTCCTTTGTAAGGCGGTCCCAATATCCCTTTGCCTTGCAGAGGATTTTTGTTTCATTGAACTTGATGGTGTGATTGTTTTTAATGCAGTGGTCGGCTACGGCAGATTTTTCCGGGTATCCAAGTCGAATGCACCGCTTATGTTCTGATATCCTGGTTTCAATTGTTCTTCCTGTTTCCCCAATGTAGCTATCTCCACATTCACAGGGTATTTGGTAGACGCCAGAGGTCTTGAGTCCCATTCTGTCTTTAACCTTCACAAGTTGGCTCCGTAGTTTTCCTGGTGGCTTGTGAATTGTCTCAATGTTGCGTTTTCTGAGAATACGAGACAATTTCCCCGAGATTCCCTTATCCGGGCAAGGAGGGTCCAACGGGCCCTACAGCCTATATTTCAGGTTATAACATGAGAACAAAATATCCCAGTGCTGTGAACTTCTGTGACTTTGTTCATACGGACAAATGGAATAAGAAAAAAATATTTTTAAATAAAAATAAATATTTATTTTTTGTTTATGGTAAATTTAAACTTTTCCTAACGTAACCGGGCAAGCTGGGTCCAATGGACCCTTCACATACGCGATCAGTTGCACATCATTAGATGGTTAATATAAAAGGTATTTTGTTGTAATTTTTCAAGTATTATTTGGGAATCTTCACATACACATCTAAATAACCCCCTAACTCATTGGCGTATGGCAGGAGGTGAGTGTTCACCAGTTATGCAACACGCTGCACTTGGATTCTTACGAGCATATATATCCAGTTTGTGTTAGCTTCAATCACGAATTTTATTTTAGCTATCAAGGCTGGAAAATGTAATTAGTGTAAATTAAATAACAAGATTATGTACGCAGAATGTTATTCTAGGTAGCATGGGTGGTAAGATGGAGGCAGATACCGGGGAAGGTGAAAAGGCAATATAGAGTAGGGTGGTCACTGGAGAGTCACCGGTGCATTATGGTTGGAAAATCCTGGTGAAGTAGAGTGAGATGGGAGAGGAATGAACAATACGCAACAAACATCATTATCTGTATCCATAAATGAAGGATGGGGACAGTTTTTTCATTCTTTCGCTTCTTGCTATTGTTCCGTGGCGGTCGCCAAGGGCATATTCTAAGAGAAATTTTCCTTCAGTTGGGTTGAGTTACCGGGAAACCCCTAGAGAATGATCACTGAAACGATCCAGTTGTTTCCAAAAAAAACCCTGTTCCTCGGAATTTATTTGCAGCGTCCATCCAACGACATTAGGGATATAGGAAAGCATATATCCTGCCATACGGAAAGCATGCAGATGATGTCGCTTCGAATTTGAACGTTCCTGTTCATTATCATTCTCCTAAAAATCCCTAACGCATTGACAGTCCATCCTTCCCTGTTTTCTCCTTCTCCTGCACTCCCCGCCTATCTTTCCACCACCTTTCCCCTCTACATCCTCCATCCTTCTTTCCCATATAAACTACGGCATGTATGACAAAAGAGTAGAGTGCTAGCAAAGAGCTACTGAGCATCGTAGATGAAGGCATATAAGATGTTGCACATAACTGATTCCGAAAATATGGGCTTTTATACGGAACTACCGCCTCAATATGCAATTTTCTTTGGGTAAAAGTAATACAGCCATCGGAGTGATGGCAAATATTTACAAGTTTCCTTCACTAAGACATCACATACCCAGATAAGTTCTAATAGATGAGTACTAAGGAAGTAATCCGTAGTTTTAGAGAAATTCTATGAAATAACATTTTTTATAATTATTAGATCATGGCTAGACAAAAGCTTTTGCCTCAAGATGGCACACAAAAACTGCTGAACATTGAAGAAACTAGTGACGATGATTTGGATTACCAGCCAATTGAAGAGGAGAGTTCCAATGAAGATGACATTGACATAAAGAGCATTGCCTGGTTTGGATCGAAGAGTTGTACAGCACCTCACTGAACCATACCAAAATACGAACAGAAATGAAACGAGTGACAAAAATTTCTCTGATATAAAGTTTGCATAGAGTTATGTTGGAACTATAGGAAAGTATTAACGATTTATTCCAGGAAATTTTCAAGCCAATAAAGTGGTAAAGTCGTTTCTTCATTGTTTGGTTTCACCAAAAATGGTATGTTTGTGTCATTGCCCAAGATGAAGAGTTGACCGGTAGTTCTTCTATGATTCATGCATCATAATAAAATTATGGAAGACGTCAATGCTAGACCTGAAATTATCTGTCACTACAACTGCACCTAAGGTGAAGTCGATTTCCTTGACCAGTTGGTAAAGACGCACATGAGTAAAAGACGCACAAATAGTTGGCCTTTTGCGTTTTCCATGAGTGACTTGGACGTGAGTAGAGTAGCAGCGTATGTGGTGTGGATGAATACTGATCTAAATTGAAATGTTGGTAGACATTGTTCAAGAAGACTATTTATTGTAAGTGCATCCGATATTCTGGTTGATGTCCACATTGAAAGACGATCCAACTTGGGTTTGCCTTGGAACACAGGCTAAGGATTTTTTGATGAAGGAATTTCTGAGCCAAGACATTCATCAAATTATAGTATAACAAAAAATGAGATAATATGAAATGATAATGATAAAAAACATTGTGAAGAAAAAAAAAATGTGTAACAACTGTGAGCAATCGGTGTGCAATGAACATAGTGACGTAAACGTGTAAATCAAAAGTGAAAAAAGCTTTGAGGGGTAGCCTATCCTGGACTCGTTGATAAAATTTTGTGTTTTCCCCCAAACAATAAGTTTTGATGTTGTACAGTGTCTCGTTTCATAAGTAAATGATATTCAATTATCCCTTATGCTAGTTGATTCTAAATTTAAATTATTTCCACCAGAGATCAATTTTATGAAGGATGAATCATAATTTATTTAGATTTCAAATTTTTGTTACTAATTAACATGAAAAATATTCATTTATGAACATTAAAAAATATTTTGAAATCATTGATATTGTATAAATTTGCACTATTTGACAAAAAACAATGACATTTATTCTAGCAGGTTGGCCCACATGAGCAAAAAGAAAAAATTAACAAGGAGGGTCCATTGGGCCCTGCTTGCCCGGTTACGTTAGAAATTTGAGGTGCCCGGATAAGGGTTAAGCTTACGCGGGGAAAATATAGTCACACCATATTAACATTTTAAAAATTTAGTTGAGTAATTAGAATAATAACTAATAAATGTATTTTTGACATTGTTTATTATGGCAACCGATTTACCTTGTCGGCAGAGTCTCTCGGTACCACCCGTGTTCGATGCCTCCTGCAGGCGTGTTTTCTCAGCTTTTTTATTTCTTCAGACGAAACATGCATTGAACACCTAATTTTACGATTTTCCATCAGAACAATGTTTTTTCTGGGTGGAAAATCTTTCATATGCGCACGCTACGTCGGGTTAGTTATGCATTTAATGTTAGTAGTTTCCATCAAAGTGATTCGTGTCATATTGATAGTATTTATCAAACTGCATTCATCAAACTCGTTTGCTGAAAGTTACCAAAATAGTAAAACTCGCTCATTTGGCATCACGCATGTAATGAAATCCCGCATATAACGGGGTGATGGGAGAGGTAATAATGTTAACACGGGGAGTGATGGACAAAATAAGACACTAACGGAAATACAAACTTGAAACTAACACACGCACAAGCACTCACTTACTCAGGTTTGTGAAAAACACGCTACCGACAGAGACCCACCCACAACAATAGAAAAGGACAAATAATAAAATAAATAAAACACGCTCTCATTCACGCACCTCGCGAGTTTGCTCCAAGTAACAAAATGCCGCGTAGGACACACGCACTCACTCACTCAGGTTTGTGAAGCTCACGCTTACGACAGTGACCCACTCACACAATAGAAAAGGACAAATAATAAACAAATAAAACACGCTCTCATTCACGCACCTCGCGGGTTTGCTCCAAGGAACAACTGGCCGCGTAGGACACACGCACTCACTCACTCAGGTTTGTGAAGCTCTCGCTAACGACAGTGGACACCAGGTGTTTCTCCTGCCAAGCAGGCCTCCTCAAAGGAGAATCGTTTCACTGTCGTAAGCGAGAGCTTCACAAACCTGAGTGAGTGAGTTGTCTGATTCGTGATATAATTTTTTCCTTCTATTCCGAGCGATCGCTCTAATAATAGCGGAATAGCAACCGGTTTCTAGCGTTCATTTTCCACGATGACTCCAAGGATGGAAATCCTATCCCTTTTTCCATGGCTGGCATGCCCCATGCAATTTACGTCGCTGTAATCATTGCTGTTACCAGAGGCGTAACTATGGGGGGGGGGGGGAATAGATCCCTCCAAAGCCTCAGAGAAATAAAAATAATCATTGAAAACTATTGTCTAGTTTTGAGATATAACAACTGCATCTGCTTAAAGTTAAATTTTTAGTTCCAAACTGATGTAAAATGTATTTTCAGACATATAATTTTTCAAAAAATTATCCCGGACCCCCCCCTGAGCAGAGCAGAAAATGAGCAGTACCGGAACGCACTTTTCCTTACTTTTTTTAGTTGTGAAATATTGCTCGGTGTGTTTTTATTACAAGTTATTTTTTTACATTTCATTAGAGAATTATTTGTTTTGGTTACGAATGTATATATATTAGAAATTTTGTGGCAACTTAATTGATGAAAATGTTATCTCAGTCTTGTGTCTTTTGTTAGTTATCCATGACACCCATGGGCGTAATCAGCGGGGGCAACTGCTCCCCCTAGAAGCGATAATACATTTAGTTTAAAACAAAAATTATGAACAAATTTTCAATTTGAAGAAAAATGATATTGGTATAAGACATGTAACTAAAATAAAAATAATCATTTTTTCAAGCAAATAATTATAAAAAATAATAAATCCTGTAATAATTTCCTTAAAATTCTGGTTTCATTTACCTTCACTGTTCAAAAAAGTTACAGCCTCTATCTATTCTTCGCTTCGATTTTTTCTCTGTGGATCTTTCGCACGATTATGCATTGCGGGTGACTCCCGTAAAAGTTATCACCGCGGCTAGTCCCGGTATACTGTTAACTAGCCTCTATCATAGATTGACGTTTTGAAGGTATTTTAAGTATTTAAACTTCTTTGTTAATTAAAAGTTTTGAAACAGCATCCTAGGAGAAGGCACGGAAAACTATTTCGATACTCAAATGCAGGGAAAGTAAAACGTCATTCAGCAATGGAGAACGCTGTTATGTCCAAGAGATTAATTGGCGGATCCAATTTGTGGGGATTCTTCATTTTGACCCACTACACAATAGAGTAAAATTTTTTTTTCTAGAAGGATACTTTTCCACAAAGCTTTCCTTTTTTTACCTGAGCACATATTAATGGCATTGGAGGGCAGAGGAGAAATCAAAATGGAAAGCTTTCGAAATGTGGTGGCACAGAAAAATGCAGAATATCAAATGGAAAGGTTGTGTTCGTAGTGTGGAAAAAGTTCTATGAAGAGTAGGAGAGATAATATTTCACTAGAAACTTAAATAGAAGACCATATTTAATAGTCGTCCTCATTTGATACGATGGCTTGAGTAAAACTTCCGTCCATGGATATGTAGAGGGGAATACGGCCTCCGCGGAGCTCCGTTGAGATAAGTGTGGCATATAATGAAGGATGTGAAACGGAAGACTCCCATTAAAATGATAAAAGAATGAGAAAAATGGGAGGAGAGCTTCATAAAATCAATCTTCAATTGGAAATTCCATACTTATACTTATGTGGCGGCTATATATTCAAAGGCACCTCGTGTGATTGACTTCATGACCTTTTTCCACTATCTCACGTGGGTTAGTTACTTATATGTGTGTAAAACACTGGGAGTTGTAATTCTGAAATATGTGGCCCTCAGTTAAGCTTCGAACTAAAAACGCCATGCGTAAATGGTAAAAAGCGAACAGCTAACTACTAACTGCGAACAACCAGCCAACAACCGACAACCAACTATACAAAATACCTGTCAACTGCGAAATTTGAATTGCTAACCGCAAAACGGCGAACATCAAGAGTTAGTATTCTTATTAGCTGACACGTTTAACTTGGTTAGATAACTTATAGTTAGTGAAACATATGTTAGTTAACCGGAGGTTTTCTAACCCAGGGTCGTACGGTTACCCTTCGTACGTCCACCTATGGTTAAATACCATGTAGCTACTAAACGTAGGGCAGTCATATAATGGCTAACGGGCATAAAAACCGTCCCTTAGTTCTATAAAGCGGCTAGTGGGCCAAAAGTACGGTCTATCTAAACATCGGATAACTATCCGTAGTTAGTTGATTGAGGAAATCAATAAATAAAAGAAAATAATGGAGGCAAGGTCATTTAAAAACACAAATAAACATTGGTTACCGTAGACTATCTACTTAACCTCCAGTTAAATAAAATCAAGTTAACTTTCCTCCGGTTAACTATCCTTATGTTAACAAACCTCAAATTAGCAAACCTACGATTGAATAACCTACACTTAACTAACTCAGTTTACCTCTGTTTATCAAACCTCGGGTAAACTAACCTCCAATTAAAAAAAGAACCTGTATATAAGCGTCTCATGAATGAACATAGCTGATTGCTTAGAAGTACGTATTTGATATGATTTGGGTGCGGGTGATTTAAGTGTCGCTTGTAACATTAAGGGCCGTACTAATAGTCGAACACACAGGGTTCCCTAGCTCTAGGTATCCCCTTACAGTCCCCCATGCACGAATCTGGTATTAATAGTCGTCCCCTAGGCTGAAGGGGCCTCCTTACAGTCCCCTACAATGGGAGCGGAGTGAGCCTTACCTTGCGACACGTACATGAAGCGGAGAAAACAGGTACTACTGGTATTGTAAACCGAAAGCTTTGGTTGCTTTCGTGTTTTATTGACTTCGCGTCTGACGTCGCTTTGACTTCAACCTCTGCTTTGCATCTTCTAATTAGTTAACTGCTAACCCTGGTTAAAAAGCCTTCGGTTACTAACCTCTGGGTAAAATCCCACGGTTAACTAAACTTAGGATGACTAACCTCCCGTTAACAAACCTCCGGTTAACTAACCTCCGGCGGTAAACTAACCTCCGGTTAACTTTCCTACTGTTAACTAACATGAGGTTAACTAACCTGAGGTTAACTAACCCGAGGTTAACTTACCTACAGTTAACTAATCTGAGGTTAACTAACCTGAGGTTAACTAACCTGAGGTTAACTAGCCTGAGGTTAACTAACACGATGTTAACTAACCACCGGTTAACTAACCACCGGTTAACTAACCTACGGCTAAATTATCTCCGGTTAACTAACCTGAGATTAAGTCACCTCCGGTTACTAACCTAAGGTTAAATAACATGAGGTTAAGGGCCTGTTTTATAATGTCTGGTTAGCCTTAACCGGAACATGGTACAGCCAAATCCTTAGCTGGAGAATGTTAATAAGTTACAGTAAGTAAAAGTAGTTCAAAATAACGTTTCGTTAAACTCATGATCTCCAACGCAAGGATGAGTTGACTCTAGTTTTCATGCTCTGCAAAATTTTAACCAGACATTATAAAACCGGCCCTCCGGTTAACTAGCCTCCGGTTAACTAGCCTACGATTAAGTAACCTCCGGTTAACTTACCTAAGGTTAACTAGTCTACTGTTAAGTAGCCTCCGCCTACTAGCGTAGCATATTCCATTATTCAGCATTGTATGGCCCTTTTAGTTTGTCCTACGCATGATTTACCACAGATGTATTGAACCTCGTATACATTCTCTAACCTGAGATTCACTAAGAACCAATGGAATGAGGTCGCACCATCTCAAGTAGAGGCCCTCTCACGGCTTCCTTAGGAAACCGGTGCCGCTGCAGGAACTCCCTATCTCAAAAAAAAATCGAATGGATTTTGCGCATCACGCACGTGACGCATGTGCAATCTCAGATGTTGGTTCGCCAATCTCTCCAGACGACGAACAAAGGCCTCCAGGTTGTCCATCCTCGTCAAAGATATTCAAATGACGGGTAAATGGGTAAATATGAAAATATGAACGTGTATTCACCGAAGTGATACACAGGAAAAATTTAAGATGAAAGGGATATGGTGAAATTAATGAAAATGGGTGAAAACGAAACGATTTGTGAATGGGTGAATGAGCAAATTGACTGGGTGAATAATTATGTATGAATTGGTATGGATTGATATGGAGGTGAATAAGGGTATAAATGAGTAACTTTTTAACGAGAGCACAACAGCAACGAACGTATTGGAACAAGCAAGAACGCGAAGTCAATAAAACACGAAAGCAACCAAAGCTTTCAGTTTACAATTCCAGAAGTACCTGTTTTCTCCGCTTCATGCACATGTCGCAAGGTAAGGCTCACTCTGCTCCCATTGTAGGGTACTGCAAGGAGGCCCCTACAGCCTTGGGGACGACAATTAATACCAGATTCGTGCGTGGGGGGACTGTAAGGGGATACCTAGAGCTTGGGGACCCTGTGGGGTCGACTATTAATACGGCCCTTAATGTTACAAGCGACACTTAAATCACCCGCACCCAAATCATATCAAACATGTACTTCTAAGCAATTAGCTATGTTCATTCATATGACGCTTATATACTGGTTCATTTGTTCCCTTAAGACCTCTTGACATTCATTCATGATTAGGCGGACATCAAAACTCAACAATCACAATCGAAACGATATATAACTTCAGTTCTCATATCTCCTTCAAAATACGAGATATCAAAGTGGATAGTTTAGTATCCCTGCTAATTAGGATTCATACTCAAAGCACACATAAATCCACTACACCAAATAAAACATATGTATCAAAAAGCTGGACATTAGATTGAACATCGTGTCCTGACGCCATTTGGCATTATTAGAAACTAAATTGCCTTATACTTCATCCGCATTCTCAGTGCTGTTGCAAATGGCTAGTCGCCAATACATTTTATTTTATGTATTTACATAATTGTTTAACCTACGTCCAATTCGTTCTCCAGTGACGTCATGCGCAGAACGGGTCTCATTATGGTCTCGGTAACGACCTGCCTTGCATAAGTAGCATCTCGGCCACGTATATTCAAGATGGTCGTCAAACTTTAAGAGCGGTGTGGTTGCTACGCACGTTGCCCAAATTCTCGAGCGAGCTAAGGGTGGAAAGGAATCAAATGGGGTCCCACAGGGTTCAGCTCTGGGACCGGCAAAGTGTGTTTGTGTGCGTTTGCGGCGCAGGGATATGAAATGAGGCCCTTTGGAAGGTTGAGGGCGACCAGGGTAGGAGGTGGGCTCTGTGTGTCGGCTGTCGTACAGGAGGAAATGGAAATAGCCTTTTCCCCCTTCAGGGACACGGAGGGTTTTAAAGGCTGGATTTCCCATCCGAGACTCTCCACCGGAGGCCCTTAAAGAGGGATTCGCATCCAGGGCAGTGTGGTTTTGGGAGATGAATTTAAGCTCTAATATTCATTTCTAATATCGAATTTCAACGGCTGCAGTGCAAACGGTTATTCCAACTATTTATTCAATACATACTACTACAAGCAGTCTATTATCTGGTGGTAAAATGAGAATTAAATAAATGAATGGGGAAATGAAGGTAAAGAATGTGTCACAATAGTGTATAATGAGGTGCCTCGTTTTGTCACTTTTTTTAGGAGCGAATCGTAATACCCGGCAAAAGTTGCGTACCCGGGTAAGTATTACAGATATGATTTTTTTTTCAAAATCGGTTAATATCTTCTGTTCGCCATTATGTATTGAAATTTCGAAATACGTCAGCACCATTACTTTTCACTTCTATGACCTTTTATTGTGTTCCCTATACACACTGTATACTGCAGCTAACCGTGCAAGGCCGTAGATTCTGTGAGGTGTGATCAAGGTAAAATTTGTCGATGAAAGGAATATAGAGTCAAATGAAGGCAAGTTTCTGTGAATTACGATAGCCTCAAAACTACTGGGAGAGTACTACCTGTAAGAATCAATTGTGGAATATACAATTTATCATATACTAACAGGCCACCCGGCGTTGCTAGGGAAAGATAGTACTCAGAGAAGTGTGAAACTTGGAATTCATTGTCACATGGCAGTTTTTTTTAGGTCCGATGAACAACAAACAATGGAGAAAACGATTTCCGTAAAACGCGCACGGGATCAGCTTAAGCCTGAATCACACGATCAATTTTTTTCGTCGCGAAAAGTGATCACTAGAGCGATCGCTTTTCGCGACGGGAAATTAAGAGATCGCTCTAATGATCATTTTCCTGAATCACACGGTCCCTCCCGCCTTCGCCTTTCGCATCACTTTCGATATCACAGCTCGTTGTCATAGGACCCGCATAACGAAAATATATAGCGTGTTTGTTTATCTATTGTCAAACGTTGCGCAGCAATCGCTACCTACGGAAATGCGTTCTGATTGGCTGATATAGGGTTTAAGTGAAGATTTTAGCGACGGAAAAAGCGACCGGACGAGTGATGAAAAATAGTGATGGGAATCCTCACCGCGATCGTGAAAAACAATTGCCGGCAACAATCATTTTGCGAGTGAACACTCTAGTGATCGCGATAGTGATCACTGGGAAATGACGGATAAAATGATCGTGTATACCCCGCTCCACAACATTGATCGCTATGTGTATCCGTACGCGTGTGGATCAAAAACGTGTGAACGCATACCCCAGCAAAAAGATTAGTACCAAGAGGATTAATAAATAAGTGCTGGACCCTTTGAGTCATGTTTTCCAATTAAGTTTGTGAAGAGGTGTGCCTACCAGGCAGGATACCCAACCACAGAAGTTGTATGAAGTGACGTAACAAACGGTATAATGAGAAAACGACGCAAAGGACGCTTCGGATGCAACCGAATGAAGTACTATAGGGTTTTAAAGCATGAGATGCACTCACGTAATAACTTTGGTTGCAATCCTTACAGACGTATGGAAATGCATAGCGGACAGACAAACAGACATCCTATTTTACATTCACTTGAGCTAGATGGGCTGCGTCACATCGAAAATTCATAGAAACTATTTCCCTCCTTTTATTTTTCGTTTATTTTTCCTCCATGACTATGTGTTTGTGAGTGTCCACCCTTGGGCAAGAAGAAATTTAAGTATTTTTAAATATAAAGATATTCAATAACTATTCATAGTTTATCATCATGTCCGTTACCATCTATCATATCCACGGACTGCAGCGTTCACGGATATGGTTTCCACGGACATGACGATTTCCTGTAAATTAAGTTATAGTTGGGACTGAAAATAATTTAGGACACTGTCCTTACCACATTGAACTTGCATCTTACAATTAGAGCTGTAAAAGACGTCTCAATTTTAATTAGTAAAAGATTTTACTTTTAATAATTTTTACCTGTCCACGGACATGAATGATGATCTTGGTTCTTTAAAAAACTGAACTAAAATTTTTCTTCCAGTGTTAAATCGTTCACTAAACAAAGTATAAAGACACACAACCCAATATAGCTGACAATCTCCTTCTCTACACACTGGTTGTTCAAGGCTGCCAACATCTCCTATGAATAATCTCCCCTTTTTTGCCTGCGTGTTCACGGAAATTGTTTTTTTTTTGGTAGGAGATATGTTATTTTTAATTTTATGATAAGTATTATGAAATGAAAGCAACCCAAAAAGGCTTTTATGAAAATTTTATATTGTTGTAACTTGTTTAACTATAGATTTTATAATAAACTAGCTGACCCGGCGAACTTCGTACCGCCTAATAATCAATGAACTTACAGTTTACTTACACCATTTATAAATCAAGAGCGGCTGTATCGTTTTTAATCATGTTTAATTTATTATAATAAAATAAGGATACAAATTCAATAAAACTACGTAAATGAGTACCAAAATTGCTTGTCAGAAAGATATTTTCTTTATTGAATCTACATAGGGTGAATCGGAGCACGTTTACGCGGATTTTTTTCAACAAATTTTCTTACGTTTTAGCTTAAGAAATTTTGGGCATTGTGGTTTAATAAAGCAGTTCATGAAATAAAAATTATACGCATTCAGTTGTTGGCTATTTGCGTTATTAGCAGTAAAAAAATGTTTTTAGGTCCAAGTCTGTTGCATACACTTGGCCCATTCAGGGGGCAGGTTGACACGACCCCAGACCGACGCTTGACTGATGCTCAAAATCGTGCAAGGAAAGCCCCTATGAAGCAGCATTCGCATTAAATGACTTAAGGCGCGCCAGTTTTAGTATCTCTGTTTGGAAAAAATGCACTGCGTAAACGTACTGCATGCGTAAACGCACCACGGTGAGCCCTACACATTCGGGTTTAATATCTTGCGTCAAGCACCTTCTGATAAACAACAGTTTTTGTTTTGTTATCAGGCGCAAGATGAAGCGGATGAAGCTAAATAAATATAGCGAAGCAAAGCAGTGACGCAGCGAGGGGAGGTTTTGGGGGATAAACCCCCCCCCCCCCAAGAGCTTAGAGAATTTTTTTATGAAAGATTTTGTTATTAATATTTGGGGGACGGATGACTAACTAACAAAACATATTTAACTATTCACACAGCCACAAAACCCACTATTTTGAACCATTTATCTTAAAAAATGTCTGAAGGAAGTGCCCCCACACTTCCCGCTTACCTTAGCGAGTTTTCTATACCCTACAGACCCGTGGTATCAGCTGCGCACAAAACCCCCTATCCTAGCTACGCACTTGAAGCGAAGGAAGAAATACAGAGGATGGTTTATCGACTCGTGAACATGGCACGCTAAATTGACCATGAGAAAATCATGGGTTTTCATTAGCACATGAGCACAAACAACACAAAAACTGAAAGAATGACCATGCGATTTTTTAATCGTTATCACGAATGCAACACGAATTGTAAATTGAATACGTTTAAGCTCAACAGGGCATATGAGTTGAGATCATGGAATCTACGGAATGAGGACTTCCTAACCTTTGAATTTTCCTTTGAGTAAAGTTGCGTGAATCACATTCATTACCAATTTTTTTTATGATCAAACACGTTCCGTTGGATAGTTATGGTTGGTTTAGGCTTCGAAAGATCATGAGCACAGAAACTACATTTTTCTGTAAATCGTGCCTTGGTAAGCCAGGTACGTCCAAGGACTTAAAATATTCAGATAGATAGTTGGTTATTTCGTCTTCGTTTGTTACACATTTAAAAGATTCGAATCCATGCAGAGTACGAACTATTTGAATTTACCTCGTTTTAGTCATCCACATCTTCGTTCTTGCTCGCTAAATCATTCATCTTTGATTCTTTTGGTGATCAATCATATTCTGAAACTCTTTGTTTATGAGCTCACCTTCCGTTGAAACTAATTTGCATCATTCCAAGGAAATGAATTAAAACTACTCGATTCCTCGACAGGAACACGGACATTACCGTTTGTCAACAATTGCTTGGAGATTTGTTTACAAACACGGTAGTGAAGTGTCAACTCGAGCTGGGCCACGGCTGGGCTTACAATCAGCTCGAATTAAATTTTTTAAATGTAATATAAATTTAATTAATATTTTGAATGTATTTAGTAATTAAAGTGTTATATTGTTACTAAATTCAGTTATTAAAGTGGTAAAAACAAAACAAATTATTTAATTTGTAGTTTTGACCGACTTATCAATTGTTGTGTTACTATAACTCCTTAAAGCATGCCCATAGGAAAGAGATGAATTTTTTGTGTGAAATTATCCTTTTTTAATGGCCTATATGTTAACCCCGCTTGAGACGAATCCAAAGAATCAAATCTCATTGAAATGGGTGCAGCCGTTCTCGAGTTATAAGTGTTCTAACTAACACGATTTTCGACTTTCTTTTATATATATAGATTATTTGGTAAAGGATGTTCATGCAATAAACACCTCTTCAAAAATGTATGTGGCACTGTCCACGGACATGACAAATCATAGTGTGTGGACCTTAAATTTAAGGAATACAATATTCTTTCTTTAAAAATTTGTCACTAAAATTAGTAAAAGGGCACATAAAAAATATGCCATTTCAGTTTTGATTTAACAGTTTTGGTTTTTTTATGATATTCCATGAAGGAAATTTTGTACGACTATGGAAGAATGATTCATAAGCGATTTACTACTCTGAAATAAATTATGTGACTCTAAACTAAAGATAGCCTTTTTTTCAGAACACTGAGGTAGCTTTCGGTGGCGTTGAATGTGGATGTTGATACTTCGTGACAACCGTTCAGGTAGCAGGTAGCCATGCGATCTGCAGATGGGATATCTCCGTTACGCCCCGTGACGGCGGACGGCGAGATGGCGAAGGTGGAAAATTAGCGAGGGTTGCAAGAGACGTGACGTGGGCAGAGCGGACAGCGTGACGCGGGAACCAGAATACGTTTCTGCGGTCAGCTCGCATACTTTTTCCCCGGCGACTTGTTCACGGAAGTGGGTCAGCGGAGAGAGAGAGCGCCTTAATTCATCTACATAATACCCTGCGAGCCACCTCTAGGGCGCTTGGCAGGGGGTGATCAATCATCAGAATGCAGCAGGCAAGAGGATTCCCACTTGCACACCACACGGTCATAAAAATGTCAGGCATACTAGCAAATTATACTTCCACATTTACGCAAAGTCAAAAAGTTGGTAAATAGTCATGGAGGAGGAACTGCAAATGCCGTCGAAGATCGAACATGAAAAACGTGCAGTTAGAAATAATAGGGAAATCCAGAAGCATGCATAAACGAATATATTAGTCAGTAGGCCACACAAAAAGTCAACTATCTAACCTATTAGTAAGTCCTAACGCCGTGTAGAGTGCCATCTTATGATTCCTACATCTGCGCAATACCTCGCGAGCCACTTGTAGGGTGTTTGGCAGGGGGTAATCAATCACCAGCATGCAAGAAGATCCCCACATGCACACCACACGATCAGGAAAATGTTATGCATCCTAACAAATTACGCTTCCACATTCATGCGAAGACAAAACTTGACAATAGTCCGTGAAGGAAATCTGCCTGTGAAACTAAAAAACATACCGTGATAAATACTAGGAAAATTCATAAACATTCATTAAGGGATACATAAGTTAGTAGGATATACTACAAGTCAACAAACATAATTTCTAAGTTATTACGCTGCCGTTATAGTCTCTTATCAAAAACGACATTCAGAATCTATCTGTTCTACAGTCTCTCTTATTTTATTTTTATGATCTGATCTACCGTAGTATTTTGGCGTTCGTAAGACATGGTTGACTCCGTCGGAAAATATACTGCTCTTGAACATTCGTTTAGTGTATTTTTCAGCTTACGGTCTGATAGTTTCCTATCCGAGTTGTTCTTAGAGGTTCAGTAACATAAACTATACTTCAAGGCATTCAATCATGCGTAAACTCGACAAATGAAAGCAAATTTAAGAAGTTTATACTTAGAGTACTAAAAAAAATTTTTATAGCTTTAATTTCGGCATATTTGTTTAGAATATTATCAATGTCCATTTCGTTGGAGCGCATAAGAGCCGACTCTTGCTTGACATGACCGCATACTTTTCTAACCGCTTAAACCGGCCCTGTTCACTAGGTTGGCCCTTATTTTTAAAGTTTTCGAATTTCTGTTGGAACTCCCCTCAGTTTTGTTCCATTTGGTGAGAAAAAAAATCATGAAAATTATTTTTGCATTCGGATGCTGGGAAAACGAGCCGCAACGCACTGACAAACGTTTGAAATTTTGGTACTTTTGGGTGTTTTTTCGGACACAAGTGAAGATGATGTCACTCTCGGACTACTCTACCACTTTTTTGTCTTCTACAACGACTTGTTAGACAATCGCAGAGTATCACCTCAATTTTCTTTCATTTCCGCCCATTGGTTTCCGAGATATCGCACCGAGAGTGAGCGCGCGCTACCCTAGTCAGACACTTCGGGTGTCACGCGGGTTGCGAACTCTCTATTTTTTTATCATCCTCACTCGTCGCACAAATGCACGTCGCATGAAATTCTTCAGATAAACTTTAAACTTCGTCAATAAAACCTTGAATGTTATATTTATCACTGTTTATTACCAAAACGGGCTTAGTAGCAGTGGTTTATTCTCAATACCTAAATCTTATATCAAAGTGCTTCTGTCTACATTCAGAGTGTCGTTTCCAAGAGCTAACCCCTTTAATAGTCTGTGAAGGTGCTTCTCCTTGCAGGTATTTCTATGCCGTTGTAAAAGCTCTGGATTTCAACTTATGAGATTTAATTTCTTGGCACCCGAAAGAGGTGGGGTTAGTTGAAAGTTAACAGATAGGTATGTGGGGGATTGTTCACATATTAAACGAATGCAATGGACAAAAAGGCGGGCGATTTTGCATTTTCTCTCAGTTCCTGCATTGAAGCATCACTTATCGTGAAGATAGGGTGCAAATTTAATTTTGGCCTTATTATTTGCTGGGAATATTTTCTACGCCGCGTCATATGCCGTTTCATTTTAAATGGAAAGGAGTTAATTTTTTCGTTGACCTCGAGGGTGTAATTGGACATAAGGGGAAGCTCTTAGAAAATTTCACGATTGAATTGATGTACATATATTTACGCAAATGGAAAGATACAAGTATTCCTTGTTAAAATGTAAATTATTTTCTCTGTCCTGCCTATCACGATTGTTCACTTGATTTATTGTACTGAATTTTAATTTAATTGGTTCGAAAACTTTTTTAAACCTAATTCGAGTAATTGGCTGCGAAATTTACATTTTTTTATTCTTGTAAAGGGGAAAAATGTGTTGTAATAGAATTGTAAATATGGACTACCCTGCCTTTTTGCCCATTGGATTTATTATTCATGTTAAATATGTGCATCTATTGGTTACGCATCATACACAATCAGATGAATCAAGACACCCCAAAATGGCTATATGTGAGACTGAAAACGACTAAATAATGTACAAAGTGCATGATGTTGAAAATTTGCCGTGAAATGTTACAAATGTTACCTCAAAGGGCTCGCTTTTATCAACCCTTAACCGGTGACGTGCGGTCTGAGAGACCGCTGCGCTTCTAAAATTATGAATATTTTCTAAATTAACATTTCAAAATATCTATAATTCTCGTTAGCTTCATATTTTTGCATAACAAGGACATCCCACTCTTAAAAATTAATGCTCCTTCTATTAAATTTTGGAAATTTGAATTTCAATTCGATTAGCGGTCTGTGAGACCGTACGTCACTAACATAAGAAAGCATCAAGAAAGGAATAAGCTGGATAAATTTCATAGCTACTTACTACTTAGCCTTCCAACTTTAACATTTAAGGCTTTTTTTTAATATGGCGACATATTGATGCATGAATAGAATAATCATAACTCAAGTGTTTTGGGCATCAGTTTTTTTGAACCTGCTTCAAATCACAATTTTTAACGACAAATAGGTTCGTATTGGGAGTGTAAAAATTTTAATATAAGTTTAAGAATAGTTAAGCATTCAAACAAAAATTAAACAAAACAATAACAATGGCGTTGCAACATTTTATGAATTTTTTATTTATTGCGGTCTCCTAGACCGCACGTCACTGGTAGTGTAAAAAATATTTCACGCCACTGGTTTAGGGTTAAATATTCGGCAGAAAAAGAATCAGTGTAGGATAAGTATCCATAAGATTGCTCCGCAAGTTCATGCTTTAGGCCGAAATCCTATTTTTTTCAGCGAAGCACAAAATTTTACATCCGGAAAAATAACTATTCCTTTAAAATTTTATCCAACACTAATTCTTCCGTAGCTGGATATTTTATTACTTCTTTAATACGCTCCAGATAGCCACTTCTTCTTCTTCTTAGGTAGGCTAATTAGGAAGGTAGCAGTGAGAAGAAAAAGTATGGATTCCCACCCAGAGAATGGGTATTTTGATCCATCTGCTAAGTGACGGTTCCTTTCCAGATGTTCTCTTATTTCGAACTGAGATCACGATGATTCACGTTGCGGGTACGAGTGCCTTCAAAGCCCAGACGGTATACGCTAACTGCTCGTTATATCCGTAACAAGAAAAGCTAGTGCTAGGAAGGGAGCTGCGGAAGCAGGCAATGGTTGACAATGATGGCTTCATTACCAGCGCAATACATCTTTCCTTCTCGGGAACTCGAAGTTAACCAGAGGAAATAGAATCCAATCGACTGACATTTGCTACAAACGGAATATTCACTTCGAAAATTCAACCTGCACAATGTAGTACTAGACTCCGTTGGCGGGCGAATTTTAATTAGGATTACGCTAGGACTCTGAAATAATATGATAGTCAATTTTTTAAATTTCTGTAACTTGCACTTGCTTTTTCACTCACAAAAAAGGATCAAGTAAAATTGACTGAATATCTTCAGTTGCACCCAAGTCATAAAAGCCGGAGAGCTCAACTCAGGGTCGAAACTAAATCGGAGTCAAAACTACTTCGGGTCGAAACTAAACGAAAATTTAGCGACGAAACGAAACGCAGATAAATTTTCGCACCGGAGGGACCACACGCTTTATCTTGGAACAGTTTAGTTTTGCCCCTTACACCGAGTACGAGGTATGGTTGAATGAAGTAGAGGTTCGGCCTGCCGCCATTAGATGTATGGGAAACTCATATTTTTACCACTAGCAGCAGAACGGTGAACGCAAACTGAACAATCGATTTTTAAGCTCAATGTTTTAACCCCTCCACACGTATATCAAACATAGTGGTTCGAAATTATTCCCTCTCATCCCCCTCCACTCAACTTCTGGGATAGAAACTTAACTATGAGCAGCGGAGTTTCGATTAACTTAGTTTCGTTCCAGGGAGTAAAGTTTTGTGCCGGGACGAAACTTAACTCATTGGTGATTTTAATTTCGTGCGGGAACCAAACTAAACCTTGGCCTCGTATATTTGTTTCCCTTCGGGTCGATACGAAACCATTTCATTTTGTTTCACTCGCCATTCCTGAAAATTACTACTATAATTACCCACTGGAGCACAAATAGTTAAAAATTATGCACAAATAGTTTGGCTTGATTGAGATAATAAAACAGAGGAACAAGTAAGGGAAGAACTGCTAAGTGTACGTAAACAAATTCTGGTGAAACAAGCTATTGAAAACTTTTGCATAGTAAAACCCGAAATAATTACCGAAAATTCATAGTCATCGTAAAGTTTACCACCAAACGCATGAAGGTAGGTACAAGTGGACACCACAAAAAGTTTTTATAGGTTTCTTCCGGTTTATGAATAGTCAAGGATTCCGAAATTGCCTATTTTATCTCAATTCGAAAAATCTAACCGGCCGCTTCTTCTATAGGTAGTCTTGTATGAATTTCAGTAATATCATTAATGTGAAGGTTAGGATTTGACAGTTCCAATGTCCAGTAAACTCCTGAATGTTGACAAAAAAATACTGCTGAGCATATAATTGAAATATGCTCATAATAAATTAATTTTTTTATTTTCAGACTTTTCTGGATCACTTACGTTATAGTTCTTCCAAAGTTTCGGCTGATGATTTATAGGGTTATATTCCCGGATATGTACTTCACGAGTAGATTCGCCCTTGAATTATTCTAGCGGCCAGTTGACTGATGAAAAGGCGTTGCTGTATCATATGAGTTAGGTAATCAAAAAGTTTCCGAGTACTTACTTCGTTTAAGGGAAAAAGAGCGTTCTCAAAGCACGCTCATTCACCGTTAATAATGCTGAAGGTCACGCTAGCAATAAATCCGAAAATTAACTTTGAAATTAGTAAATTACGAAAGTGATAGCAACCGAAAAGTCTGAAGAACACCCAAGGAATTTAACTTATTTTTCTGGTATCATGTATTTCCGAATATTGGAGCGTTTTTATCCCAGTATACGACATTAGAGGATAGCACCCAGGCTGAGAAAATTAATGCCTAAGTTGTTTAGTATTCGACACCGTAATTTAAGGAAATGCAAGAGATAGCGCCACTAATGCAAAGCAACCTGAGACCCAACAATAGGCCTGCATTGCTTGCAGTATAGTTCCTCTAAATATTTAGATAATATATTATTTTAAATATTTTCCCTAGATAGTGTGGGCTATTAGGGTGGTCCTTATTTTTAAATTTTTGGATTTCTTTTGGTAGGCCCACCATTGTTGCTCCATTTGGTGGGAGAATAAATCATGAAAATTATTTTTGCAATCGGATGACGGGAAAACGTGCCGTAACGCACTGACAAAGTTTTGAAATTTTGGTACTTTTGGGTGTTTTTCGGACATAAGTGAAGATTATGTCACTCTCGGACTACTCTATCACTTTTTTGTCCTCTACAACAACTCGTTAGACAATTGCAGAGTATTACCTCAAATTTCTTTCATTTCCGGCCCTTGGTTCCCGAAATATCGCACCGAGAGTGAGCGCGCGCCACCCCAGTCAGACACTTTGAGTGTCACGCGGGTTGCATGCTCTCCATTTTTGTTGCTCATTCTCATTCGTCGTGAAAGCATTAAAAATTCTTTAGCTAAACTTTAAACTTCGTCAATATAACCTTGAACGTTATATTTATCACTTTTTATTACCAAAAAGGGCTTAGTAGCAGTGGTTTATTCTCCATATCTAAAGCTTATATCTAAGTGCCTCCGCCTAAATTCAGAGTATCATTTTTTGAGAGCTAACACCCTGAATGGTTTGTGAAGGAGGGCGTACCAAAGAAAATTCGAAAACTTTAAAAATAAGGACCATCCTAGTGGGTTAAAATCCAAAATGTATGCTTAATGTGGATGAACAACTGGTGGACCGGTACGCCAAGTGGCCCTTTACCGTGAGTGAGAAAAAAAGACACATACCATCGTTTTCTCCAGAGTACGGAAGGAACCCGGCGAGCTTCATATCGGGTGTACGGAAATCCTCTGGCAATAGACCGTGGAGTATCTGGGAGTACGCCTGGACCGCCGCCATGTGACCTCACGCCCGCCGCCATCATTGGAGTAAGGAAACAGCAATAGGGTGGTTTCCTATTATTTTTTTATTGCCTAAATCGAAAGATTATTACTCCTGGAGTACTATTTCACGCTTTTAGATTTTTAAATGACGATATCTATTTTCCGCAATTAAACGAAAAGTGAAAATTTTCAAGCAAGCGAAAACGCGACGGCTAAGTAGGAATGATGGGAAAAGTCCGTGCGACGTATTTCTGGTTCCCGCTGCCGCCCTGTGAGGTGACCTTGAGCCGAGGCTGATACGACGCAGGCTGCTAGCAGGTAGCGGATTATCCTGCCAGTAGGTAGCGCTAGGATTAAATAAGGATCATTAATACCCTATCAAACGAAGGAAACTTCCGACAATAGGCAGTTTTAATAGGTGATTATTAAGGCATGTTTCCCTGAGCTCTGTGCCTCATGCATGCATTGGTAATCTCAGACGATGTAAAACTCCTATCTACTCGTATAGAAACTAGGTCCCTGTGACGTCACGTGGAGTGGCATCGCATGGGCGCCAATCTGGCCTTTTTCAAATGAGGTTAAAATTGACCATTGCCATTCGTCTAAACCGGGATTTCTAAAACCAAATAATTTTTATATTATGAACACACTAATGGTAGGTAACGAATTGCAATCAATGCCTTTCGTTTTCTTTGATGAAGGAAACTACCCTATTGTCATCAGTGTATGGAAACACGAGTCTCCCGCTATACCGAAGAGTGCATCTTCACAAATCAGATCTACGGCTGATCATCACATATGCAGCTCCGCCCTGGATCGGATTAACTAACAAGTCTGTTCAGCATTTCTTGGCAGTGGCAGATCGGAAATAACTTCGGGTCGCTCTTTGACTTAACCTTTATAGTGCCGGGGAGCGCTATCGCGCTCCTCCTGCTATGTCTCTCTTAATTGCTAATAGTTCACCAATAATTCAATAGTCAGTATTCATTTTATTTTAACATTAACTATCATCATCATCATCATTGGTCAACAATCCTAGGATTGGTTTGACGCAGCTCTCCACTCTATTCTCCTTTCAGCTAATCTTTTCACACCTACGTATTTCTTCTCTTTCACATCTCTCTTCACTTGTTCCATATATTTTGTTCGAGGTCTTCCTTTTCCATTCTTACCTTCCACTTGTCCTTCGAAGGACAACATTAACTATATTCTTTTAATTATTAAAAAATTAACACATATTACCAAAAATTCGTCAAATAATACATTAAAAAGGTGAAATCACATGTAATAAAGATTTCTTAAAGTTTTTGAATATATACCGTAAGTTGTTTTTTAGACCTATTTTTTTCCTAACCTACTGCAAAATCAGCAAAAATGCCTCTGCACTTTTAGCACAGTACCTGAAAAACCGGTTGGCCCTCAAAGGGCTAAGATGGACTCCAAACAACGCGGCACTTTGGCTAATTGCGCGTATGTAGCCCCTGGAAGACCTGCTCAGATCCCACACGAAGATATTCTTCGGGGACGTCTCCGAATCCCGCTGCCCGGAGCGGAGGAGGAAAGCAGTGTTTCCCGTTCGGCCCTGGGATCGTTACCGTCGCCCCTGAGCCGGGACCGGAGATCGGGAGAACCTCACGCAGCGGAATGCAGCGGCTCCATAAAGGAGTCATCGGCCTCAATACAGGAGTCTAAAAGAAGGGAATAAGTCCCTTCACGAAGATCAATCCGATGATTATAATCGTTTGAAGAGCACAAGAGTGCTGAACAGACAAATGGTGAACGAAGCTCAGCAGAAAATACCTAGTTGTGTGTGGCTAAATGTATATTAATCGTATCTGTCATACATAACTTACCTTCGACCATTGGTACTTTGAACTTTAAACTCAGCCTGAAGATCAGTCTGGATAATACCTGTTCCCCATTAAGGCCTTAAAAATGTAAAAAGATGATTCAAACGATTCAAATTCTTAATAGTTCAAAGTGAGGAACTCTGGTGGCCATGGTCATCCACTAAACATGGAAAAAGCCCTTAATATTCTGTTAAAATATAATAATAAAAAATTTAATTAATAATTTCGCACGCTGATACTAATAATGAACAACTAGTATGGGTGTTCAAAACAAGAAGAAGAAAAATTTATAAAAGAATTACCATATTTCCATTAAAGTTGTTTCCCATACATTACCACGTGTTACAGGCCTATTTTAAGTGAAATGCTAATCCAATTTCATTATCTCTATCGTCTACGGGGGATCGAGTTGGTGCATTGGCTAGAGTGTTGACTTCCCACCCGGTGGGCTCGGGTTCAAATCCCGACAGTGGCAGAGAATTTTCAGAGATTGCCCAATCCCTGCTTGGTTGTTGTTTCGAGGATATTTCAAGCGCAACACTCCGTCCGTCGGATGGGACGTTAAGCCGTGGTCCCTTTGGCGCCTTTCGTTAAGAACGGGCTAATGCCGACGCCGGGTTTCTCTCCACCCTTCCTTCCCTTACCCTTCCCTCATGGTGCAAATGACTTCAGCGGTCGGTCGCCTCCAAATATCACCGCCACCATCTTAAAAACCAACGCCTGAGGCTCAACTTCGCAGAAGTTTATTATAACGTTAATAAGACAGAGGAAAATGTTTTTTTTTTTATTTAACCAATTTATTTTATTGCATAACTAGTTTCGACGCAGCGGCGTAGCAGCATGTATCTGATGGTGACGTCGCGGCAGGAATCTGATGGCGACGCCGATGAGTCGGTACTGCGTCATACCATAAAATAAATTGGTGAAATACAACAGTTTTTTTTATTTCATTATTGTGAATCCAATATTCATTTGGCGTTTTCCATTCATGCGACTCACGCGTCGACTTATGACGACTCGCGGTAACTGTTTGTAACTCTCCAATTCCTGCGCGTGATCGTTTGTTGACTTTTGTCACAACAGTCGGCGACACACACAGAATGGGACACGAAAACCGCGACGCAAGTCGACTTGTGTCAACGTGTGTCAATGAATGGAAAGCACCCATTGTCGTCCACAGTAGCAAGGCTCTATGGATGTGAATAACTCCTAGGCGACGACAATAAATACGACCGTCAAAACAGTTGCCGGGTTAAATTCGTACGTAGACGAATCGACACCAATGCATACCAGTATCATTAACATTCATCATCGGTCGTGTCTGCTCATTTTTTTGCATCCTTCATCGATTACTGATATTCGCGAGCCCTTTTTCAGCTGATAAATTCCAATTTCGTGGCGAAGGGGAGGATTCGAAGTCCGCGCGGGTGAATTGATCTCCTCCAAGATTAAATTCCGAAGACGTCGAGGCCTCCCTTCGAAAAAGACCGATGAGATGAAAGTGACTGCCATCAGCGGCATCGATTTTAAAAGTTGCCCACAAACTTGGGCACTCGACGTCGTATTCACAATGATGCGGATGTGAGGGGTCACAAATTAATATATCGACAAGCAAGGATCCATTGCAACATAGATGTAAGTCGTATCATATATTGCTTTTGATGTGGCTTAAAAGGCAGAGACAATAGCTATGTCATCATATTTATATTCATGCGAATTCCGGTTGGGCTTAAAGCCAGTGAGTGCGTCCACCGGGTTGCGGTTTATAGGTTGACATACAGATATGACCACACACCTCTTAGGCAAATTGCCGGCTCTTATGTAGATGTACTTAGATGAAAGAGTGGAAAGTTTATTCGTCGAATAAGCAGCCTTGGATTCGTTAAATGGTATTTGGGTCAACTGTGTGGAAGTTGTTATTCGAAAATGAAAATAAGACTTCTTTGACTTCCACTGATTTATTTCCTTGGTACGACATGTTTCGATCCATACGATCGAGGTACTTGATAACAGGGGCGCAGCTAGGAATTAGGGCTGGGGGGTTTTAGGCACAACTAATACTGGGGTGTCTGGGAGTGTGGAATACCCAGCAGGGTAAGCGGGGAGGCGCGGGTCACTCCTTCAGAAACATTTCAAGATAAATAGTTCAAAATGGTGAGTTTTACGGCTTTCGGAGGTATATTTTATTAATATTTACACTATTCTGTAAGTAATATTAATCCAATTAAGTAAAATGGATTAAACTTGAACACATTTCTGAGCTGGGAGGGGGGTTTAGCCCTCAAACCCCTCTATGGATGATAATACCTCTATGTCCTCAATGGATGTCGTACATGTCGGAGAAACATGTCGTACCAAGGAAATAAATCAGTGGAAGTCAACGAATTCTTCTTTTTATTTTCGAAGCAGCCTTGCACCGAAAGTGACGGAATTCTAAGAGGTATTGCTCTATCTCTGGGTAAGGTAGGCAATTTGAAAGGTACCTGTGAAGATGCCGTAAATTGCTGACTGGAGGCCGCCAACAATTATCCTTCTCATCACCCGGGGTAGAGGGCAGCAGCTCTTCATCATATGTGTTTATGTACACAGGTGGAGACCATATTGGTCGGTACACTAACACAAATTTCACTACGGGCGTGCTAACATTTAATTTAACGGTTGTAGTGCTGCGATGTGAGAGGCAGGGGGAAACCACCACATTATTATCCCGAGGAGATGCAGATAATCCACTCATTTTTATGCCATGAGATGTTAGAATTATCTTTGATAAATTCAGTATCATCCAACGTAGGTCTCTACCGCCTGAATCTATTTATCCCTAATGGCATTTAATCGCGAATCATCAAGAGTTTTTTTATCTTGCTAAGGGTCCTGATTTAACTCCAATATCGATAGCAGCAGCTTTATTCCAATATAGAGGGAACTTTTGAGGACACGGAGGAATTTTCTCCGAAATGAAATTCCCAAGAAATCGAGGCGAATGCCTTTCTTCCCCTTGGGTCGGGCGTGACCGACGTCCAAACCTCAGATCTTGACATTAAGAGAACACTCCTTCAGCATTCCTTTTTCTCGCGCTTCGTTCCAACACGATCGAAACGAATACCACAAAATCGAAGTACAGCTGATGGCCGTCTCGCTTAATGTGAGAACGTTCCTTTTTTTCCCGATGTGATTGAGTTGGTGAGTGGCGAAAACATTTTTGGATTCCCATTCGTATTCCCCTGACCAATGAGGACGCAATACTGCCGCTCAAAATATTTTTCGCCGAGGCTAATCATGATACTACGCTCATAACTATTAATCAACAATCCTAAGATTGGTTCGACACAGCTCTCCATTCCTCTCTCCTATCCGCTAATCTTTCCATGGCGACGTATTTCTTCTCTTTTACATCCTTTTATATCCTGTCTTTTTTTAACTTATTCTGGGCCGTCCCTTGCCCTTCTTCGCTTCCACCTGTTTCTACGATTCTACGTGTTCTACGATTGTTTTCATCAGGTCACCATGTCTCATAATGCGGCCAACTAAATAGTCCCGTCGTCTGCTTAGGGTTTTTAGGAGACTTCTCTTTTCTCCAACTCTTCGTAGCACATCCTGGTTATGTACACGGTCGATCTATCTTATCCTCATAACTCTTCGAGATAACAGCATTTCGAATGCTTCCACCCTTGTCATCTATGCTGCTGTCAACGTCCAAGCCTCGCATCCATGGAGAAACGCTACGCTAAAAACCTTGAAATCATACCTACTCTCATCATTTCTATTTGATAACTTATCTTTTAACTTCAATATACGGCACGAGAAACAATCATATGAAATGCAACTGACCAGATGGTTCATGGATTCACTGACGTATCACTTGTTTCTATGTTTAAACTTCCGGCTTTAAAGTGGTGCTTCTACATGAAAATATGTCTTGGACTTCGATAGCTTAGGAGAGAATAAGGGTGGAGGCTTTTAAAATGTGATGCTATAGAGGAATGATTTGAATGAAATGAATCAACGGGTAAATTAATCATGAAGTCCTCGGAAGAGTATTATGATACTTGTAAAGGCATCTTCTCGTGCAAAGTAATTACGTTAATTAATTATGGATCGGCTGTTAAAATATTAAACTTGAGATAAAACTTAACATGTCGGTCACAATTGAACAGATCCTTTACAAAGCTTTTTAAATGAAAGATTACATAATTAAACGTAGTGGTATAAACATTTGGAACATTTATTTGGAATCTGCCATTTTTTATTATTTTTTGACTTATTAAATTATTTTAAATTGCGCTTAACCTTATGCATTGGTCACAATTGACCAGATCATTTACAAGTCTTGTATATTTTTAAATATAGGATCATAAACTTAAACTCATTGGCATAAATATTTTGACATTTTTTTAATTTGTCATTTCTTATTACGTTTTAACGTAATAAATTATTTTAAACTGCGCAAAAGGGCAACGCAAGTGCAATCACGCTCGGTGAGTTCCAAGTGCGGAGAAGAGAAGCGCTGATCTGAGGAAGAGAGCCTCAGTGAAGCCAAGAAAGCGAGCCATGAGATATGCGAAGGAGTCAGGGGGAAGGAAAGTGTGGAGAGAGGAAGGAAATGGGGGGGTAATGCTTCCAGATGAACGCTTACGAGGAGCCTCGAGATTTACGGTCCGCCCATAAAGATAAGGAAACAGGGGTAGGAACCTTTCCCTTTCTCCGTTGAGAGTTCGGATAGCGAGGATCCGAAAGGGAAAATCCTGACTACTGGTCAGTGAGCGACGGATGGGGTAATAAAATCGGTATCTTCCGAAAATAGAATTTGAGATGACGTCGGATGTCAACTTTTCAGCACTTTGTTTTATCTTCCACGAATTTGTTCGCTCCTCCCCGTAAATGGCCATTAGGCGACATTTCATTTTAATTTACACAACAAAGAGTGAAATCATACGACGCGTTTGCACGGAATATTTGAATAACTGCTTTATTGCAGGCAAATAATTGAAAGTTTCACTAAGGTGTTTAGCGGAGAGGTTTACGGGATGTACACTGCGTGTGTCCATCTTTGAAGGAGTGCAGAATCAAGAATAGGAAAAGGAGTGAGACAAAGGTGTGCACTGTCCCCCATTATTTTTTATATCTACATCGAGAACGCCATCAATGAAATCAAAGGTGTCAATATCTACGGAGAAAAAAATGTGATTTGTTCACTACATAGTCGAGACAGAGATTATTTGAAGAAGACTTTGACAAATTTGGTAAGGACAATGGGCAGATAAGGGATCGTAAACTTGCTCGCAATGGTTTACAAATTACTTGACTAATGACTTGATTACATCGTTTATTATTATGGGGAATAAAGTTCTTTTTATTTAGAGGACGCATACGTTATTATTCTACTAAATGTGTATTTATAGTTCGCATCCATGAGTAATACCAACAATAGAAACTGATTAGCTCTCCTTCGACCTATTTTCCCTTGGAAACTTCGCCACAGCCCACAGGAAAAGTGTATACTTAAAAGGAATGGCATGTGTTTAAGTTTAGCACTGCTTCTGTAAGTATAGGAAATGCATCCCCATGAGAATACGTAAGACCAATTACATCTTCATCAACAAAAGTCTCCTTGAAGCTAACAGTATGGTGCTTACACCTAACATGCGACACCATAGTGACGGCTTTTAGGTCAAATTTTATGAGGTTATCGATCACTTGATAACTACTCCTACGTTAAGTATAAATACGAGGTAGAATGACATCCCAGGGTATACATATCAGTGAAAAAATTTATGCCCACTTGAACAGGATTATGACTTTCACTATGTATATCAGTGGCGCAGCGAGGGGGGGTTTTGGGGGTTAAACCCCCTCCCCCCCCCCCCCCCAGAGCTCAGAGAAATGCTTAAGTTTAATCCATTTTACTTAATTGGATTGATATTACTAATATAATAGTGCAAGGATTAATAAGTTATCCCTCAGAAAGCCGTAAAACTCACCATTTTGAACCATTTATCTTAAAATTCCGCAATTTAATAGTCTCGCACCTACCGCTCATCCTGCTGGGTATTCCATACCCCCACACACCCCTGTATTAGTTGCACCTAAACCCACCCCCCAGCCTTAATTCCTCGCTGCGCCCCTGATCTTCCATTCTGCCTTACGTTCAGAATTAAATCGATTTTCAAACACGTTTCCGTTAAGAATTATTCCGTCTTCTCCTTGTATTATGTAATATCAAATTCATTAATGTGCTTATTTGCTCGAGAAGCATGTCATGGATTCTTCATTACTTATCTAACAAGTTTCAATTGCTTTATGGCTCCATCCCTTCAGTTTTGTCTCCCACACTGCAAAGAAATTGTAATAACAAGAAAAATAAAAACCTTTCGTTTAGGGTAGTGACTGAAATACCCGAGAAAATGCTACGAAGAAATAAATGAATCACTAATTCCAATCCAACGCAGTCTTCAATTCCTAATCAATGGCATCTCGCCTTGCACGTTCACATTTTTCCATTACCACCTAAATTTAACCCTCTTCACAAAAAAATCTCAGAGAATCATCTCAAATCTTTCCTTCCCGGGCCTAAAATATCGACGGCACGTTTATTCGATTGCCATGGAAATTGGGAGCCACTCGCTGACGAAGCATCTCTCCTTAATGGCTGACGGTGGGTCTACTACGGTTTACTGACGGCGAGAAACAGAAATTGGGTGAAAATTTTTTTTATCAGACCCATTGAGAGGACTATCTGCCTTAACCAATAACTCTAGTCATGGCAAAACTTAGCAACCGAATTTTTATCGCACTATCAGTTATTAAGTTTTATTATTACGTGAGAATCATAAAAATAAATTCAGCTATTTCTAACAGGGTTTCCTGGGTTTTCACTGGGTATTCTATCTATTTTTCAACTGGTACGCAAAGAAATCACAAATTTATGTATTCTTTCTGAAAAATTATTCAAAAGAAATAAAAATACCTGTCGATATTTAGCCCTTTCTAATCCAGTTTTGTAAACAACTAGGTATCAAGTTTGAAGACCCATCATTGGAAAATGCTTGCATTTTGAGCTTTATTAAAGATAGGTCTGAACTACGAGTTATATGTGTTGTAAAATTAAAAGGTCAAATATGTAGCCACCATGATAATTTTGATTGAGTATAAAATGCGGAAATTTTCAGAAAGAACAATGCTTCAAATTTTATTTTCTCGGATGCAACTCTGGGTTGGAACGACGAGTGTTTTCTTCTCCTCGATTCCAGTCGTAATTTTGGCGAGTAAATGTTTCAATAGACAGGGATAAGACGGTAAATCTAGAAAACCTTAAATTCTTAAGAATATAGCATAATTATGAGAAGTATATAAAACCTATGTGGTCAAACAATGGTGGATCTGAGTACCTGTCAAGAAAGGATATGGATATATTGACCACGATATTTGTCCATTGACGTGGGCTTCATTTCTGACATGGAAACAAGTTTAATCTATCATAAAAATAAGTTCATCAGCTATTTCTAACAGGGTATCATGGGTTTGCACTGGGTTTTCTGTCCATTTCTCAACTGGTATGCAATATTTGAAGACTATAAAGATAATTTTTTCTTGGATCGATTGTAATTTTTAAGCCCCAACTTGCAAAATTTACCTCTAAATATTGCAGTATGCAGCCTACAATTTTGATTCTATAATGGCTCAAAAACCAAATGACTGTTTATCCAAGCACATATGAGGATGAGAGAATCCAAGGGGCACAGATGTTTTTTTCTAGACAGAGTTAGCTACAGAAATTGATTGAAGAAATATACAAAACCTGGTGGTCAAGGGGGACGAGTGAGTACTTGTTCTAAGCTGACATGAGTGGAGAATTAAATACACTACTTAATATGTAGTTAATCTCGTTTATTTTCTTCACCTAATTTATGTGCCTATCTCTGTTTAGAAAAAAAATCTCTTTTACCTCATTGGCCTCCCACCACCTCATATGCCACGTGCCGATGCGAGGTAACCCCTAGCAACGCGAAATCAGTCGTAAAAGAATTATACTTGCTGGGTTCACTTTTGATAGCTGGGGGGGGGGCCTCTGCCCCCCTGACCTCTACGCTAAAGGCCTACGGCATGTTATGGTCACTATGGAAGGTCTTACACTTTTTTCTACCGTTTCGCTAACTTTTCAATTTCCTAGATTACATTTAAGCAATATTTCCACTTGCAAGTAAAACGAGCGCATGGTATGTAGGTTAAAATATGAAAATAATTTTTTTATAGAAGAGAAACTCTCTGAGGGTCTAAAAAATAAAATAAATTCTTACAAATCTGACAGTCTCTCTAAATTATTCAATTCAAACAGAAAAAAACAGTTTGAGAGCATGTTCCACTGTAACACTCAATTTATACTTAATATCATAACATAACGAAGTTTTCGATATACAATGAACTGCAGTTACCTACATTTTAATTGATAAAGCATTACATAAAGCGAGTAAGCACTGGAAAGTGTATAGTTAGATACACAAGTTTCTGATCGAGCACATCGAAATTTGGATTCATATGAAGCATTGAATATTTCTGTTACTTCGACCAAAAAAGTTTGATAAATGTAGTTCAATAAATACTATTAGGCTGGCACCCATCAATTTGATAAAACAACTAAGATCAATCGCATGATAAACCCTGGTTAAACCCTGGAAACTAGGGTTTCAGGCAATTTTAGAGGGGGTCGTCATAAGGATTTTTGACCTATCTCGCCTCGTTCACCCCAAACATTAGTATGAGTGAGTGAGTGGTTGTAACTTGGCTTTATAGTATATAAATGACCATTTCGGGCGAGTAACAATCAGTTTGCAGATGCAAATGGCTAAACACGGCTTCCTTAAAGCAGCTAGAGCGTCTCAGTGAAAATAACAAGTAGGTACTTTAAATGAGCCAAGGAAAAAGAGATTCCCAGGTGCCATTTTTGAGATGTTTGTTGGTAAAATAAGGATAATTTAACATGGGCTCTTATGGAGAATTACGGTTTTTTCGAGCTATAGAAACTGTTTGCGACTAGACGTTGTTGAAACGGCATTTATTAGAAGCAAAATTATGTGATGAATCTAAACATGCCCGGGAAATTATTAGTTTATGGTACATTAAGAAAGATATTTACGAAAAACTGCCTGAAACTGGTAATATCGCATGGTACCAAAATCGAAAAACGAAAACCACTTAGCCGACTTCACCAAAATTACGCGAATATATTTAGCTTCCCTGCTTTTACAAATGTCATAAAATATCTTTTGTTTATAAATAAATTCATCGATTTAGGATATACCACCTAGATTATGAATATTTAGTCAAGGTGTGTCATCAACAGTTCAGCGTGCTAAGGTTCGAAGCAGTGTTGAAACTAGTCAAGTTGACTACTGTAAATACCTTTTAAAAAATCATTTTTGACGTTTGCATTGTGCTGAGGTGCAACATAACACTCACGTTTCATTTCTAATTATTTTTTTTTCATTTGTTTTATTTTTTTGGCGACTCATTTGCATAAATAATTGCTAGCTCGAGTACATCTCTTGACTTCAGCCGATGCCAGTAACTACCTTAATTATTATAGTTTTTTCATTGAATCGAGTGAATATATTTTTTATCCGAAATTGCAAATTATTCCTCTAATTATTATATCATGTATTCCTCTAATTATTACAGTATGTATTTATCTAATTATTACAGTACAAAATTTTGAATCCTAATATTTCACCTATAAACCTAATCCTAACATAAATCCTAGGGCTGTAATACCAAGTATGTATGTGACGTGCCGATGCGGGGTAACCACTGGCAACGCTGACATCAGTCGTAAAAGAATTATAGCCGTATCACCGTTTCGAGCGAGCAACAATCGGTTTGCAGACGCAAATGGATACACGGGGCGTCCTTAATGTGGACCATAAGGCCGGTCCATATCCCATCATAAGGGCGACATGAATACCCACGCGGTACGTATCGCCTACGCAATTATATTCGCGCGGAGCAGGAATTCCTCCGAAGAGGAAGGAGCGATGCGGCGAAACGAAGCCAATTCCGTTGGACGGGACGAGTGAGAGACGATGGCCGTAATCGGATTACGCGGATCCCATATCGTAATTTCCAAGACATATACGTCCGATGGAGATCGGTATATCTGCGGTGGGTTTGGGAGAGGTGTAGGAAGCTGTCTATGACGAGCGAAAAAAAGGGAAAGACCCTATACGGCGAAGAGATCGAACAGTACTGGAGTCCAGCTGGAAATGAAAGGGGTTAAAAGGCCTAAATGTGCGTAAAAAGGCTCGTTTAATTACCAATTTACGAAATAAATAATGAATGACAAGTT
The DNA here is from genome assembly GCF_921293095.1 of Ischnura elegans. NCBI lineage: Eukaryota > Metazoa > Arthropoda > Insecta > Odonata > Coenagrionidae > Ischnura > Ischnura elegans. The sequence goes on along the minus strand of NC_060253.1, from coordinate 14,607,943 downwards.
TCTGTTCTATATATCGTGAAGATTTCGATGCAGTGAAGGTTTTGGACAAGTAATGCGCTGGGAAGTCAGACCGGTTAAGAACTATGTCTTCTTAATAGAGAACAATCACTCCCTCTTTATTGGTATTTTTGCGTTATAGATTTATTTTTACTTGCCCTCCATTTCAAACTTCATTCTGTCCTTTCAAACCGGTTATTTAATTAAGGTCGTGCAGTGTGGGGGGGGGGGGGGGGTGTTTCAGCATCTCATCGGATTGGCGGCATCGGAAACGGATTCAGTCCGAGTCGATCGGGAACCTACGCTCGCCTTCCATGCGTTTCACACTTACTATCGGAAAGCGGTCCTCTTTTGGTATGACTTCAATGGTCATTCCGAACGATAAAACGATAAAACGTCACAATTTTCAAGATACAAGCGAGCAGCGAAAACAACCTCCCGCCAGGTTTGACACTTTGCAACGGAGGCGAAAGGTATATACGGACATACATAAGTGCTAATTGATAGATTGTCACATAATTGACGTTACTGCGGGGTAAAATTATTTTATTATTGTCCGCTTGTAGTTTTTTAGTGTAATTTACTGTCGTTTTGTGCAAATTGCTGGATTGAAGGTAAATTTTAAACGAGTTTGTTCGTTTATTCTCGTGAGAGCACAGTTGATTGTCAAGGTCATGTATCATAAGAATTTAAATACAGGTAGTCGAGAAACCCATCCTTTTTTGCAGCAACAGATACTCAGCATAGTCAATGGTTTATCCAAACTGTCATCTTTTCATTGCTCATCTCATTTAAATTTGAATATTGACCTTCTTCAATGATGTTATGGCCTTCATGTTGCGTCGTAAACATCTAACAAATTTTCCATAAAAGTGGAAGTACGCTGGAAGGAAATACAGTGATTAAATTAGGTTGAATTATGTCGTTTATCATCTCTATCTCGAATTATGTGGGTTAAAATAACGGAAAATAATGTGGTTGGATTGTTATCTGTTCTGCACGTACTCGGTTATTTCTACAAAATAATTTTATCAGGTACAAAAATGACACATTGCGAAAATTTGCGGAATATACTTGACAATATGGTGTGAGAGTGATTTTTAGTTTTCACCGTGGTTATTTCCGGTATTCTTAAACTAATATTTCATAGTAAAACGAATATTTAGGATGTACACACAACCGAATTTACATAAACATGTCAAATTTCGATGCAAGTACGATGCCAAGTCACTCACACAATCATATCAAACTAGACAAATTATTATAATTTCAAACCCATGGACACGCTTTCAATACAATATGTTACCTACATATTTGTTAGCCATTACGCCACGTATACCAACTTTTTTTACGCTCTTTTTGCCAAATTACGTGTCCAAATATTATATAAACAAACTTGCGCCGAAAATGATACAATCTACGCATATATTGTCTAATTTACACGATAATTATATTTAATTACACCTAAATTACTCTAGCAGAATATCCACAAATATTAGCACCCAAGAAATAAAGTGGTATTGTGTTATTGGAGCTACAATAATTCAGAAAAACAACATCATAAAAGATCACCCTACGCAACCGGAATCACTTTGCAACACCTCCAGTCAGATCGCCTTCTATCCTGTCGGAAAGCCTTCCTAGAGTCGATAGGAAGCACTATGAAACGCACGGATTGTCTTCTCGTAAGTGACGTAGAATCTCACGATCCACTCGGAATGGGAGAGACTGAAACACCCTCCAGGAATCCAACTCGAAATGGAAGGGGTGAAAAAGGGTTAAAATTTACACGTAAAATATGTTCTTATTTACAAATTAAATACGTAAATGAATGACGTGGAATGAGGTGACCTTGAGACGAGGCTTGAGCACTGATACGACGCAGGCTGCTAGCAGGTACCAGAGTTCCTTACTAGCAGGTAGCGCTTGGCTTAACTATGGATTATAACTACCTTATCAAACGAAGGAAACGTTCCGACCTTAGACAATTTAAATAAGTGATTGTTAAGAGATGTTTGTCTGAGCTCTGTGACTCATGCATGCATTGGTAATCTCAGACGATGTAAAACTCCTATCTTCTCGTGTAGAAACTAGGTCCCTGTGACGTCTCGTGGAGAGGAATCGCATGGGCGTCAATCTGGCCATTTTCAAATGAGGTTAAAATTGACCATTGCCATTCGTCTAAACTCGGATTTCAAAAACCAAATAATTTGCATATCATGAAAACCCTAATGGTGGGTAACGAATAGCGATCAATGCATTTCGTTTTCTTTGATGAAGGAAACTACCCTATTACGAAGGGTTTGCCGTTTACGCTCACTTCGCAGCGACACGTTGTTTTGCAAGAGCCATTTCTCGTAGTCGTAAATGAAAACTTGGTGGCCCCTGGATTGCGCAACACTCCAGCGAGTGGAGGGGAAAGTGTCTGTGGACGGGGAGCTCAGGAGGAGAGGGTTCGAAGCGCATAAATATTGAATGGTATCAATTCCAAAGTGGAAATATTTTAAATTTATCATAGAATAAAATAAAATTACTGCGTTCTATTCCACACTTTATTTTAAATAGCACGACCCGGGTTTCAGCACCTAATGCTATCATCAGGTGCATCAGGTGCTCATGCTGTCTATATCACCTGATGATAGTATGAGATGCTGATACCTGGGTCATGCTACTTAAAACAAAGTGTGGAATAGAACAAAGTAATTTTATTTTATTCTATGATGAAGCAGTTCCACAAAGTAACGCCTGAGACGGTGTCTTATATTTTAACTTAAATTTAAGCTTAACTTGCACCTTGCGAGTGACGGCACCTATTCAATATAAGGCCCAGAACCGAAGTCCGCAAAAGGACCAACAAATTTACTAACGGACTGTAGTCAGAGATTACGGCGGGATACCACTTACCTGCATATTTTTTTTACTTTCCCCCTTAATTATTCATGTTTGCGTAGAGAAATCCATCAATGACTAACCTAGGAGAGCATAAGTTTGGAGAGGTAAAAGAGTTTTCTTGGCTGGGAAGCAGATTTACAAACGATGGACGAAGCAAGAAAGAAATAGTCAGGAGAACAGCGCAGGCGAAGAGGGCTTACTACAAAAAGAAGAATCTTCTTACAGCTGAAAATACCAGGATAGTAGCAAGGAAAAAATTCATTAGATTCTACGTTTGGAGTATGTTACTCTATGAAAGCGAGGCTTGGACGTTGACAGCAACAGAGAAGTCAAGAGTGGAAGCATTCGAAATGTGGTGCTACGGAAGAATAATGATGATAAAATGGATAGACAGTGAAAGTAATTAGGAAGTGCTAGGAAGAGTGGGAGAATAGAGAAGCCTCCTAAAAACATTAAGCAGAAGAAGGGACAACTTAGTTGGCCACATTATGAATCATTATGGCCTGATGAAGACTATCGTTGAAGGACAAGAGGGAGGGAAGGGCAAGGGACGGCCCCGAATGAGTTACATAGGACAGGTTATAAAGGATGTAAAAGAGAAGAAATACGTCGCCATAAAAAGGTTATCGGGTAGGAGAGAGGAATCTACATCTACATCTACATACTACCCCGCGAGCCGCCTAAAAGGCGTGTGGCAGGGGGTGTTAGGACACCAGCCGTTTACAGCCAAAAAAAATGAAGTGCTCTAACGAGGTTGGGCTTAGCGTTTATTAAAGTCCTTTATGGTTCGGGGGAAAAACGAATTCCCATATCTATCCGTTCGGCAAAAAATCTCTCTTAATTTATCGCTTCTATCGGACCTGGAAATATAGTGTGGCTCTAATATTATGTTCACTGTGTCGCTCTTAAAGATATCCATTCTCAGTTGTTCAAACAATCTAAGCCTAGCGCGCAGCCTCCGAGTCTCCAACGGCTCCCAGCCTAATTCGCTCAACATCTGGGTAACACTGTTTGTGCGCCCGTGGCAGTTTTTGACGAAACGCGAAGCCTTCCTTTGTATTTTATTCAGTTCGCGGATTAAGTCTTTCTTCACTGGTTCCCATACGCTCGCTGCATATTCAAGGTGCGGTCGGACGAGAGCGAAATAGCACCTTTCTTTTACTTTCTCATCCGAAAATCTTCCCACAATACGCTTGACGAATCCTAATTTATTCAGGGCTATGCCGCAAATATTCTTTATATGTGTTCCCCACGTGAGATTCGAGGTTATCGTAACTCCCAGGTACTTCAACTTCGTCTGTTGCCTTTGTGTTAATACCATACACTGCATAAACATGGTTAGAGTTGGACGAATTCCGCAAGAAATGTACCGCCATGCATTTGCTCAGATTAAGTTCAAGTCCCCACTCTTGGCTCCACAAATGAACGCCGTTTAAGTCAGATGATAGAATTTCATAGTCAGAGTGATCACTAATTTCGCGATAAATGACAGCGTCGTCAGTAAATAAACATATTTTACTGCTAATGCGGGAGCAGAGATCATTAATGTACATAATGAACAACAGGGGGCCGATTACGCTTCCTTGTGGAATACCTGATGAACTTTTACAACATCAGAGCTAATTCCGTCAAGAACTGCTTTTTGTTTACGATCTCTGAGAAAGTCGCGCATCCATTTTACGACTGTTTCGTTTAATCCGCATGACTGTAATTTGTATAAAATTTTGTTGTGAGGTACAGTGTCGTAAGCTTTCTTAAAATCTAGAAATAGTGCGTCAACTTGTCTTTTCGATTCACCAGATTTTATAACGTCGTGAAGAAAGAGCGCGAGCTGTGTTTCGCATGATCTACCTTTTCGGAATCCGTGCTGACAAAATGCTGGATGGATAGCTGCATCTAGCCAATCTTAGGATTGTTGAGTAATGATGACGATGACCACTTACCTAAGTATGATAATCCAAGCTTCAATCCGATGGTGACTATCACTTGGCCGTTTCATCCGTGATCACTCTTCCACGCGAGCAATCTTACCGGATAGAAAACGTTCCCCATCTTCAAGAATCGTCTTCGGTCGAGGCTAGCAGAACAACCAGGCGAAGTAAGGTAGGACTCAGCCACCGCCGCTCAACAACAATCACAGGGAAACACCAGGGCTAGATTTGAAGGGGAAAAATGAGTGACTAGAGAAATTTACTTTTCCAAGAAGGGAAATAAAACTCAGGACTCAAAGTGCTTCTTCGCTATAAACAAATCGGCTGACTTTCTGTCTGCAAAACTGATTGCGACAGACTGAAGTTTTAGAAATGAATATTGAGTTTGCTATTGAAATATCAGCAACAACTTTTAAAGCAACGAAAAAGAAAAACTGCATTGTTTCCAAAAGCAAATCATAATTATTGACTCAAGAAACAAAAAAGTTATAATTAAGGCATCGGTTAAGAAAAAGCATGTCAGAAATGTTCAAAAATAGTATCAAAATCAGTGGAAACAATTTGATAAATTTATAAGGATCCAAAAAAATATCTGTTACTTTAAATAAAAATGAAATAAGTACAAAAAATATTACTAAACAATCTAAAAAAAATAACAAAAAGAAATGAAGTTATTCTGATAACTGAAAATCCATATTAAATAATAAAGAGGGCACTTCGATTTATATATCCACAAAAATAAACAAAATAATGCATTAACTCTCAATTTTTGGCGAAAGACAACACTATAAATGCTCGTAAATAGTAACCGTCTTGTAGCCACTAACATTTTCCAATTCTTCTGCCCTTTCTAGAATCAAGAAAGGGGAAAAAATGCTTAAGGCTAATTAACAGGAATAACAGTTGGTTAAATCTTTTACTTCATAATTCTTTTCGATGATAATAACGTAATAACCTTACTCAAAAACCCAATGTTATCCAATTAAAACATCACCAATGCCACATACATATTCACGGTGGACATTAGAAAAATGCACTAAATTCTGATAACAATTTGTGAATGAAATGAAAATCTACGATAAACTGACTAAGAGACGTAGTTAATTTTAATATCCTGTCATCTTCTGGTTCATCCAACCATCTCTCACAGGTGCAAAGAAAAAACTATATCTATAGCAGGCACGGAAATAATATATATACGTGATAATATACATATATTTATTTCATGCAATCGTTTTTACTTCCAAAAATAAATTTTGAACAAAACTCCAATAGCTTCTCCAACAGTTTCCTTTCTTTATACACCACGTAGGTACATATTCCTCAATGAGTAAATTATAATTGCGTTAATAGTACACAGCAGTCGTTTCAAATTATTTTTTTCATTATTCATCTTTGCTCGTGAGAACATCGCGTGCAAATTATCGACATATCAGCTGCAGGATTATTACTGCACATTATTATGCTTTTTACAAATTTCAACACATATTTTCACACGAAACTGCAGCTACTTTCTTACATTTATTACTCCAAATCCACTATTAGTGCTTCCCATATTGAGCACCAATGATGTGCTGGGTCAAGTCTTTCCGATAGATACGCACCATTGAAAAATTCAGTCCACGAACATGGTGCGATTTCAACACAGGATGATAGTTATCTTCATAGAAAGGATGAATGAATTTCAATCAAAGACTCAGTGGAACTCTGCAACGATCAAGTGGAGGAAGGTCAGAAAGCTGGAAAAAGTTATTTTTCTCCGCACATACGTAGAAATACAACGCAAATAGAACGCAAGAATGCCATAAAAATATACATTTTACTCCATCAAGTAACATCTCTACGATTTCGTGTTTCCGTAGAAACGCGGAATATTTGTATTGAAGGAAAAAATTCTCTAGACCAAGTTAGGAAAATTAAAGTAAAAGTAATGCCATCGAATTTGTGTAGGTTAAAAAATATGTCACCGGCCCCTAGTTTTTTCTACGAACGACGCATGTAATAGGGTAGTCAACTGTTTTATTATATTTTGATTGATTTACAAAAGTATTTTGCGCTAGTTTACGCGTATAAGGACTGTTTCTTTCCCATCACTGTGCGTGGATATTATTAATAAATCGATATATATTGTTCAACCTTTATTCGGATATGAAATGCCATTGATATTATTTCTGATATGAATTTCAGATGATGAGTATAAAAAGCTCGGTACTGTTACTTCAAGTTAAGTTTTTTCTAAAAAGTAAGGCTTCTGTAGATATGGTCTCTCAGTGATATTAAGACTTCGCTCGTCTCTTAAAATCTTCCGTCCCAAAAACCATCAAAAGATTTCCTCTTTCCATAGAAACAGCTTTCTTCCTAAAATATTTTAATATTGAGCTACTGATAAGACGGTAGCATAGGTTTCTTCATCCTTTAAAAAAATACCATGTTTCGCAGTGCCTGGAAATATTTTTGTAAGGTTAAAACTATAGGCTTTACTCATCAGCTCCATCCAAACGATGGTGAGAAAATTCCTATCTTCATTGAAGAGGTCCCCAATAGCACGAATTCGTCAAACGAAAATGCAAGTTAAATGAGACATTGCAATATTTCCACTTATTTCATTCGAGCACGACCCGTATTGCAGTAACGACAACAATCTCAAGTTGTTGTAACAACGAAGTGCGTCGTGTGACAATAAATTTAGAGGAAATATTGTAATACCTCATTTAACTAAAATGAATAGCTTCCATCACATCGTGCGACACATGATACAAGAAACGAAAATGTGATCACAATTTATACACGAATACAATAACCTAAAGTAAGGGTTTGTTTTCCTCGCTATACTTTGGGGATTACTCATCAGCGTTTTGTAATTGAAATAATTATGTTTGTTATTCCACATATACGCAATAAAAGTTATTGAACTTATCCCTCACAACCTTTCATGCTTACCACCTTATTAAAATGGGGTAAAAAAGTCACTGCTCCTAACTCCAGCATGACACGCCTGAAGCAACGGAATTTCTCTACGTATTACATTCCTGCTGATTGTCAAATCCCAGAAACTTAAATTGTGCACGACATTTTCATTCAAGCGGATTTTGAACTCGTACCATTTCTCACTCTCTCTCATAAGGCCGTATCCAATAATGATACAATGGTCAACCCATTGTACGACGATTGTGTGAAAACTTGTTCTAGCTCGGCCATTTTAAGTGATCACTTCGCCACCATAGCCTCCGTTTCACGTCACGCCATGATGCAACAATTCCACAAAACAATTCCCACCGAATCAGCCGGTATCCATTGATTATTAACTATATAGCCCACGAAGTCATCTCGAGGCACGGCCATTTTGAGTGGACACATAGCAGCCACCGCCGCCATTTCATGTCATGCCACAATGCAACAATGCCACAAAGCAATTCCCGCTAAATCATCCCGTATCTAATGTTTGTCAACAATGAAATGCAATGCGGGAAGTCAACTGAGGCTCGGCCATTTTGAGTGGACACTTAGCAACCACTGCCGCCATTTCATGACATGCACCAACGCAACAATTCCATAGCACACTTTCCGCCGTCTCTTTCCCAACGGAAACAGGACGAACGTGTCGGCGATCACACCGTGTCCGGTGTGGGGTCCCACGTGAGCAGCTGCAGACTGGTTGACTTGGAGAGCTTCTTGGGGTGGTGCTGTGCTCCACCGGGGCCCTTCCTGCGCCCTTTGCGGCCCCAAGAGGACTTGGAGCCGCGCCTTTTGCCGCTCCCCTTTCGCAGGGAGCGCGTGTACAACCTCAGGACACCGCAGTCGCACGTGACACACAGCGCCACCACGATGCCCTGTGGAAGAGAGGGAAACGAATCACGGTGTCACCCTAAGCTTCGACTGGGCACAAACATAGTAACTCGGCCTTCGACTCCGCTACTGCCCGTGAAATATTCTGAAAATTATCATCAAATGATACGGTTAAATTATAATACAAAGATATCGTACTGCCCACTTAAATTTATTTCAGAGCTCTACTACACGAGCTTCGATTGGCTTGCAATCATCGCCAGTTACCCGATGATGAGTGCCTTCGTTTTAAATTTAGTTAACAATATTAGTTTTTAGGACTATTCCACATCAATTTCAGCGGGCTGAACGATATATTTATTGTTTTATAATTGAATACGCTGTTCCACGATATCTCTCCAGATAAAGTTGACATCAAATGCGACATTATCAAGGAAAGATTAGATCATGGTTATCTCTAACCCGCCAATATCAGCCAGTAAAAACGTCGGTAGAGAGTATTTATTCATTTTCCCTTTAAAAAACGGAAACTAACTTCAGGACTGCTAGAAAGAATTTAGTTTTCAGAGCTATTTCTCTGATGAACTCTCCTTTTATAACTAATAAGATTAAAATCGCACACTGGTATGCCTCACCCTTAGCGGAAAATACGCAGTTTTTTTTAACGGAAGCAGTGTCCACAGCCACTATTCCGAAAATTTCAGAAATTTTAGATGCCATTCAATAGTCTGAATGCACAGAAAGACATCGCAGCCGCCGACATCGGTTGGCATCCACAATCGTCTGCGTCTTGTATCATGATGAAGGAGTGTTTAAGATTCGATGGGAGACTCGTTCTTACGTATTCAGTAATTTCATATCCATTCATCCGCCAGCTAAGCTGTCATTCAGCAATTTGAATGAACATGGCCACTGCATCCCAAGCTGTCAGAGTTGATTCACATCCTCAATGATCAGGGAGCGGGCCTCGAGGGAAAATATCATAAAGTTATTTATTCATCACTCTTTTAAATGTAACGTTACCATCAGCATTCTCGTACCATCCTCCAAAATGGCCAGGGCGTATGCTTGAACGCAGCGGCCGTCTAATCATAAAAATTACTGTTTCCCAATACACCTTAGTCATTACGGCGACATCACTCCTTTTCCTTCCCGTTCGAGCCTCTTCTAAGCTTGGGATATTCTTTTTGCCCATCTCGTCGAGACCCAAATTCCTTCCTTACGTCCAAGCTATCCCAGAAAGAGCAGCAGAGGACGCTTAGCACTCGCTCTACCGGTCTTAAACCACCGCACATACTTGACAATGATATTACCATATCATACTACAATCATCACTACATTAGAGGATATCCCTGTCAACATGTGAATGGGTTTTTTAATATATAAATGTTACCTCCGTAGGCCATCTCGAAGGTGGAATTTTATATATTGATACTAAATATTGACAAGGATTTACCATGGACATTGCGAGAAAATAGCGCAAATTTTAAACGAGTATTTATTCATGATAGAAGGACAAAATGCCACCTGATGAGCGGAAGTGATGGATCTTCTTAACTTTCTATTTAAGGAGAGTACCATGGGAGGGTTCATTGACTTCCAACTCCATTTTTTCTTAAAGGCCGTTTTACACAGGGCACGGAATTGCGCAGGTTAGAGCTGCATTAATTTCTTAAATGGCGTGGAACTGCGCGAATGCATGAACGGAATTAGAACTGGGGCTATTTTGCCATTTCACGTCCACGCGTTCTCGCATGTGTTCCAGCAATTCACCGCTTTAAACGACGCAATTTTGACTGCGCCTTCGTTCACACAGTGCACAAATTGTGCAAGTACGTGCCCCTTGTAAAACAGCCTTAACACTCTCAATGATAGTACCTGCAGGGCGTTGGCGACGTCGAATGCGAGCCAGATGGCGCTGCTCCCTCCGGCCAGCGAAGAGGTCGCCTCGACTGGGTCGTGGTGTGAGGAGGCGGTGGTGCTGTGGTGCTGGGGCGAAGGATCGGCGTCGTGGTGCGCGTACGTGGAAAGGCGGGCGGCAGCACCAAGAGCGGTCACACCTCCGATCAGCAGGGACACCCGCGCGAACAAGCAAACCTATTGCAGACAAAGGGTGGAAGAAATACGAGCGTTAATATCTCCACTGTTGGATGGTCATCGAGAGATAAAGAATTAATGTAGTTAGGGTTAATAGGAGATAACAGGCATTAAAGTCTCCGTCGCTGGAAGGTCAACCAGAATAGGATAAGCTGAACGCAATGCATTACATAGCAGTGAAGACCAGGTTCATTAAAAAATACAATGATGCCTTAATGATTGCCTTCGAACACAGTAAATCGCTGTGGTGCAAGCATTAAAATGCCAAAGTAACAAATATGCAGCGTGCAGAATATTCCGTACGCGGATTCCTTTGCAAATTGCTTGCCAAAATGCAGAGAGAAGACGCCAGCAACTACAAAGTTGAACCCAAAAGGATATGGTAGCATATTGACTCGACTGTTATCTAATCCCCGCTATTGACGTGGCTTGCGTGGTAGTACTTAGTTGTAAATTAGTAACAAACCTAAGAAATAATTAAGAGATCCCAGTTCAAAACCCAATAGTTCAATTGATTTATTTTCTTCTTTAGGGGGTCATGACTATGGTGCATGAGGCTTCACCATACGAGTTACTTCGTACTTGGTAAGGACTGCAGCAATACAGTAATAAAAATGAGAATGAATACGGTAATTCACATTATCGAATAGCTAAGAGAGAGGCAGACAATATTTGTACTCGTATATCGAGGACTGTGACTTGCCTCTCTTTTCAAAAATTACATTAGATGCTAGGCTCCATCTCAACGCCTCCTGAAATGGAACACATAAAAATCTTCAAGAACATTGGGTAATCGAATCTGGTTCATGAAACTACAAAAAAAACTTATTACTTAGCTTCAGAAGATCGGTCATTTTCTTCTTTCTTAAATTAGTGATTCACTAGCATTAATATAAAATGAATTCCACTGCATCGATGGCGACACGTAAGAATCCTGCAGGTGGATTGAAGGAAAACTTTTGAAACATAGGAATTGTAAGGACGCGAGATAATTTAGCAGACTCAGTTGAGACCGGCGGCTAATAATAATAATATAATATTATTGTTCAAACATTGTTACGTCCGATTTGAACAGTTATTATTAAAGAACAGTTTATAGTTCAGAAATCATTTTTACGTTTAAATATGGTAATAAAATTAAAATCCTACCCAAACATATAACAAAGAGATTACAAACATTTTCATAGTAAATGAAATTAATACTGATGAAACTCATATTTGCTTTCACTATGCTGTCTCATTTTTTAAACTAAATTATTATATTATTCACGGTATGATGTCTAAGTATAGAAAAAAATTTTGTTAACAGATAAAAGATAATAAAGGATAATATACAGCACAATGTAAAGCATACATATTAATGAATGCACAACACTGAAAAAAAATTAGTTTGGACTATTCAGAAAGATTTAACTGCGTTCTGATTTTTTTAAGGGATGAAGAGTCCTTAATTCATTTGGGAATATTGTTCCAATTTGGGAAGATTGCGGCCACGGTAAATGATCTTTGAAGAGTTGAGGACCGATAATGGGACACATGAAGATAGTCGGGTTTCGCTCTCGTAACAACATTAGGCATTATTTTTCTTTTGGAAAAGAGGTCAATGATATACTGCGGCTCATTGTTTTAAAGTGTGGAAAACATGAAACATGCCAATTTAAATTTTATTCTCTTTTTGATGTCCATCCAGGACAGCTTGTTGATGTAAGTTGTTATATATCAATCTCTCTGTAAGTTATGTATGAATCTTACTGAGGAGTTTATCAGGCGTTGGATATTAATGTTATGTTAAGCCGCAAGATCATAAAATTGCAGGCAGCAGTAATCAAACAATGGAAAAATTAATGAGGAGACAAGTTATGCAAGCTGATGGAATAAATGACCGTGGTCAGGTATTCATCTTTACACATTATATACCGATAGGAAGTCTTCTAGGGTTCTCCTCCGGTTGATATTCTCCATGGCCCACTTTTCAATATTTGACTCGGACTTCGTCCTCGGAGCAAATGAGTGAGGCTATGGAGAATCTCAACCGATGGAGAACCTGAGAGGTGTTCCATCGACTTGCTATGGGTAAGCATACGATCTTATTTCAGATATTTTATTTATCTTATTTTATTCCCAAACCACCGAATACAGCTCATATCGGCCGTGTTATACTTAATAATTTATTAACTCCAACGTTTTGTTTTTACATCTGAATACAAAAATAAAAAGGAGAAGGAGGTATCAACAAATATATCGGGGTATTCAACAAATTTAAAAATTTCACGTACACAAACAATCATGCCCTGGATATAAAAAAACTATCCATGCGGGACTCGAACCCGAGACCTCTTATATGGCAGGCGAGGACTTTACCCCGCCGCCAACGAGACGAGACTTATAAACGATACAAAATGTACCTCAGACAACGGTCAATATGAGGGTGACAGTTTGTTTGTATCAAATGAAAGTGCGCATACCTGTAATCTCCTCTTCGCCTTCATCTTCTCGCTGACTTTCCGGTCGACCAACATGGCGGAGGTGTATCGCACCAAGATGGCGCTCTTGATCAGCAGCACGGCGTCGGCCACGAGCAGCGCGATGGCTGGAGCGAGGAACCCGAGGCCGAAGGACCAAGTGCCTTCGGGGAACCAGCAGTCACCCTCCGCGGCAGCGACGTCGTTGGAGAGGAAAGATGAGCCCAATATGGAGGAGGCGTTGTGATGGGAGAAGTGGTCCAGCTGGGATTTGGACGGCAGCAGCACCTGCGCAATAGAACGATGAAAATAAGTCAAATCACATGATTAAATACCACAGACCACAATATTTCAAAAGTTAAAGATTAGAAATGCACATGTTGGTAAGAAGGCTTTCGCTGGTCCATCTCAGGCGAAAACATATTTCGCAAGCGTTGCAGTTTGCAAAACATGTCGTCGCCTGAGATGAACAGACGCGGGAGAGAACCTGAAAGCAGCCAATCATAAAAATGCACATGTTTGCTCCTCCTTGTTCCACCTAAACATGGTGTAACCATTACACATTAATTTTTTTTAAGCTTCCCGTGCCGCACATCTAGTTTATCGAACATCGTATATATTTAGATAATAATTACTATATTTTATTTATAAAATTCGAAGTTCAAGCGTGTTGAAGTAGAATATTTCAATATTGAAGTAAATACTTGCCGATACGATTATAAATTTTATTGCTGCCTAGATTTCAATGCCACAATATTTTAAAGATGATTCATTAAAATTGAAACCTAGGTCGTAATCAATTTTATAAATTTGGTAAATTGCATGTATTTATTTCCATAATTCTTTAGTTTTTGGTCTCTTGTTTATAAGCGAGATAAATATGAGATCTTGAGGTTTAATTCATTTATAAAATTCATATTTGCCGTCTTTTCAGAAATTTATTTTCCATTTTTTAGGCTTTCAGGTAGTTGTTCAGTTTTTTAGGGCAAATAAATAAATTGTACAATTATATAACAAAATTCACTAACATATAACAGCCTTGAAATGAAAAATAAATATACGTCTCGTCGGCAAATATGATTTTTACTGATGACCTAAACCAAAGGAGGTAATTTTTATTTTTTATAATTTCTTAAATAATATCATCAGTGATAAAATACAATAGTATTTTGATAACATTGCCGTTAAATTGCTGATACACCTTTCAGATGCACTGTACAAGAATTCATTACTAGCCTCGTAGGAGAAATCATAATGTGATGTGACTTAGGTACTTGAGCATTACTTCAAAACGGCTTAGAGTTGAGCAGTTTGAATAGGCGTAACCGAAGTTGAAAAAATTACGACCTTTAGATACCAGCCGATAGCAAGGGATAAATCATTGCCTAACAATGGTTCCAAAACTATCGAAATATATATTTGATCCCGTGACTGATGTGCTATGATCAGCGGTTATTCGCCAGAGTTAGTAAAAGGTATTAAGTTACATGCATGGTGTTAAAACCCTTATCATTTTTTTCCAGTAGTTCTTCATCCCTGCATCCTTCTTGACCCTCTGAATTACTTCTCACTTGAACTTTTTTTCAGGGATCGCGTTGGCGTAGTGGCTATAGTTCTGGCTTCCCACCCTGTGGGCCCGGGTTCAAATACCGGAGATCGTAGAGATTTTTCAGAGACTGTTCCATCCCTACTTGAGTGCTGTGTGGAGGGCACTTCAAGCACAGAACTTCGTCCGTCGCATCGGATGTTAGTCCGTCGGTCCCTTAGCACTTGTCGTTAATTGCTGGCAAATGCCGACGCCGGGTTTCTCTCCTTCATTCCCTCCCTTCCCTAAAGCGCAAATGAACTTAGCTCTCGGTTCTGTCCTCCAACTATCATCATCATTATCGGACTTTCTTCTGGTAATTTTTTGTGAAGAGCTAAAGCCCATTGTGTCCATCCCCATATCCAAATTTTGCAATGACACAAAAACACCTCAAATGACGTCACGTTTCATGTTCCCAACCTGCATCCGACATCTTTTACTCTACCCATCCCAATCACCTCCATCCAATGATCTCAATAGGGGACTATCACGCCCTTCGAATAATCAACCAATACTGATTTTAATATATCCATGGCAAATGACACCAAAATAGTCTAAGTATCTACCTAGAAACGCAATGGTCTAAGACAAGGTTACACATGGGACCGCCAAGTAGCAGCACATACTGGGATCCGTCAGCACAGTTCCAACTTCTTTTCGAATCATAGTGAAGTGAGACTTACAACATTGTGTAACTAAGCAGCTGAAATTGATTGCTGAATAACACTGCATAATGACACCGTTTGCATGGTGGACAACATTGTATATTGGAAATCCAATGGTAAGGAACTGTTAAATCTATTGATGGACTGTGATCAGAGGTGGATCTAGGATTTTTTTCTGGGGGGGGATCAAAAGGGTCTAATAATTAAACGGTCTTCTCATATTTGAAAAACAACTTACAGCAATAACTCTATGAACGTACTCTTAATTTTAATATAATAGTTATTAATATGTAATTATTGATAACTTTTATTTTAAAGCATCAAATTTATTAATAGATGTATTAAAAATCTCGTATATTTCTTAAGCGTCCAGGGTGGGCACGTGCCTCCATACCTCCCCCCCCCCATAAATCCTCCTTTGATTGTGATGATACCGATGAAGATTGGAATTATAATCCTGATAATAAAGTTCTAAGTCTTCCAAATGACGGCTTAAAATTAAAGCAAACTCATGAAATATTGGTAGACTTGGTGAATACCTCACTCTTACGACACGATGATCAGTGGTGTCATGGTGCCGGAAGGCGCCGGAACGCCATTCCGGCACTGGTTAACAAAAGACATGATAATCCAATAACACTTTCATCATTTTTGTTGCCTAAAATGTATAAAATAATATTGCCTCAAAATAATATATAAATTAGAGAGCAAAACAATACTTGTTGCAATAAAATGTAAATAATTATTTGTAATCAAAACATACACAGTAATATTTAAATTCTAAAATGTTAAGGAAAGTGCGTTCTGGCACTGCTAATGATGCCATTACGTCACTGATATTAACACGCCTGACCGGCAATCGGGAGATCCGGGTTCGAATCCCGGCTAAGTCAAATATTTTTTCATAGCGAACTTCATCCTTTGAAGTATTTTTCATAAAATTATAATTGAATTTAAAAATCAAAAATACATAGCACTGAACAAGAAGCATACATTTGCAAACAAAGGGTTGTTTTTTTGCTTGAATTTTATTTTTTGTGAACAGTATAGGCAGTATGATATTTAGTGATTTTTCCGGGTATTCTTCCGCGTTTATCCATTTTGTAGGACAATATTTCGCCAACGTTCCAGTTGGCTTCCTCAGATCCACTGAAGTGTCGATGCAGAAAGTTGTTCATCTTATGTACACCCCGTTTGCCGCCTTTTTTGTGGAGGTGTGCCCTGATTGGTCAGGATCTTTGAAGACCCTTTTCCACGCGCTGGCGAGATTGTAGCCGTCGTCACGGTTGAAGTTCTTTGTTGTTTTGGCGATTTCAATTGCCTCCCTGATTATTCTCGGGTAGTACCGGCCTTCTTTGTTCAAAAGAGAGGCGTTGTCAAAGTCGACGCCTGATTGGAAGCCAACTGGAACGTTGGCGAAATATTGTCCTAAAAAATGGATAAACGCGGAAGAATACCCGGAAAAATCTTTAAATATCATCATAACCTCCGCAAAAGCCTACTTGGTAAGTATAGGCAGTATTAAGTCAGACCGGCAACATTTTGAGATACGTGTTGTTAGAACGTAGCCATCGATAAAGTTGTTAGTTGCTATTCATCGAGAACTCACCTTGGTCCCCAAGATGAGCGCCTCGTGGTGGTGTATGCCGTCCGGTAGGTGCGGGTAGTGCCTGCGTCGATAGAGCATTCGGTTGCGGTGGTGGGGGTGGCTGGGGCCCAGGGAGGCGTCGTGTGCCGCCTGCAGGATGGCGGAGGCCGCGAGGCACAGGAGCGGCGCGCCCCAGCCGAAGAGGCTGTAGCGCAGGAAGGAGGCCGAGAGCCTCCCCTCGCGAGCCACGGGCCAAGAGCGAACCACCACACCATCCCGGAAGGTGGCGTGCATGTGATGGGCGGAGGCCGTCAGCCAGCAGAGGACAGTCAAGCGCACGTACTGCAGCGACAGCGACAGAGCAGAACACAAGTCAGGGTCCTGTTTGGAATGGAGAGAAAAAGAAAGAGGGAATCAGAGGAGGCTCCTCAGAAATAGTACTCGGGAGGAATAGACACCGGTTACACTCTGTTCATTTTATCTTTGCCGGTGGGCTGGTGTGGCCAAAGCAAGTGGAGATGAGGGGAGGGAAAGTTTCTCGACATGTGATTTTGCTTTTGCCAATCAGCAAACAGTAGGCGTGGCCTCAGCGAGTCGCTCTCCGAATTTCGCCGAGTGAGCATCTTGAATCTGCTGGTGGAGCAGTGTTGCTAAACCTCACGCGTTCTCCTTGTTTGAGACTAAGTATGTCTTTCAACAACGGTGCCTCATTCAGCGCGGTAGCTGACAATGTCATAGGCTAATGTGAAAGGATCACCGCCAATGCCTTCCAAATGAGTAGGTATATTGTCTCGGCGCCGGAACCAAAATACCTGTGGCCACCTATGACTCACACGTTTTCAGTGACAAGCTAGGGCGGCTATGTACATTTGGCAACGTTATGTTCGCTCCTCCTCTCTCTCTCGGTACTACACCTCCCCTATCAGCGAAGCCATCCGATAGTGTCCGGGCTCTCACGAAAGCTCACCTGCAGGTATTAAGTGAATAGACTATAGTTAGAACTCATAAAAATTACACTAGGCGTCTTATAAGTGTCTTAGCAAATACATATTTAGGGTGAAATAAAACCGAACACATTTGCGTTCTAAAAAGCATCGGTTTGTCAAGGAGGCGACCGTGAGCTCATGTCATTTTCAGCGTGGAGGAAGTGAGAAGGATGTACTGACACATACTCCACCACGATAAATTTACTTTCTGCTAACCAATAAAATATTTATATAATGAGTGAATATTGATACACTAGCAGGCCACACAGCGTTGCTCCGGAAGTATAGTTCCCAGAGAAGTGGGAAACTTAGAATTCACGGGCACATGGCAGGATTTTTAGGTAAAGGAACAAAGCAGGTAATATGATGGTATACATAAGTAACGTCAATCAATGGAAAATACGATTTCCGTACACCGCGAATGGGATCAGTTTATACGCCACTCCACAACATTGATCATTATGTGTGTCCCTACGTGAGTAGACCAAAAGAGTCGTGTGAACGCATATCCCAGCAAAAAGGTTTGCACCGATAGGATTTATAGTTAAGTGTAGAATCCTTAATATTAATTTGCCCTTTCATAGTGTCAAGTGTTGTTCCTACACGGCAGGATGTCAACCACAGAAGTTTTATTACGTGATGTAACAAAAGGAAACGAGAAAAGGACGTGTTGGGCACAACCAGAGGCAGCATTACGGATTTTGTGAGCATAAGATGCACCTACGTTCTAACTATGGTTGCGATCAGTGCATCTTTAAGGAAATCCATAGCGGAAAGACAAATGGACATCCTCTTTTATATATATGTTGTCTTTCTTATGAGAGATTCTCTATTATGAAAGGAAACAAAAGAATATTTTCTACCTATTAAAATCGTATGAATTTCAGCCGTAAGTATAGTGAACCACACATTGAAAAGTTAAAAAGTAAATGTCAGAATCGTACTTAGCTTTATTAAACGATTTTCTTCTTAATAATTAAGAACTAAAGCACGGGATTACCTTAGTAACATCATTGATAAATATTTTGAAAAATGATCATGATGATATGTTAATTCCAATTCCTTTTTTGACTGAGGAAGAATCAATGCATACAGATGACTGACAGCTTATTTTTATCCTTAAAAATTCGATAAATCTGACATTTTAACCAAAATATTTAGTTAATAGCTGATGTTTCACTTTTTAAATAGTTTTCATTCTTTAAGGCAATTATTTTTACTGTTAATAATGTCATATTTAAAAACTGGGAGGTGATTCTTCCAATCAAAGAGGAAAAATATTTTTTTAATATCTTGATGTGATACCCATTTGGAGTCCAATTAAGAAGAGACTCATGTGTACATGTATTTCTTCCTCTTAGAATATGTTAACATGCCTATATTGGAAATTCTTTCTTATTTGAACTGAAAAAAGGCTCTGGTGTGACGAGAAGACAATGCGAAATGCGAGGTATACCAGGGAGTGGAATTGGCCCTCTTGCCCTGATTGTGTGAAATTTACCCTCCTTTGACTTAGCTCGAGATGAGGTCGACCCTCACCTATACAAATCAGCCCTCGCGTGAAATCACAGAGTGAGTGAAAACAGAAATATAAAATTGCTCCAACATAAACAGCTCCACCGCGTAATTTTTTCAAATAATTTTATTATTTTAATGGATAGTACTTACATTTCGACAACGGAAAACGTTGCCTAAAAAGTTTAGATGCACTACTTAACTCTGTGAAATAACGTATACTGAAGAAAAAGTAAGGATTCCCACAAGGTAAAAAATTGAAGCGAAGAGCTTAAAAATATGGATGGTGAGACTAGCGACCTAGGGGTAGAAGTACAAATCGGCGATGATAGGCGTGAGTTTTGTGGAATGGTAGAGGCAGCTTTTCTTTCCCATTCGAGGAGGCCAAAAGAAGGGAACGGGTGAAAGGTCAAGGACAGGAGATTATGATAGTTTCGGAGAACGGATTCGGAGGGTCACTGGAAGGAGCACATAATTGCAAAAAGTTCTCTTGATGAGAAGTTTCCGAAGCCAATCGAGCGAAAGAGTCCGATGGAAAAGTTTCCAGCCCCAGTCATACATGCACACAATGCTTTCACAGGAGGGGGAAGCCACGCCTAAAAATCTGCGCAAAATATCTACTCATCATTTTTTCCCATGGCTTCCTCACCTTACCTCATCGTTAATACGACTTCTTGTACTGATAGCTATTGCTTTTATCACAATTTTTATAAAGCGACATGAGTTTCGATGAATAATCATTATTATCAGCCGTAAATTATTATCTTATTTTTGTAACCTAACTTAACGGAAGAAGAGATTAATTTTGAAACGGATGCCAGAATAGGGGAAAAAGGTGAGTAAATGAATTCGTTTGTGAGAGCGTTGTCCTGGTCATTAAACATTTGTAAAAGTTCTAACTGCCCTCTACAAACTACTTTTTGGCGGTCGTTGCATAATTTTAAATTATTCATTTTTATAAATGGTATAAGCAATTCAGTTATTTCAAGAAATTTAGCATTTGATTTCAAGAAATTGCTATTAGTTTCGCGAAATTATTTGTAACTCCAAGAAAACTTAAAATCGAATACGACCCAGTTAAAATTAATTGATTAATATTATTTTTTAAAGCCAGAAATAATAATAAATATACGATAATTATTTTAAAAATCGAAAAGTGATACAGAGGGAATTCTAAGAGGTGCATTTAATGATTTCGAAACTTAAGCGTCAGGCGATTATTTGAAGGAAAAGCACTAAGCCTTCTGGTAACATATATATGAGAGGTACAAAAAATTATGTAGTACAACGGTTACTTCTCTAAAGAATGAACGAGGAGATAGTGTAACCAGCAAACTAGATAAATGTCCTAAAAAAGTTTTTTCAAAGACTATCCACGTACCAAACGACGAATTCACCGAACTTTAAAAGTGAGTTAAAGAATATTATTTTAAAAGCTAGAAATAACAACAAATATACGATAATTATAAAAAATTGGAAAGTGATACAAGAGAGTTCTACAAGATACATTAAATGATTTCGAAACTTAAGTGTCACGCGATTATTTGAACGAAATCCCTAATCCTTCTGGTCACATATATATATGAGAGAGGTACAAAAATTATTTAGTACAATGGTTACTTCTCTAAAGAATGAACGAGGAGATAGTGTAACCAGTAACCTAGATAAATGTTCTAAAAAGTTTTTTTTCAAAGCCTACCCATGTCTCAAACGACGTATGCACTGACCTGCCGAAAACCCTTGATGCCGCTCGTGGGGTATTATGCAGATGTTAACCCTCTCTCAGGCAAATGAGTTAAACAATAAAAAGTAGGACACAAAGGTACTGAAGGAATAGTTTGCCAAGCTACAACAATGAGCAAAAAAATGCCCCAGATGATTTTATCTCAAAGACTCGTTAAGGCAAGGAAAAAAGGAATTTCACAAGAGTTCAATTATCGTAGGAATTTTTTAGCACATGAGAATTTACTTCGTAGGACCACGAGTTGTCGAAACATGGTCGGAAATGTACTGAGTACATCAGAGAGTAGTTTCCCACCATTGGAAACATTGCAAAGATATCAAACGTAGTTAATGAATAAGGTCTTATTCTAAGTTTATTTCATTGGTCTACCATCTAAATGATCTCTATGATACTAAAAAATTGTATGCTAGCATTTTTATTTCGCAGGAGGTCACTAACTCACTGTCAATGATTCAACCCGAAGGTTGGCTTGGTCAGATGAGGGTAGAGCTCACCCCATACTAGGCCACATCCTGTGAACTTTACACATATAGGGTTTGGGGGGGCAGTTTCTTTCCCTGAACCACCTCGCTCATCGAGGTTTTTGTTTGAAAGTTTCCGAAGGCTTCATCCATGATTTGAACCCAGGCCCCCTGGATCAGCAGGAAATACCTCTACCCATTAGGCTTCCATGCTCCCTCATGGAAGATATATTTTAATAACACATGCCATCAAAAAATTTTGCTTGAAAACTTCTTTTATTTGAATAGCTGATCTTTATAGATTTTTATGTACCGAGTCCAAACCTGGCCTTAGTTTTATTGTATAACCCATAGTTTCCAAGCAATATGTATTTAACATTTAGTCTAATACCCCATATACATATACCCCATATACATATACCCCATATTCCCCGGTATACAGGGAAATCAATGAAACACTGTGTTATATCATAAAATTGTTTGTATTAACTGTTCACTACATCGTGATAAAATTGTTTGTATTTACTACAACGTGATAATACAGAGTTCAATAGTCAAGTGGAATTGGTCTAAATTTTCTTTCCCTTTTTTCCTTTAAGCTTCTTGTGTAGCTTTTTCTGCGATGAATCGCTTGCTGAACTTCTCGGTGAAGTACCAACAGTAATCCCCATTATCTTCGTTCATTAGACCTACTTTTTCAATTTTATTAAACTATAAAAAAGCTGTTAAATTCTAAAAACATTGCTTGATTTCATAAATTTAACTGTAAAATGTGAATAAATAATGGGTGATACAACTTTAAAACCATCATATTTGGATTCAGCAACTTTAAAAACATAAGAATAAGGTATTTTCAGTGAAGTTTTTTCATTGTTGGCCTGTGTAATTAGACATTATAATGAATAATTGAAAATTTTCCGAGAAAAAAACTTAATTTCATAGAATACTATAGGCTACTAATATGTTAGACAGTTTGATGAGATATTTATCCAAGTCTAAAGATACACGATAAGACTTATGAAAGCCAAGAGCGAAAACTACATACATTTTATGTGATTTGCAGGTTGAGGAGGGTATGGTAACCAGGCCTTGATTTATACACAGGTTATTAGCAATAAACTTCAATTTTTGCTGTGAATGTTAGCTACTTTATTTGGAGGTTGAGAAATTATAAATCATATATTGGCGTAAATATTCAGTCTTTAGGTGGACATAAGTCGCCAAAACAAATACTGAAACAGTACAAGGTGACTAGTTTGGGTATTTTTAATAATTCTAAAATAATAACAATCAAGATTTTTATTTTAAATGGGACTTTGCTTATTGCTTATTCCTTTAATTTTGTATGAAAAAAATTGAAGCGTTACCAATGCGTATGAAATCAAAGAGTTCGTTTCATCACAGCTTTTCCTTTAAAACAATCCATATTTCTTCCTTTTTGATTGACATGGATTGTACACTTTTTCGTGTACCTGAAAAAATATTTTTTACATAAAATATTATAGTATATCGAAATATAAAAACGCAATCATTTTCCTTCATAAAAGAAAACAAAATATTGAAAAATCATGAATTTTCAAAACATTTCTTTAACGAATGGAGTTTTTTCGATAATAAAAAGTGTTAAAATAGTTTAAAACCCATTTCTTAGTACCCTGTTTTTCAAAAATTTCCCCTTCCCCTGGATTGGGACTCCCCCCCCAGAACGGAATTCCTGGCTACGCCACTGTTCTGCACGTCTCAGTACGGGAGGAGATTTTTATTACAACCCGCAAAAAGGACTATTAGGACAATAACCTCATGATAATCAAGCCTTAATGAAATAGTTTCAAAATTTTGAAAGAAAAAAATGTGAAAGCTGAAGAGAATGGACGTTAAAAAAAAACTTCTTTCTCCCACGCCACTTGACGAGTCTTAGAAAAACGATATGAATTCCACACTGTTTCTCTTCCCTTTTCACACACTTTGCCTCCCTTAGTCAAAAAAGCTAAAAACTTCAGTTCATTCGGGCGTTCAACTCTTTCCCAAAAGCACTGTGCCTTATTAAAAGCACCGGTATCATCTCTTAAGAAACTTAACGCGACTCTAATTGGAATGTGGGTGTAAGGGCTGGGAGAGAGAGAGAGAGAGAGAGTTTCTTTTGATGAGCTAAACGTCGCAATCACGAGAAAGCATGATCTAACGCGGGAGGCTCTAAAGGAGGAAAATAGCGTCTATTTCTCAACAGATGGTTTTATGGAGCGCAAGGAAATGCCTCGAAGCGTAGGTGCTCCTCAACGTGTCGTCGGGCCGGATTCCAAGATGCCATAAAACAACTGAAATTGCACGCCAAGAGACAGCGAGTAATTAACTTCAATGCCTAGTTCCAAGTATCTTGGACTAACCCTGGATGAGTGTTTAAAATGGCGTCAACATGTTGAAAATGTTGCAAATAGTATGAGGCAAACTATATCTTCTATATTATTTCTACTGTATAGATACCTTTTTCTCAACTTATACGCAACCAAACTCTACAAATGAGATACCAAAATGCACAGAATTTATTAGAGAACATGCGATGGCATATTTTACTTCCTAAATATTGCTATTGTTTACTACATTTGGTTTTTAAATAATTAAAAAAAAACAAGAAAAAACAAAAAAAACTGTCAATATTCCTGACGTTAACGGTGCACAAACTGATACATTTGTTCATATGCAACAATATCTCGCATTCTTTAAATAACTTTTATCAAAATGCGGCTGATTCCACATTCAAGTCTCCTGTTGATACGTAAGTATGAGTCATCATGTGCGTTTAACAGAGGATAGTGTAATTACTTCCTTTGTTGTGTTTAAAGAGGTCCTCTGGCCTCAATTTGTACATGAACATTCCAATTAAATTTGCACATAAGACCCTGCCTTTTTTTCTACATTATAAAATTAGAAACGCGCCTCTTTGGACCTGCATTGAAAATAGCGGGGGAAGCCCGCTGGGAGCGCGTGCATCACGCTCGTCTAATTTTTATTTCATCCGTAATAAACGCCAAACATATTTTTTGAAACTCATTTATAACGCTCTAGTAAATACCAGGCTAAACTACGGTGTATTTAGTTGGGGTGCAGCTTATAAAAATTCTATAAGATCCATTGTTGTACTGCAAAAAAGGCTTACTAGAGTAATTTTAAAAGATCTGTCTTGAAAGTTCCTTTCCTTTATTTTGTGGCATAGGTTTGCTTCCCTTGAGATATCTTTTTTTACAAGGTTTTACGTCGATTTTTCATGAAAAGAGGAAATACCGGGTTGTAATTATACAACCGTCCTTCCTTCACCCTACAAAGATCACGTATTACTTTACCAAGGCCAAACCTTACGCTGTATAAACGTTGTGTCTTGTTTATAGGCCCAAAAGTGTATAACTTATAACCTGATTCATGTCTGAAAGCAAAAAATATTAACGTAATTATGAAAAATATACAGTCTTGGTTGTTTAGAATGCAAAGTATGGAGGATGTTTTTCTTTGACATAATACCATGCAATACATGCACGTACTTACTTCAATTCAAATTCTCTGCCTAAAATGTTTATATGTCAGCATGACCCTATGTAAATGATGGTAGCCATAAAACAGGTTGTCCTTAATGGCTACCTAAAGTTACTCCTTTTCATGTAATTAATTCTATTCTGTACTTTTTATTTATTTTTTGGAGTAATAAAACAATTTATTTATAAATGCGAATGTACTCTTAGTCTTCTTAAAATTTAAAAACATCTTCGTCATCAAAAATTAGTATCAGGCAAAACGTGATAACGTTTGTAAGGGAGCATAAAAATCCCCTCATTCAGTGGCGCGCCGGCTAATTTCTTGTAGCCCCTGGTGGCTAAAAAAATGTCTATCGCAACTACAAAAAATAAAACCAAATATCGATTAACTCGTCAAAAGAAAAAAAAAACAGAAAAATCTCATTGATTGATTCTTAACCAATAAAGATCATTGCACTTCGAATTTTTATTTTATTTATTTTATTTAAGTGTTGGTAAAGTGACGTGGAGCATTGTGACCCTCCGGACGATGTGGAATAGATTTTCGGCCATTGCAATGAAAAAGGTTGAAGCCCCCTGACCCTCAACACAAAAGTAAAACAATTGGTAAACTATTGACGCTATTTAAAATTTGTAATGCAACAAAAAGGAAGTGTAGGCAGCCTAAAGCCTATATCGTTTCACCTTTTACGTATTTTTATTGATCATAAATGATGCAAATATGTATGTTTGTCAAACCTGATAACAAGACGAGATAAATGCCCTGCTCATTTGCAAAACATGTTTTAATTGAACCTTTTTCTAATAGGTATCAAAACAGTTACTAATTGATCAACTTTATCTTGACAAACCATCGCCCGTGACTTAATTGCATGAGATATATCTCCTTATATATTTCTACTGCATAGATACCTTTTTCTCAACTTATACGCAACCAAACTCTACAAATGGGGTACCAAAATGTACAGAATTTATCAGAGAACATGCGACGGCATATCTTACTTCCTAAATACTGCTATTATTACCTAAGACTGGTTTTAAAAAATTGCCCTTGATATTTCTCTTAGGAGATGAGGCGATCCGCCATCTTGACGTCACGCCCTTGCTCCATGGTGCAGAGCAAACCTTTATTTCAGGATATTTAATTGATGCTAATTCAGTTTCAGATTATTATATTTTTTGCAATATAACGCGCTTTAAACATTATATTTCTTGCATTATAACGCGCTTTCAACATATTATTTCAAGTTAGCACAGAAAGGTCTTGGACTCAACACGTACTCAGTCTATGGCGAACCATTTTCTGTCTCTCTTTCTCTGGCACCCTCTTTTCTTTGTTTTCTTGTCTTGGTTATGGTGGAATGTTTGATAAGTAAACAACTAAGTATCAATATGCGGCTGATTCCACATTCAAGTCTCCTGTTGATACGTAAGTATGAGTCATCATGGGCGTTTAACAGAGGATAGTGTAATTACTTCCTGTGTTGTGTTTAAAGAGGTCCTCTGGCCTCAATTTGTACATGAACATTCCAATTAAATTTGTACATAAGACCCTGCCTTTTTTTTCTACATTTTAAAATTAGAAACGCGCCTATCCCTCTGTGGACCTGCATCGAAAAGAACGGGGGATGGGAGCGGGCGCATCACGCTCGTTCTGATTTATTTTCAAAGAGAAATGGTAGAGTATTTAGCACGGTGGCGTAACTAGTAATACTCTTTGGGGGGATGGGATGGCTTGGGGTGGCGACGAAGGATAATTTTTTCACAATGACATGCCTGGCATTACATTTTACATCATTTTGGCCCTAAAATATTCACTTTAAGCAGACGCAGTTATTAATGTCAAAACTAGACAATTTCTCTGAGGCTTTGGGGAGGGGGGGAAATCATATATCCCCTCATCCCTCTCCATAGTTACGCCACTGATTTAGTACATAGCACCAATGCTTCATTCATTTTAAAAAATCATTATGCCCCTTCAAAATTTTCCTCTTCCATTTACATTTATGCAATACTAACAAACAATCTCAAATTCGAATGGAATAGAGCTGATATCCATTCCAAATTGTTGATACGACTTCCACTAAGGAAAAGTTCAAGTATTACCCAGGCATATTCAAGAACAGGAAGTGAAGTGGGGGAAGTTACGAGCTTTGCAAACTGTTTAAGACAGTTGAGAGGAGGTCGGTTATATTATTGCTGACGTAAGGCATGAAAGTCTTACTCTTTCCTGAGGCATGCCGGATTAAGGGAAATTGGTGATCTTATCCTTCTGTTAAACTTGGAGTAATGTGTTTCCACTAGCGTCGTGTTTGCTTTCATTTTTCTGTTGCTTTTACGTAAAAAGTAATAAAGATATTTATCTATATCATACGGAAGCACTAGATATTACGTAGCGTTCCTTCCATTTATATTAATTGTTTTAAGAAACATTTTCATCGATGACCTTATAATTATGATAGATAAAAAAGCAAACTTTGTTGTATTCCATAAGGCTTTAATGAAAACACTCAACTATTTTCGACCTTTTCAGGTCATTATAAATAGGTTCACCTGTTGATAATAAACTGAAAACTTCGAAACTGATTGGGTCTTTGAAAATTAAAACCGTGTGGAATACAAAAAAATTTACTTTTTCATCTATCATCTCAACATTCCACAAATTGGACTCGCAAGTCATTGATTTAGAACTCATAATTACTATTAAAGCACTATGATACTACGCATTTTTATCGTACTCGTGTGAAATTACAAAAAAACACTTCAAAAACAGTACGAAATGTTTTATTTTCTTTATATCAAGCGAATACAAAAAATTGAAAACCCCTACGTAAGTAAGTGGAGGGGTTCAGCGATTTTAGATTTTAGCTTGACAAGGGAGGGCTCAAAAAAAGAGCTCAAAATAATAATTGAAACATGTGGTCGCAACTCCTTAGTTACGTAGCCACGGCAACGCAATTATTTTTATCAGTAACAATTAAAATAGATTTTGTTGAGCATTCAGACATTTTAATCAATGCTCTTGATTTTTAAGGACATTAAATAATTAACGTTGGACAAAAATGTTCGATTGTATTTGTCTGAAACAATATTTGAGCTTAATTAAACGAGAGCTAAGGGCGAGTATCGACAATATGGTTGCGCAATCTCATCCATTTTGACATTTATTGCATCAGTCATTGTTTCCCCTACCACCTCCTGAAGTATTGCAGATTCCTCCAGATTTATAATGTATAATGATTTATTTAATTATTGATATAAATAACGATAGAAACTGTACATAAATATCAAAAGCAGAGAAATAAAATTGTAGAATAGGCAGTCATGGCGTGATCATTTTGGCATAAATAAACTGAAAGAAAAGAAAACTCGGCAGGTTTTACCTCTGGTAGTGCAAAAAGAAGAACTTGAAGAAAAAAAAACGATTCAAAGCATGGGCAAAGATTTCTTATAAATAAAGCAAAATTTATACATATAATACGTAGTATCTGTGATGGTGAAAGCACTAGTGAGATTGAGACGTTGCAACTGTTACTCTAATTATCTTTATTGTCTTGCTTCAGATCCTGATGGGAAAAAATAAAAGTTGTGTTTTGACTGAGATAAATATCGAAATTGACACAACACTTAAGTTGTGATGCATGATTAAATGGATGAATGAGAGAAAGAATTTCACCTATAATCATCGAAAAATTAACAAAATTGATGCATCTGCTCACATCTACAGTTTCTGAGGAATAACATTTTACCGGCTAAAATGCCAAAGGGAATATTGCACAGCTAAGATTCAAATCTTGAACCACTGAATTTCAATAATGCAATAAAATGGGTAAATCTGCTTTCTATGCTACCTCAACTAAAAAATAATTAGTAAAAATTACAAAATATTAATGGAAAAACTGCATATAATGTCAACCCCAAACTTTATAAATCACCTTGAAGAAAATTTTGAGTGTATTCCATATCACAAATATGTATATGAAAGATTTCATTCACGCAATCAGTGAGTACTGCACAAAAACTTGCGAGGAATTGTTCAAAGAAGGCACTTTTATGTCAAAAATTTGTCATGATTCCTTTCTCAAAAATGGACTCCCTTCAAAGTATATACAAAATCCCAGATGAGCTCATATGGGATACAGAAAGGACAATATTAAAACCAATATCATGGTGACATTCATTTAGAATTGAGAAAGATGTATAAAATAGTCAGCAATGTAAGCAATGTAAGCTTAAGTATAAATGGATTTCTAGTGTAGTGAAACAGTCGTCAATGCCAAAACGACAGCAATAAAAAGCACCAATATAGGATTTTGACCAGAATACACGAGGTAGCCCTTCACATACTTCTAAGAAGCTCATCAAAACAACAACTCGTTGTTAGACTTATTAACGGTGAGCTGGTTTTGCCAATAATACCATTATTATATAGCATGCACTCTGGGTCTTATACTTTTTAAAATACTTGCAGTAAAGTTGCAGTTAGCAATTGCAGGAAAGAAGTCGAATATTAAGGGTTAGCGAGAGAGGGAACATATTTAAGTCAATATGGTTAAGAGGTTGGCGGAGTCTTTTCCGAAAGTGGATCACATACCGTCCCATCAGGTGATTTAGAAAAAGGAGGTAGGAAGTGACGTCACCAAGCGCACTGACCTGAACCCCACCCACGCCAATCACGTAGAGCAGTTGAGCCATGAAGAGGCCAGCCAGCAGATTCATCAAGGTGGTGCCCGAGAGGCTTCGGAGGTCAGAGAAGAGGCTGGGGGAAAAAAGAGAACTCTGAGTTAGCAAAACAACGTATACGCTCACGTGCACAATTAAAACAAAAGGACAAAACATACATTTAACCCTTAATCAGTGACGTGAAATATTTGATACACTACCAGTGACGTGCAGTCTGGGAGACCGCAATAAAACAAAATTCGTTAAACGTTGCAAAGTCATTTTCATTGCTTATTTTAATGTTTCTTTGACTTCTCAACAATTATACAACTTATATTTAATATTATGCATTCCAAATACGAACCAGCTTTTCATTAAAAGTTGTTATTTGAAACAGGATAAAAAACTGGTATCAAAGACACTTGAGATATTATTTTTACTATGGTACTTTTTTTAAATTAAGTACTTACTTATCCACGTTACTAGATTACTAGTTACTAATTATCCACGTGCAACTTGAAATGCTTCCATATAAATTGTTTATTATTATTATTATTCTTGAAAAATTACTAGGAATTGTTTTAACAACTTTTTTAATTATTTCCACCAGCATTACGTTTATTGGATTTACAATTTAGAGACGTGAGGTCTCACAGACTGCTACTCAAGTTCAGTTGCAAGTTTTTAGAAATAAATAATAAGAGCGTTGAATTTTAAGAGTGCTATGTCCTTATTACACAAAATTATGACGCTAACGAATATTATAGATATTTTGTAATAGCAATTTTGAAAATATTCATAATTTTAGAAACGCAGCGGTCTCTCAGACCGCACTTCACCGGCTAAGGGTTAATAATGAATCACCTTATGCCTAAGGTAGCATAGTAGTTATATCATGTTAATAGGTAGAATAGCGAAATTCCACGCTATAAAACTTTAATAAGTCCAGTTTATCATCAAGTTATTTCATTTATAAATGTCACTTTTACAATGAATTTCTCTTAGATTAACTAAAATTCAGAGCTTACAGAATAAAATAAGTAGTGCCTTTGCAATGCTCTCCATTCCATTAATTTAAGCCTAATTATTTCCACGCCAACCTAAGGCTGATGTTGTCCCATATGGAAAATACAAAGATCCAAGAGATACGGAAAATGGGTAAAATATTACCTATCACCCTAACAGAAGGAATTGTTGATTCGATTTAACACTGCTTGTTACAAAACTTACTGATCCTTTTTTTACTCGGTGGTATTTCATGGTTAAGGTTTCCAGACAAATATTTTTTCACAAATACCACCTATATTTTTAAGTATTTTAAACCTGGGTATCAATGAATAGTGGCCATCATGAGGCGCAATTTTATACTTGTTTTTCAATTATTGTCTCCGCTTTTTCGCAACGGATGGGGAGATAAAGTTCAAACATAGGGGGGAATAGGGAAGAAGGGGGGATAAAGGTATTCGCTAATGAGGTTGTTGTCATGGATATTCAAAACTTCGAACAGTTCTCTTGAGTCTAACTCGCGGCGGTCGTGTCATTATGTTAATGTATTCCTCAGGAAATCACTTCATGATGATGACTATTCACTGAAATCCGGTTCGCCTACTACTTGGTTCGCGAAGGCTACTTCCCTACGTTTTGATGGCGTATTTTCTTATTTTAATAAGATCTCATAAAGGTTGTGGTGATGAAGGATTGACACCGCACAGTTTTTTTTCGGATATAAGACCTATGAATTGGCTCAACTGTAAGTAATTACGGTACCGAATCATCGAGGATTCTATTCTATAACTTCCTCAGTTTTGTTTTATTCGAAATATTTTATACCCTCGGTAGATACCACTTGCTATTTGCTAAAATGGAGAGAAATTGGCATCATTATATAAATATCAATAGTGGGATCAATTTCGAACGATTAATATTTATACTATTTCCAAGGAAGTAATAATGGTAATAATAGAATAAGCCTCCATGTTCACACATTTTATCTCAAAAACCAATTTATAGAAAAAATCATGTTATCCATTAAGGTTTGTAGCCCCACACTGTGTGCTAATCACTTACTACTCGAAATAAAACACTATTAAAGTATAGACAGAGGGTAAAATTTAAAATAGCAGGTAAATAATACCGTGATCATATTTTTCGTGCCGCAATAATAATTCAAGAAATAGGCTTTCAAAGATCAAGAGAGTGAGCGCTCGAACCATCATTTTCTCTTTTAGCAAGTAGAAAATTACATTCAGCATGTTTACTAAGACCTAATGCCTTGAAACTCAAAGCTGTAAAATTAACATGTTACCCAGTGTCAAATACCTTCATTGAATATTTTTCTTCCATTGTCAAATTTATGGCTTTGGTGTAAAAGTATATAGTTGGTATCAATTCCATCGGTTGACCTGTTACAAAAAGAAAACAACAAGACTATCATTCCAATGAAAGAGAGATAATATTTTCTTTGGAAATTTGATGAAAAATTGCACCGGTGAAGGAAAAAGGGGCGTGCCGAATGATGGAAAAAGGGATGGGATTTCCATCCCTAAAGCCATAGCGGAAAATGATTGCGTGAAACGGTCATTTTTCCGCCATCATTGAAGCGATCCCGGAAGCTAACGCCTGGAAGGGGTGGAAAAATACTCGTGATATCGAGGATTAAATAATCACTAGACAATTTTTTTGCAGCTGTATTTAGGACAGACCGATGAAACTCCAATGGATTCACATATCAAGAAAACGACCACCAAGCGATCAGCATGTGTACAGTGCTCCAGTAAAAATAAAATGATGACGTTACGACGAGGAAGCTATGCGATAACTTCCTTTTCTCTTCTAGTTTCTCGTCAAAGCCATAGAACCGCTGAAGCAAAAATATTGCTGGGAAGCAAAAAGAATTCCCATAGAGTTGTGACGGCCTGAGTTTCGTATTAATTAAAAATTTATCGTTGAAAATTTTTTTGCATTCAAGTCTTCGAAAAGATGATGAGGGAATATTCACTGGTAATGAGATGCAAAAATGAGAAAGATTAAGTAGCGAGGAAGTTTCATCAAAGTTATCCCGCGCCAGTCACCGTCGATGAAAGCTTTTCAACTCATAGGTGTTTTTTTTAGCGAGAAGAAACGACGAGCAAAATTTTCGCATGTAATGCTTCATAAGAGTCCCTAAAAATAATATAAAAAAAGAAATTTCGATGGCAAGAAGGGGTTCATAAGCCGTGCCGAAGTGGGGAAACGGGCCATAAAATTTACGACCATCGCCGGCTGAGCATATGGAGCGCCGCGGGAAATCCTGCGGTCGATTGGAGAATTAACGTAAGGGGTGATAGTTGAAGTTGTGGAGGAGTTGGGCTGAGATGCAATTACAGAGCCAGGATGGGGAAATAGATTAGGGTTATGAGTATGTCCTACAGCAGTAGCATTTATGAATGCCTGGCGGCAAAAAAAAGCCAAATTTACAACCTTATACGATATCCTCTCCTCGTACTATTAAGGACAGCAGCGGTGTCTCAATTAATAATAAAATTTATGGCGTCGCTCGCTAGGACGAATCATTATTGCTTGTTTTTATTTCTCTATTGATCTAACCGTGCTTAAATTTACTTCAGGAATCACTGGAAAGTTCTTCCTCAGCATGAATGTACGGGTACTTTTTTTAATTACGCATAGTATTTTCACGACCATTTGATGTGCATCACGGGATTGCCTTCCATGCTGGTGATTTTTCGCCGTCTGCCAAATATCCTAGAGGGAGCTCGCAGGGTATTATGTTGATGTAAATAAAAGCAGCAGTACGTAGCGGATTCTACGAATGGGACTACGATTGAAATTGCAAAATCCAAAACCGCATGATCGATCTGATAGATTTGATTGGCTAACTACAATACAGTTTTCCATGCTCTTCATACCGATTGGGAATTTCATTTTCACTGCATTTGATTCTCACGAAGATTGAAAAGTGTAAGGCTTTAAATAAGTTCTATTCATAGGTATTTACTTTGCTGTTTACTTTACTTTCCAATACTTCTTGATAATATTTTTTTGAGTCAACGACAACTTACCTTAATGGTACAATGATCATTCTGAATTTCACCTAGACAGTCATGCATTTCAATTAAATTTAATTTTTAATGACAACTTTATCCTTATTTCTTTTAAATTGATATTAATTGCCACCTCTAAATACTGAGGTTTTTCCTACAGTAGGATTGGAGTTTGGGCTACTGAAAACATTGGTTTTTCCTTACCAACGAAGTAAAGAGCCCAGAGTCCAAGTGGATCTAGAAAATGGTTATTGGTCTAAGAGTCAAGAGTTCGAATAGATGTGAATACCAACCAACTGAATACCTTGAATGTTAGAAATTCCCATGACTTTGGCTAAGCCGGGGACTGGGTCATCGATGCCATTACCTCCGGATTGTAGCTTCAGGTGAGTGTTACACAACATTGGCCAAGAGTAGAATAACATTTGAATCCACTAGGCTCTGCAATACGGAGTTTGAAGAAAAGGTTAGTGAAGAGTCTGATCTGGAGTGTAGCCCTTTACAGTGAAGAAATGTGGACACGTAGGCAGGAGGACGAGAAAGGACTGGAGGCGTTCGATATGTGGGTGTGGCGAAGAATAGAGAAGGTGAAGTGGACGGAGAGGAGGAGGAACAACGAAGTGCTGGACATGGTGGGTGAGAGAGGCAGCTCTTATATTAGATACGGAGGAGACAGAAGGTATGGATGGATACTTAGCAGAGAGGGGATGCTGAAAACAGTGTTAGAGGGTAGAATTTTGGGTAAACGAGGGAGAGGAAGGAAGAGAATAGGATTATTAGATAGAATGAAAGGAAGAAGGCCTTACTGTGAAATTAAGAGGGAAGGCAAGGGGGACTGCCAGGATACTTCTAAGTACTCAATGGAAACCCGCCCTAATCGGTAGAATACTTTAATAATATTCAAAATCTAGCGGGCAGCTCTGTATTGTTTCATAAAAATCATCTGTTGAAGGCCAAAATATTTGAATTAATTCACTCCATTTGAAATACGAAACTGAATTTTTCTATCATGGTAGATAAAGTTGGTACCTGACTAACTGACTCGCACACTCACTCAGTGATTCAGCCAGAAATTTGGTTCAAATGAAAGGAGCGTCTATAAGGAGCGCGGTTTTCAAGTCAGTAGATCATTTTGAATACTGACTTGAGGGTCTCGGGATCGCAGTCCGTTTGCTACTTTCAGACATCCCCAGGAAATTCCTCGGTGGGCTAGTTGGGTTAAGGAAAAGAAGTACGAATCCCCGCAACCACGATGGGTAAAATTGACACTAACGTGGATTCGTCTGGGGTGAGCTCTACCCATACCTATCGTAAACAACGCTCGGGTCGAAACACGTGGTGAGCATGAGTGACATCAATTCGCTCGAATGGCAATAAAATTGGAGGGAAAAACACACAGGGTGCTGGTGCGATTCGGGTTTTCCACCGGGTAAGGACGACATTTCGATGGCAGCCTACAAGCAACTTAAGAATATTTCCTTTCAGTATCGTACGCTGGGAAAGAAAAATGCAATATACTCAGGGTCGGTGGCGTAACTATGGGGGGATTAGGGGATGTATCCCCCCCAAAGCCTGAGAGAAATCAAAACGTTATTTAAAAATCTTGTCAGGACTCTATATATATTAACTGCATCTGCTTAAGGCTAAATTTTAAGTGCCAAAATGATGTAAATTACATCTTCAGGCATCTCATTTTCAAAAATTTACCTGAACTACACGTTTTCTGGGGGGGGTAGCCCCCACTAGCTCCCTTTATCTCCCCAAAGCATATTCCTAGTTACGCCGCTGCTCAGAGTGATTGCATTATTCCAAATATCTCCTTTTTCCCCGAACACTTACCACTCATTGAGTGTGATAACACGCCACTGCTGAGCCAGGCCACCCAACCCAAGAATTCTAACTTTATCGATGTTATTAGGACTACGACGTAACGGTGATGGTAAGATCGTTAGGAGTGAGGTTGGTAAGATAATTCTAGAAGTCCCGGCTGCGGTGTCCTAAGTGGTGGTTTGAAGTGTGTAGTTCGGGCCAAAATTCGCGAGGGGAGGTGAGAAGTTAGCGTAATTGGCGATGGACGGGGTCGCAATCTCATTAAGATCCGATCAGAGCCAAGTTTCAAATTTTCCATGCGACCCCAGCATCCGTGAGCAAGTGCACTCGAGAAATCCTGCGGAGGCGCTGGCTGCTAACGGCTGGATATTTCCCAATTTGAGCCTCAACACGAGGAGAATTGCGAAGGAAAACACCGCTCGGCGTTCACATTACCAAAGAGATCTGGCTACATAATTGACCGGTTATTTTTCCAGCAAAACATGACGTCTCAATTATGGATTCGAGTTCCGATTACTGATTGATGCTGTTTTTCATTTCCTAATTTGCCTTAACTCTAAATAAGTCGTTGTCCAACACTCCGACTAAAAGTAAACACCAAAAAAAAAACAAATTTAGTTCCTTTGATAGCTCTGATAGCAACGATTTCAATATATTTTCGGATTTTAATATGATTGACAGGCTTTCATTGGTTTTAGATTTTGAAACACTTGAATTTTTATAAATAACTATATGGCATTTTTGTCTAAACATTTATCAAATATGTTAAATATTAGTATACTTACGGCATGGAAAGTCTAGCATTGATATACCTAGTACTTGTTCATAAAAACACCACAGTGTTCCTTAAACACAAATAAGGTTAAAAATATTTTTTAAAAATGACGCTTGTTTTTTTTCCTAGGTGACAAATTTTGGTCAACTACTACTCCACAGAAGACACGATAATTATAATAAGACTATAAATTGTAAAGAATATAATATTTTTCTTATACAATCGCAGTTAAATACAATCAACCGTATCATTAGGGCAGGTCAATTTGAAATATATGCAAGTTAATCAACGCAAGCATAAATTCAATCCTGGGTGATTGATATCGTTTTCCCAATGTTAGAACCCTCAGCCTACGCGGCAAAGCGTTAAGCTTGGTGAAATCAGTTTGTGATGAGAGGTAAATAGAGTTACTGCTTCGCAGCATAAAAACTTCAGAAGTAATTCGAGAAGTCATCTATACTATAGCTGCGAGCTTGCAAATATTTATTCTATATATTCAATGAATGCAATCATTAATATGCATGATTTGTAAACTATAAAATTTTATAACTTTTTAATTTCAGAATTTTGTCCTAGGAGTTAAATTTTAGGGCTACCATTCATACGCATTTTCACTGTATCGCAATAAAGTTTTCAATTCTGCGGCGTAAACGATAATTATAAATAACTTCGATAATATCGAATCCAGCACTGTTATTTCATATAACAACGAAAATATGTGAAAATCAGCCTTTTGGAATTCTACCGATGATTATAAGGTGTTTTGTCTGTAAATTTATCGAATGTCCTTAAAATTTATATACTTTCAATATATTTATTTAAGTTCTTAACTCCTTGTTTGTATTCAAATATGAACACTTGAGGTTTATTTCATTTTTAAAGGAAGAAATATTTTTACATATTTTATTGGATATTTTAAGCACTGTAAAATTAATTTCTAATACCTCACCACATTTTTATTTATTATGTATTATATTTTCATATAATAAGCCCTGAAAATGGCAAATGAATTACAAAAACTTCGGAAAATAGAGCCTCAAGAGTTAAAATTTTATAATACACTTACAGTGTAAAAAGACTTTCAATGACATACCCAGTGGCTAGTCATAAAAAAGGAACATGGTTTCCTAATCATACAAAAGGTTTAAAAATTCCAGCCGCAAAATGATTGGAACATCTTATGAACCTCCGGATAACATGGGAGCCACACCGTGGCTTCCAATGGGGTTGGTTTTCCGCCGAGACGGCGTGTAATTTAGGGCTCCCGTTGGGATTTACAGGGTCAGCATTTGTTAAGGGTAATGAGTGTTTATGTTCTGATCAGTTTTTCCTCGCGACCAACGAACTCCGCAGCGTGAAGTCCAATTCAGCGCAGGCGTAGGTGATTGCGTACTGCGTGACTATGTCTGCTGGGAGTAATTCGAGAGGATTAGGGTAGTTTCCTTCATCAAAGAAAACGAAAGACATTGATTGCGATTCGTTACCCACCATTAGTGTATTCATAATATACAAATCATTTGGCTTTAGAAATCCCAGTTTTGACGAATGCCAATCCACGTGACGTCACAGGAGTCTAGTTTCTATACGAGTAGATAGGAGTTTTACATCGTCTGAGATTACCAATGCATACATGAGGCACAGAGCTCAGGGAAACATGTCTTAATAATCACCTATTAAAACTGGCTAAGGTCGGAAAGTTTTCTTCGTTTGATAAGGTATTAATAATCCTTATTTAAGCCAAGCGCTACCCGCTATCAGGGTGCTCTGCTACCTGATAGCATCCTGCGTCGTATCAGTGCTCAAAGCCTCGCCCCAAGGTCACCTCACTTGCGGCAGAGGGAACCAGAACGACGTCACACGGAGTTTTCTCAGCATTCATATTTTCCCGTCGCGTTTTCGCGCGCTTGAAAATTTTCACTTATCATTTAATGGCGAAAAATAGATATCGTCATTTAAAAATCTAAAAGCGTGAAATGCGTAATCTAGGAGTAATAACCTTTCGATGTAGGCAATAAAAAATAATATAAAACCACCCTATTGGTTTGAGAGGGTTATAAAACGAAGAACATTCATTCCAAAATTATTCTACGTATCCACACCACGAAAACTTCGACTTTCCGAATAACGCTTGCCCGAGCAAACTTTGAAGTAAAAACCATAAAATATGTATCGTAGATTTCCATTTTCGGTCATGATATGGTTGACGTCATCACGAGAAGAAAATATAGTAAATATACTGCAAAACAGAGATGATAAAAAATTTCATTCTTTCCTCCCCAATTCATTGTCATTGGGCTGGTGATCTAACAGGAGAATAGCTTCACAGAAAGAGAAGAAGAATATTTCACCGCTGAGCGGCATTATCGAGTACCTTCATTTACATTACAGAATCCTTGTTTCTTTGTTACAATAGTGTACTTCTAAATAATACCCCACTGAAAATTATACCTTTGCAGAAGGATGGTTGGTGTCCAACTCATTTGCGCAATAAAAAGAACCGAAGAACGTCAATGATATACATCTACACAATACGCTGCGAGCCACCTCAAGGGTGTATGGCAGGGAGTGAGTATACACTGACACACTGCAATGCGCTGCCTCTTCGCGGTCATCGAAAAAAGGCCACAAAACAAGCGCATACCGACATGCGGTGTCAGCTGTCACAGATGACTCATTGCTATATGCAAATTGTCGCCATGATGAAATTGTGCTAGACTAGTTAAATATTATTTATTCAAATAAACAATGGCGATAATAACGTGCATTAAATTATTAAAAAGGCTTTAAAACCATATTTAACTAAATAAATAAAATAACATAGCTAGTGATTCGTATCAAATCAACGGTTCGTCAGTTTACTTCGTAGAATGGTGACATGGTAGATTTAAAGAAAACGTTGTTAAATTACAAACAGTATTTATTGAACACACTACCTGTTTAGACCTTTTCAGGTAATTATCAAGACCTTACCCCTCTTGATAATAACTGTTCTGTTCCGCTACCCCTTGAATATGACCTGAAAAGGTCGAAACCGGTGGAGTTGTCAATAAATACTGTATGTAACAACGTTTATTATCGAATCTATCTGGCACAACTAGGAAGTTATCAGATTAATTTCGTTTAAAAAAACTTTGCAAAGGATATGCCTGGCTCGGGGTATGATAGCATGGATTGGCATGGGAACTTAACGTTTCATTTTGGTTTCACTTGAATGTGCAGTGACTCAGGAAGGGGAGGATTTCAAGTCCTCCTCCTCCGACTTGATTCCGCCTCAACCCTCTGCCCACTACCCATTCAAGTCCCTGAGAGTAAGGGGGAGGTCTCCTTTGTTTCCACGCCCCTTTCACAGAGAGCGCCCAAGGTGGAGGGGGAAACAATAGAATGAGGACGCGACTTTGGCCTCGGGAACTTCGTCAGAGAGGGTGTGAAGGTCTCCGTGGCTGCGACTTCGTTTTGAAGGGGATCGAGTGAAACAGATGGACCAATAGTGATGGGTGGTGAAAACATGAAATAACAGAATATAAAAGGAAAAAAAAACGAATCAATTTGTGAAAAATAATCCGTTTACGTGTGTATAAAAATAATGTTCCAATTCATGGTAGAAAGCAAAGCAAAAACAAGGTGCAATTCCACAAATACTTTAATGTTGCCCACTAATTTCAATGGCATAGCGTCACTATCAAGAAAAACAGAAATGCGACATGAAATATCAAGCCATGTATATGACGTAACGGAATAATAAAGGACAAACATCCAATTAATTTGTGAAAATATATATGTCTGCATATTTTTAAAGATAATAGACTGATTCATGGTGGAACAGAGCAAAATTGAAGTGCTACTGAACAAATAATAAAATTAGATTCATTATCAACACAAGCAGAAAGATCGCACTAAACATTGGGCGTAACAACAACGATATGAATTATGAAAAAATGGAATAATAGTTTAAAAAAATACAAAAAACGAATTAATGTGAAAGAATAATTCGTCTGCAAGCGTTTCAAAATTGCATTCAGATTCACGCAAAAATAGAGTACTGTAACAAAATTAATTAAATGCTATCAACTTATTTTATTGGCCTACCGTCATAATCAAGACAAACCTGAAGATCTCATGCAATATCGATCCTTATTTAACCAACAACAACGATATAGATGATAAAATAATGAAAGAACATAATAAAAAAGGACAATGGAGAGATCAAAGCATAAGAGTGTAACAGCGAGGATGGTAGCAGAGAGGAGGTTAGGTGGTGATAGGGTGACAGGGGAATCAGCAAGGAAAAAGTCACAAGTTAAAGCAGTTGACATGGATTGGGAACATTTAAATTCAGTCACGTCATTTTTTTTTAATCCATTGATCCGCCGAAAACAGTTGATTTAACTCTGATATTTCATGTTTACTAATGTTACTTTTCAAGTTTTATTCCAGCAAAAATATCAGTCGAAACTCATAAAACGAACAAAAGCGCCTAAGAAAATTATTGTCATAAAATTATTATATTCCTTAAGATGGGAAACATTGGGCTAACGGTAGAGCCGCTGTAATGCACCTGCGATCAATGATGCCCTTTGATGGAGTACAGATAAATACACAATTTCTTACATTTAGGGTAGTGAGGGGCAATAGTCCGCATTGAGCAAGATTCCTATTTGTTTTTCTCTTGCGTTTTGATGAATAACGGAGGTTATTTATTTTTTCTGCAGCAATGGAAGATAAGTATTGTTACAATGTAAATACATGTAACTGCGAACAAATTGTTCAAAAATAAAAATAACTGTTTGAACCAGAATGCATGATTTTAATAATTGTTTGTTAGATGCTTACTCTTGCCCCTCCTTCGCCTTATACAATTTTCTCAGGGAATAAACCATTTCTTTTTTTCTTGATCACCATCAAGTAGCTCATATGATCGCTTAAACAGGCTGAAATGTGAGCAACGTCGTCTGTATCACCTCATCTCCCTTACTTTAGAAATACTACCTCCTGGTAACCCAATACATCTGTTTGAAAGATTTATGTGGAAAATAAATATTTATTTGATGCCCGCTGCTGATATTCACAAAGCTGAAAATGATATCCTCCGAAATAGAACTTCTCAGCTCCATTAATCTTTACTTTATTACTTATTTACAAGTACTTCATTACACACATTCTTCTCGATACAAATCTTCTCAATTCTTCTAAAACCCAATTTCACAGTTTCCTTAACACACTTAATCCCTGTTAGCGTGAAAGAGCGAATTTCTCCCACGGGTTACATTACTGAACCTATCTTTATAATTTTTATGCCTCTATTAATTAATTAATTTCATATTATTGTAAAATATCGTATGTACCATAGAGGCCCACGATAACAAACTAATTGAATTAAAGATTTAATGCCTTCATAATATAGTGATCCTGATCATGGTGTACGGAAGTCCACCATTTCTCCCATACCAAAGCAGTTCTTTACCTCCTTGAAGCACTTCTTCTCCACAACCTCCTGTTATGTGGAAAGTACCAAGCCAACATCGTTTCTACAGCCGAAATAGCTCAGTTGGGGGAGCGATAGACTGAAGGTCTTAAGGTCCACTGTTCGATCCCGGGTTTCGGCATTTCTTTTTACCTCGTTATTTACGACGCTCTCGATATAGAGAATCTCAAACACAAGTTTACGCTTTATTTCTAGATTTTAAGAAAGGTTTCAACACGGTACCTCTCAGAAAACTTTAATGCTATTTACGATCATGCGAACCAGTAGTAAACTGGACACGCGACTTTCTGATTGTTAAACTGAATTTCGGTGTCCCACAAGGTAGCGCAATCGGCCCCCATTTGTTCATTATATGGCTTCTGCACCCGAATGAGCAGTAAAACACGTTTATTTGTCCTAACAACTAATTTCCCCCAAGATTTTCCTTCGTTTTTGCTTAATGCCCTCGTTTCATTGGCTTCTTCAGCATTTTTCTCGCCATACTTACGTTCATAGCTTTTATTTTCCGTATGGATTCCCCCCATTAAAGATGCACTTCTTCATCCTTCCACAAATCAGCGTGGCACTGAGCTATTTCAGTCATTTTAACAGACTCATTTGCTTTCAGTGATAAAGAGTTCGTCCGCCATTAGGGCTCCAGCGTCCAACAATAAATTCCCTCCCACAATAAATCGCAGGAACTTAAGATCTGCTTCGAGCATTTATAACCATCAAGAATAAATACCAAGGCTCACAAGTTTACGAAGCAGAGTTCCCTTGGGCGAGACAATGATTATAGTAGTGGCGATAAATTCAAATAACAATCAAGCTTGGAGGGGATGGTAAATGAGCCAATTACTTGAAATACCTTCTCTTAGTCCTTCATGAGTTAAGCGAAGACCCAATTTGTAGCTTAAAATAAAAACTTCCAATTTTGATTAAAACACAGGGTTATAAGAATAGTAGGTACATCTGCCTCACCCAATCATTAAAATCGCATATGGAACCACGAACTACTAATGTATGGGATAATTTTTAAAAGTGTAAATTAGGTTTATATTTCAATGTGATTAAGTGTGAGTGGTGAATAAAAAATGAATGGAGGGCACAAAATTGTACAAAAGGCACAGGAGCGGATCCAGGATGTTATTTCGGGGGGGGAGGGGAGCGCCATGGTCTGACAGGCAAAAGGTCTTCTTTTATTTGGGATTAAAAACTACAAGCAACAAATACTCTACGAAATATACCTACTCTTCATTTTAATATAAAAGTTATTAATATGTGCATATTTTTAACTTTTATTTTATAAAATAAAATTTATTAATATTTGTATAAGAATGTCGTCTATTTTTAATCGCCCCCCCCCCTTAAATCCGCATACAAAGAGACTTATAAGTATAAGCTATCAGAAACTGGAATTGTACTACTACTTACCGCTTATGGTTGTACTGCGATGCAAAGTCAGAGAACGTGAGTTGATGCAAATATATTAAAGTAATTACTGACCAGAAAGCTGGCAATACTAATCATGATTTATGAATGATGAACAAGATGACTATTAACCGACGAATTTCAACGTATAACAGCTCCCATCTGA
Organism: Ischnura elegans; assembly: GCF_921293095.1. Classification (NCBI taxonomy): domain Eukaryota; kingdom Metazoa; phylum Arthropoda; class Insecta; order Odonata; family Coenagrionidae; genus Ischnura; species Ischnura elegans. The sequence goes on along the minus strand of NC_060253.1, from coordinate 14,564,345 downwards.
GAAAAAAACATTTTAAGGATAAGTTTTTATAGCAAAATGCATCCTTAATTTCTCACCATGATACTTAACCTACCAATTTTACACTCTCAACTTATTAATGAGGAATTTCTGCCACTTTTCAGTTTCTATATCATTGCTCATAATCATCATACTCACAATAGATACGTTCAATGACATAAATAAAATTTTAAAATGCTATAAAAACAATTCCTTATGCAACATTGAATAACATGATTCTTTTGCAAACATTTCCGTGTTGTGTCCGTCCGTGTTCCGTGTCCACAAAAATTGAGATGAATAACATACCGCAATTGCTACACATTTACTGCCTATATCCATTACTTTCATGTCAATGCTAAAAAAAAGTATAAAGAAAGCGAGAATTCCAATTGTGGACTCCAAATTAGTCATAAGTAACTTCTTGTAAATGATCTTTTTCAGAAAATAATTTAATGATAGCATACCTATTGTTGAAAATAAACGTTTTTCCAAGTGCTACATCTATTACAATTTTAACTATAAAAATCATTGCTCATCGTTCCCCGGATTTTGTAATTATCATTTTTTTTACAATTTTTGGATACCGAATACGCACAAAATCTATTGAAAAACAAAACTGCTTCGAGTAAAAAAAAAAGAGTACTGCATCGAAGGATGATAAAATTCCTAGAAATATAAATCTTCAAGCCTGAGATTCAATGGTACAGACGTGAGGGTAAGGGCGTTGAGAGACATCAATAAAAACCTACACGGAAAATCTTCTACGATCCTCCAATTCGTCTTCATCAACTTTGACCCCGCTCATTTCTAACCTGACCTTTCTGTCTAGTGGAAGATTGTTCTGCTGGGTTCTCCTTCCTATCTTTCTCAATAAATCCACCCTCGCGATACATTTCGCCTCCTTAAAGGCTTAAGAAACGTCACGACAGGGCACTTCGTCCCTATATCACAGCGGAAGATACACATCGCGTACCCAGGAAACGTTTAACGTTCTCCACGGAATTTATAGACTCATGATCGTTTCCACTCCCGACCGTGCGAGTTCGAGTCACGAGTACTTATTTTCAATTTGTCTTTCACCCTATTTTTCATCACGTTCTTCTTCATCCGTAAAAATATAATACATTAACATCAGAAAAATGATAGCGGATTTCTAACGGAAATTACTGGATGCAGTTGAAAAATTTACGGATGGAATTTGTCACAGTATCCCCAATCTATATAAAAGTCTCCCGAAAATTAATGTGCCCTTATGAAACGATAAAATTTTCAAATTGTATAAATTTCAAATAAATCAATAAACGGTTAAAATAATGGCCTAAATTAAGGTGGTAAAGTATCTGTTCTGACTTGAATAATTCTATAGCTCTTCGTATATTGTAATGCCTGGAGTGACCACTTAAAAGATAGTCCACTCCTTTACATTCACAAAAAATGTATTTCAACAAATACAGAGGACAGCCCACTATTTCTTTTGAAGAGATTCTTTTCACATTATGGATTTGAGTGAATAATTATTCAGCTATGGGTACACCTCGACTACCTGAAAGAAACGGAACATTACTTTGAGGGAACAGAAAATATATTCCATCGAAGAAGTTTGCTAAGTAAAAATATTTGGCTTAACTGGGATTCGAACCAATATTTCCCGATTGCTGGACAGGCGTGTTAGCCAGTTACACCGCAAAGCCACCATGCACCCGTGCGCGTGACTGCGTACAGTCACTTGTTTTATGCACTGTTTTATCAGAGAATATCACCTGAATGAACAAAACTACACACCACGCTCTTATATTGCTTTCTTCCGTGTATTTCGTTGCGAGAGGCGAAATCAAACCCAATTAACGTCCTCATAATTCTTATAGAGCCTCCGATTCGGAAAGTTCACCTGTTCTATTCTTAAAGGCATTAACCGAAGGCCTCCTTCTCCCCAAAGGGAATGGGGCGAAAGCCCATCTCACGTAGGCAGCGGCCTTCTCGTCTTATATTGCCACTCAATGCCTTTCCCGTCCTCCTTCGGAATGGATCGATTCCCGTAAGCGGACAGATATCGCGGTGTTCACGCTGGATAGTAGTAGAGAAAGCTCCTTTCCCCTAAATACACAGAATAACGGAGGTAGAATGAACAGAACAGAATTATTACGAACGCAAACATACTACGGTAGATCAAATCATAAAAATAAAATTAAGAGAGATAAAATCATTCGCCTTGACCGAAATTTGAACCCGGATGCCTCGATTTCCGATAGAATGCTTCAGCCATTTAAATTCGGGCTCTGCTATCCGCCTGTGGCACTGAGCGAAAGATATGAACTGCTTGTCGCATCATAAGCTCAACAGTCCAATCCAACTTGTCCGGTATAGTCTTAAAATTTTCGGTTCAAATCCAGGTGTAGGCGAATCACTTTTTTCTCTGCTGATTTTTCGCACATTTTGTGCATTGCTGGTGGCACCGTAAAGCTATCGCTGTCACTAGTAACGGTGTACTCCAAATAAGGGAGGTAGACTGCAGAATAGATAAATTCAGAATCTCGTTTTTTTCCACGATCTAAAATAGACTATAACGTCAGCGTTGGGACTTACTAATAGGTTGGTTGACTTGCAGTGTAGCCTATAACGATTGTATTCCTTAATGCACGTTTCTAAGTTTTCCTAATATTTCTGACATCACTTTTTGAATATTCTAGTTTCATCGGCAGAATGCCTTCATTGGTAGTTTTGCCTTTCCATGAATGTGGAAGCATAAAAATTCTTAGTGTTCATAACATTTTTATGACCGTTAGGTGTGCATGTGGGAATCCTCTTGCATGCTGGTTATTGATCACCCCCTGCCAAACACCCTAGCCTCTTCGGTCCCGAAAAAAACCTGGCTCTCAGAAAAATGTTTCCTTGCTAATATTTAGCACATATGAGACTACTGACATTGTGTGTGGAAGTATTTTTGAAATTGTTTCTATAATTGTTAAAATATTCTATGTCCACATATGTGGACATGAGGATCATATATGCAGATTGTGAAATATACTTTTCTGTTTTTTATTGCGATATATATGTACTTTTTTTACTTAATTGATCAAATACTATTATTGCATGCGAAAAAATTGTACCACGAATAAAAATATAAAAGTTTATCAACAAAATGAAGAATAAATAATTTTTTTAGTAATTTTTATTTTTTAATATTTCTCAAATAAACAGTTATGTCAAGTATGAATTAAAATGACATTAAAATAAAGGCACATAAGTAATTAAAATCTTAGTACAAATCAAATAGTTCAATTATTATGATACATAATAAAATCTTAAAAAAATAAAAAACAATTGTTTTCTTTCAGCATGTTTAGTGCCTTGTATGAAATTTTTGAAAACAGCCATTGAGGCTCACACATAAGTATACATCACACTTTTGGCATTTAATCCTAGTTCTTGATGAACAGCCAGAGTGTCTGCATCGTGATGCATTTTTGTCATTGCTAAAAATAGGCCAATGATTTATCCTGTCAAATCTGACGTCATTGACAGGGTGTATGATTCTTCGACGTTTTTGCTGGGTTTGATCCTCGTGGTCAATTTGCTGATCTTCAATGCCTGTTTCTTCATTTACACATATTTTAGAACTCTCATGAGGGCCTGGACTAATTGAACTACATTTTGATGGCCTGCCTCTTTTTTTTTGGATCTCCTCCCTGATTTCAACCCTTCCAGATTCAAAGTGAATCATTGCATTGCCTAATCGAGTTCTAAATTGCAAAAGTGAGGCAATTTCTCTTTTTGGTACATCTGCCTTCACACAATTTCGGCGGTACATTACCCAGGAATTTACTATAGCCAAATCAACAAAGTGCGTAAATACCCGTAAAGGCCATTTTTTGGTACGCATTGAAGAAGAGTAATATGCTAGAAGTCGATCACAAAGATCAATTCCTCCCATACATTGGTTGTATTTTTTTATAACTAGAGGCTGGTTGACTTCACGTTTCCTCTTCTCTGTTTTGTCCCATCTCAAGCAAGATGAGTGGGGTTCACTACCTATGCAAGTAGATAGCATAGTGACTGCCTTACTATCCTGCCACTTGACACAACACATTTTTTTATCACTGCGCAGAACCTCGTCATAATCACCCCGTTTTAATTCTTTGTCGGATTTCAAAATACTAAGTGCACCACCTACTCTGTTTTTCATGACAGTACCACAGAGGTTAAAATTATTTGCCACTAGGTAATCACCTAGTTTTTCACTAGTGAAGAAGCGGTCGCAGTAGATGATGGAATGGCTGATCGTCCTCGTTAGCAACTTCACAATTCCTGCGCCCAGACCAAGCTCCCTCATGTCCTTATCAGGAATGGTTCCTTTTCCAACATAGATATGAAAATCAAGAACAAGGCCATCTCTTTCTGCAAGAACAAAATTTTTTAGTCCTACTGGATGTGGCTTATTCGGTACATACTGTCGATTAGGACATCTACCAGTGAAAGAAATCATTTGTTCATCTACAGATTGTTCATTCGATCTAGGTAGCATGTGACATTTTTTCAAAAAGGCATCAAGTATCGGTCTTACTTTTTGTAACTTGTCATCGCTATCGCTAGTAACAAATTTGTCAACGAAATGTAAATGATTCCTTAACTCGAAAAATCTGTCCCGTGACATGACTTTTTGAATGAGAGGAACTGCCAAATCCCTACTCCAATACAGCCTTGTTTGCGGATAATTTAGTGAACCCATCAAAATGGACACGCCAACAAATCTGATGATTTCATCGTAGGTCATATTAATGGAGCGATGATCTCTTACTTGTACTGAATACAGGTTGCTTTGTTCTACCACACTTTTCCAAAAGCTGGGAGGAAAATACTCGAAAAACATATCGAGGAAATTTTGACTCCCTTCCTCATTTTCACAAAAGAGATCTTCTACGTCGTGTACATATGGTGGCATCCTGTAAGTTGTACAATTTTTTGCAGATTACTTATTTATTATTATCACCAATGTATTCATAAGTGCATGCAGTATCATTCAATGCACTTTAACTCACTTGTCACGTGTCCATTTTTTATTCTTCGGAGTGCCTTTTTCTGAATTCGGTGAACGGAGTGATGCTAGTGGAACATCATCTTCACTTGAATATTCTTCTAAATATTCATTAAAATCATGTTCTTCATCTTCACCACTAGATATTTCCCCTGGAATATCCACATCACTATCTCCTAACATTTCCAAAATGTCATCAGCAGAGAGGCCTATAGCATGTTAAACAGCAAAGTTAAACCCGATGTCCACATATGTGTACATTTGTTAATTGAAGGATAGAAAAATAATTGGTGGTCGCACGAAAAACAACAGACTACCATCATAAGTATAAATAATGATTACATTAAAAGAAAAAAATTCAACATGAACCAGTGAAAATTAGCGGAAATATAGTTTACTTACTTCCCATGTGCTTATTTGTGGCCGCCATTTTGATTTCTGGAAAACAAATGCTGAAATAAATAGCTTCTAGTATGTAGAATTGGCGCTGTCAAGGCGGAAAATTCAAAAAAAGGTATGTCCACAGATGCGTACAAGAGTACAATATTCTACTGGAAGAAACTAGCCTGTGAATTAATAATAAACCGGCTGTCCACATATGTGGACAAGGGGACCGAAGAGGCTAGAGGTGGCTAGCAGGGTGTCATGTAGACGTAGAGGAAGGAACGGAGTGGAGAGTGATCACATGGAAGGTAGTGTAGTCAACTTAAAAATAGAATGCACAATTCGTATTTGGCATTTTAACTCGTCGCGATCTTTAATGGGTTGGTAAGATAAGCAGAGCAGCGTGAGCGCATTGCTATGAGTTAGGCTGGAAGTCGCTACTCGAGCGAGGACGAAATAACGGCTGAATCAACAAAACAGATTCATAGAGCAAATAAGATGATAGGCATACTTATCTTCGTATTTTGGTAAAAGAGATTACGAGATAATGTTAAAAGAAATAGACAGTAGAAGAGGGAGAGATCGAAGATGCCGTTCTTTCCTAGGACTATCAGGGATAGTAATGGATGTGCCATCAATGTAATGGATTAATCACTGCACTCACTAAGACTACCAAATGCATGTACTATTTTCTAATTCTGATTTCGGCTTTATTGGTTCTTGTTTCCTTTTCGGTAGCTTACTAGTTTCATGCAACGGCATGGATATTTATCCACGTAATAATTTTGTAAACAAGCCTGGTTAATCCGCAACATGTTCCATGTAAATCCACCGCAATCGGTATAATGATTTCATAATAATAATGGTACTGACGGGGATGTATCATCCTACCCCGAGCCCGATTCAGCTTTTTCATTCTGTTTTGAACTCCGCCCCGCGAACCTCAAGGCAATCCCTGCTGAATTAACCTCAACATGATCCGAATTCGCTTTTCTCTTCCAGTGGAATCCACAAGCCTACAGGAGAGAGATTTGATAGCCTTGCTTGCCATCGCTTTCAGCGCCGAGCTATTCCCTAGACCAGTGGCGTACATATGGAGGGGTGAGGGGATGTATCCCCACCTCCAAAGCTTCTGAGAAATTTAAAAAATATATATATGAAGAAATTTGTCTGAATTTGATGCATAATAATTGCATCTGCTAAAAGTTAAATTTTAATTGCCAAAATTACGTAAAATTCATTTTCAGGCATGTTATTTTTCAAAACTTTTCGTGAAATCCCCGTTTCCTGGGGGGGGGGGGGTAACCCCCATCATCCCCCCTCAAAGCCCCCACATCCCCCCAAAGCATATTCCTAGTTACGCCACTGCCCAAGACCTTTTGGATGAAAGACGCCCTAATCCTATGTAGGTGCGCTCCGCATGCAAGGAGAGAGATTTGATAGCCTTCTTTGCCTTGTTCTAATTTTACGCGATTCCGAATGGAGAAAAAGCTTAACCAAGGGAAAGAGGAAGGGGAGGAACAGATGAATGGAGGGGGGTACCATCAAAGCAAAGGGGAGGCACAATGCACAACTTCGGCTTGAGCATAGATTAAAGTGGCTGATTGTTGGACAAATTTTGTTGCCACCCCTAAGCCATGTGACCTCTCAACATTGAAAATATGATATGGCCATTTCACAAAAATGGGAATTTGGAATTAAATCTGACAGTAATTCATTTAACACCTCATGGGCCAATGCGTTACACCATTTTACCTGGCCATCATAAGAGATAGAGGTATCGTCGAACATCGGGCGATTTACCTCGGAAAAAATATGTCATAAATGCATAGTAAACTACCGCCAACTCTTGGAGTTTCCCGGAAGTTGTCGTCTCATGAATTTCAACAAGGAAGTAAACAGATCACTACCTAGTGAAGGATTGGTAAGTTTCGTTTTTGTGCAATTGCAATAGGTGACTTCAAGAAAACAAAATATGATCAAAATTTTAAAATAATACAAAGTACCTTTAAACAGAAAATGACATGAGAAAAAAATCCGCAGGACTCGAACCACGGACCTTTGGCTTTCCGGGCCAATGCGCAGACCAATACGCTAACCAGGTTCTTTAATTCCCATGGCAATTATAACGAGCCTCATGGTACTAGGTGTTAGACCCTCGCTGTCCATCAGGGATGGCAACGCGAAGGAAATATTACACATAGAAGTACCTCTTCGTTTTTTAAATCAAAATTTGATCACAAAAGTAAATAACACTCTTACACACTTCCTCAAGGTAGGCACATAGTAAAATGCAGGGGCGACCTGGCCAGATCGAATGGTCGGCGACAGCGGAGGGCCAAGGGCTTAGGGGGTCCCCACATCGTTCGCGTCTATCGTGAAACGGCCGGCATGCTCTGTGGCGCTGGTCGCATCTCTTCTCCATCTCTCCCTCTCCTGCCCCAAGCTTAGTCATTTTTTCCCCTCCTCCACTATTCCCAAAGTCTCCAATTCTCTCGCGAAACCTGATATGCCCGCAGCTGTGTTTCTGACTCGTTGAGACCCCAATTAGGTCGCCAAGAAAAATATCAGATTACAATGTATGGGTAACATTACGCATCTCACATGTCTGAGACTTAAACAAAAATGTATCATCCACCGTCGAACTCGGAGCCGCGGCCGGGAAGTAAGGAAGGAAGCGATTCTTGATAGGGAAGATGCGCGCGCACGGCTCGACTACTCTGTATTTTTCCTCAGATTTTCAGTCCTGCACAGATGCAAGTGCTAAGATATAAGAAAATATCTTGAATGTGAAATTATGAAACATTAATACAAAAGCGGTGCGCAGAAAAGAAATGAGAAGAAGAAAATACTCATATAAGGGGAGACCACGTACCTTGCTCCGCCTTTTTCAATGCCGTATTTTTTATGGCCTTCAGAATGGTGAACACATCCTTGAACTGGTAGTGGTTCCATTTAATGGGCCTTAGTTTGGCTGTAATTAATTAATTTTCATGTGGTACTTATCACAAGCCGTATAATATCGCTTCCCTCATCAGACGGGTCAGGTGGGGTAGTGGTGGCGTATCGGGATCCCACCCAGGGGGCCAGGGTTCGGGGCTTCGTCATGTCCATATAATTTGTTGCCTTCATTGTGATTATACGGCGTCAAGTTTTTCATTAAATTTAATTGCAGCAAGCATAGACATAATGTGATGATAAAAAAGTGTTTCATCACATCATAATGTGATGATAATAAAGTCTCATGTTTATGCTTGTTAGATGTTAAAAACATCTCAAAAAACTTTACTGATTGGCTGAGCAATAACAGTGGTTCCAGTACGAATACGCAATCGAAATCACTACAAAGTAAAAGTGTGTGTACAGACCTGGGTGCGTTGAAGTGTTCGTATTTTTATTTTCATAGTGTTTAAAAATCCCCTAAATGAAATCGAGTCCAATTTCCAAGGGATTTTTTCTCGTTGAAATTCATTATTATATTTCACCACCGTAGGTACTCACGGAAAGCTTCGAAATATTATAGTCTGTCCAAACAGAGAAGGCGGCACCGCATCGCTAGAGTGCCCACCAATAACCGGGATCCAGTCGATGGAGTGCGCTATAATTAGTCATGAATAGAGATACGTGAAAATCGCACTTTCATTTTTATTTTATCGCACTTTTAATAACAGTTTATCGCATTTTGAAGCGTCTAATTTTTATTTTCATAATGAGGTAGATGATGATAAAATGTTAGTGAAACACAGTTATATGACAAAATACAGAATATTTTAAATAACTATGTTGTAGAGCAATAATAAATTAAGGAATAAGACATATAGTGGCGGAGGTGTAGCTTGCCCACGCCCACTCGTAGCTCGCGGCCACGTCCCAGCCAACTTGCAGCTGGCCAGTCGCTCACATCCTTTATGCGTTGAGTGACGGCAGAGCATTTGAAATGCGCTCGGCACAAAATGTACGAATTTTGCCGTCGAAAAGGCAAATCTGCGTAAAAATACCATAAAAGTTCAGTCACTGCATCTATGTCAAATTTATTTGCGCACATCGCATCTATATCGCATTTATCGCATTTGCGATTTTCACGCATCTCTAGTCGTGAATCATACTCCACTCTGAAAAATTATCGCATAGTTGTAAGCATAAATTGTAATTATTAATTACAGTTTTGATAACTGAGTGCGATTTCATGATTAAAGAGTCTAGGCATTACGGATTTGTGTCCATTAGTTATGTAACACTTACGAGGAGACAGCGCGAGAGTGATCTTCAGGATCTTGATGCCGGTGTTATTTTCTGAAACCGCATAGGTACCTAAGTTAGAAAAAGTGTCAAGGATTTCTTCCATATAGGCCCGGGTGCGAGAGATATTCGAGGACGGGGATAAGTGTAACAGTGATTTCTAAAATTATAAGAGAGAAAAAGATAACCTACACCGGGACTCGAACAAGGGACGCATGCGTCACAAGTACTAGATAAGCGCCTTAAACCGCTACACCACCGAGAAGTTAAGAACTCAAAGAAAGTCATGGTGCGCGAAATCTTTACGTGCAAATATCTCTCGAACCCGGGCCTATGTGAAAGAAACCCTTGACTCTTTTTCTACCTTACCTATATCGTTTCAGAAAATAACATCGGCATCCAGATCCCAAAAATCACTCTCGCGATGCCTCCTTGTCAGTGATTTTCATGAAGACACACGTAGAAATCAAAACTATAATAAAAAATTACAAATTACGCTTACTATTTTCTGATAATTTTTCAGGATTCTTGACTCATTATAGCGAACGCAGTCGACCGGACTCCGGCTACTGCTCGGCGGACGACAGGTTATGCGGCTATTGTTGGGCTCTCGAGCGGTACCTTATTCTCTTAACCGCATTCCCTGTTTGGACAGACTATGCACATGAATGAAATAAATGCTAACAAGAAAAATGTGGTAAAAACTTTAAAAATATGGATTTTCTTCATGAACTTGGGTGCATGCGCACTAGATGAAAATCGCAGTTCTTCTATCTTTTCTCTCCTTCCAAGGGAGCAACGACCAAAGAAGGGAATAAAAAGAGAGCATCGGCCATTTTCGGTGTCGTAAGGGAGCCTGAGAGCTTAAAGTTCGGCAGCCATGATTGGTCTCTTGGGGGGCCTTCCCTGCTTCTTTTCTTCTTTTTTTTACTTCCTCCCGCGGGCTTCCGTGCACCTTCAAGGAGCCGATGTAAGATGGCAGAGAAAAATAAAAAAAGAGGACTATGCTGGAGACCTGCTTCGGCCATTTGCCGTTTTATAAGAGACTTAGCCAGATATCCTCGAGGGATAAAAAAAAGTTATCTCGCGAAGAATAGATTTTCTAAAAATGACCCAAAATATGGTTCGGCTCGTGCTCTACAAATTGCGAAGAGTTTTTGGGACGGCATGTCCTTGAGGGAAGAAAAAAATTGTGACTAAAATAAAGATAGTGATACTCTAACATAAAGTACGTAACATTTGGCTTCCAAATCATTTCCTTCAAGGTGTTATTCGATTCAATTATATGTATAAACCTAATAATGTTGGCGTAGCTTCGAGAAATTTATTTAAATGACTATAATTTAACTTTTTATTTTATGCAGGCTGTTATAATTCCCGATCGAAGACAACTGAATTTCGAATACGACTGTAGCACAGTCGTAGCCTGGGGTGAAGCCATAGTAAGTCAGTAAAATGTACTTGGAAGGCATATTTTTTTACAGAGAATTTATATTCAGTTTATGAAAAATTCATGAATTGTACAATACACGACCAAAATTTTTCTAAATTTTCAAGTTTTACATGCAATAAAACTCACAATTTTTTTCAGATTATGATTTATTTAAAGCACATGGCCAATAACCGTTATTCTCTCTCATATTTTTATAGCAAAAAATTATGAAATTCAAACCTCTGATAAGGTGATTGTCATGTATTGGCGCGTTATAACGCTTAAACAATATGCTATGAACTGAGTAAATTTGTACCAGACTATGTAGTGAAATTAATTTCTTTGCAGGGTGTTGGCCGATGTCGAACTCATTTCAGTGACAGAAAGAAACTAAGAACGCCAATGATCTGCATCTATATACTACCCTGCAAGCCACGATTATTTTGGAGCTGATCAGTAAAAACCAACACGCAGCAAGCAATACGCTACGTTTCCGTAGTCATCGAAAAAAAGGCCAGAGGTAATGAAAAATCCACCAGCCGTTATGTGATCTCACCGATCATGCATTGCTCCATGAAAAAAATACAAAATTTTTCAGTGGGTATATATCCACGTATGATATGTCAAGAGAATTATCAGGCAAACTTAACGTTATTATTCAGATATTAATGGTACAGCTAATTAATAGTGATGAAGTTAGAGAATTAATCGATTGCTAATTTAAATTAAAAAAGAAAAAAGCAAAAAGGTTGTCATGGATTAACAGTTGTTTATTAGTTATCGGATAAAAACCATCAGTCAAAGAGACAACCACGACGTGTATAATTAATGATTAACTAGATCATTATTTACGTTAATACAGTGTCTAATAGTTATTTATGGAGCAAGAGTAGCATTAAATCCAATAAATTATGTAGCTAGTTTACTTACTGTAATATATTTCAGACTACATCACTCGAATTCAACAACCCTTATTTTGACTCGATGAATAAAATAATGATTACTCATGGCTAGGATCGATTATCCGCCACAGGTGAAGATCAGTGTTGACAACCTTCCAAAGTGATTTTCTCGAATGCGAAACGCTCTTGAACCTCGCAAATGGATAACGTGCACTGAAACTTCATCTTGAACAGGGAAACCACACATCCGTCACTCAGGTCCGTGAGGTAAACAACTGTGGCGAAGGGTTCACTCCGGGAAGTAAATGGAGTGTTTATTGACACTGAAGGGGGACCAGAAAATACGTGATAGACTAAAGGGGAAATTGCAAGGGAGGTACCATCGGAAATCAAGGAAACGCGGAGCGATGGCGTTAATCGGGTTAGAAGCGAAAAGCATCGCGCGCCCCCGGGTTGAAAATGAAATTGTGCTAATCGGAGCCAATTCGTCAGGGTGGCAACCTTGTTACGTTCTCTTTTCGGCGTTCGCAATCAACACCTCGTCTTCACTCACGGTACGATGAGCGTCCCATTCTATGCCAAAGTAACACGCGCACTAAATGGGAGAGGATAGCTCGTGATAGAAATCCCTCCAAGCCAATATATATGCAATAATATTAGGGGGCCCAAAAAACTTAAACAAATATTTGACTTACATACTTGCTTATGGACTTGCTTACATACATACTTGAATATGGACTTACAAAAAATATTAGGGGGCCCAAACCGGGAATCTTTCGTGCGAAAGATCCACAGAGAAAAAATCATCCGCCTTGACCGGGATTCGAACCCGGATCCCCCGATTTCCGGTCGAGTGCTTTAAGCTACCGAGGCGTCATTCTTCCCTGTGGATATTTGTGGACACTACCGGACGAGCCGTAAAAGTTATCACCGCGGCTAGTCCCCGTATACCTTAAACGGCAATCTTTCCCCGGGAAATTTTATAAGTAGTGAGTTTGAAGTTTTTTAAGCAATTTAGAAGAGTCGTATGATCAACATTAGAACCCTGATAACTCGAATCTCGATGTCTGGACACGCCGGGGAAAATCGACAAGCCTGACACATTTTTTCCTCACGCCCATAACGAATTTTTTAGAGGGCTCGGGCCCATCATTGAGTCAGCGCCACTGATATTTCATGATCATGAAGATTAAACCTTACATTTCGGGGTGGTCAAATTTTTTCATGCCTGTGGGACCCGTAATCATCAAGGCATGTCCATGCGGGCCGCTTTTTCAAAGAGGATGAGCAACGCGGGTCGCAAGAAAACATAATTTTTGCGAGATGTGTAAATTGAATTACTATAAAGTACCTCAATACTTCACGGCCGTGCCAAAAGCGCGCTGCTAGGGCTGTACTCATTAGTCCAAAACTCACCTCAACCAGGCAGTTAGCAAAAGTATATTTTAACAGAATGGCGCATTTTTATCGTTATCTATGTAATGTCATGTTTGTGTTAAAAGGAAACTTAAAACTATTGAGTTTTAACTAGATTTATAAAATATTGGAACATTTAATAAAATAAATTCAAATATCTGATTTTTCTCATCATTGCGGTGATAGTTATCTTTTCACTAATTTCACTTGAAATTTGCTTCTATGAAATTCGTAAATATTTTTCATTTTTTCTCCTGTTATATTTTTCTTATAAATTGAAGGTTGAAACAAAAACCTTGCTGAATAACAACCAGTGATTAGAAGAAGGTTAAGACACAAGAAAGAAGGATTAAAGAGTAAATTTCGAGGTAGTCTATATAGTTGAGAATTCAAATGTCTGTAAAATATGTTCCTAATTTCTCGTCAGCCTGCATGGAATCTGAAGAAGTAGGTACCAATCAGGCCACCAAGAGGCTTGAGTTACGAGTTGCGTGAGTGTTTGTGAAGGGTTTCCGGTTGAGAGCGAGGATGGGGTTGGTCACTAGGGCGGATCGGAAAAATCGATTTTTTTCAAATCCATCTGGCCCATTGAAAAAAAGTTGTGGGACCGATCAAAAATAAGGCCTGAAAAATTTGAGACCTGTAGGTGAACCCCTGACCCTCGCTCAAATGCAATTTAGGGGGGGAAGGTCGAAATTCGAAAAATATAGTATTTTATGGTCATTTCCTATAGATTTTGCCGAGTTACTGCCCTTCTAGGGCAAAAATTTCGTGCATTTTGACGTATCTGCCACCGTTTAGCCACAAAATGCCTAATTTGAGTCCGCGCCCGCGGAGATAATATTCCAACGCCCACGCAGCGTCGCGGATACAAGAGCCGCAGGCCGATCCCCTCCCCTCCCCGCTCACTTCTACCCCTCCCACGCCTCCAATACAGCAAAATGCATCCCGCGTATACTGCTAGGAGGTCATTTATCTTTGATAATATAAATCGGAAGATGGTAGAAGGTAATAAAGGAAGCTTAGTGAGACGACTTGTCCCTTATTAGGCGCCTCGTCGGGGTTAAACAAATCGATGTTACCAACTTTTAGAGAAGTGATGAAATATTTTTAGATCCGAGAACGCAGGAAAGGAGCCTACGGTCCATGAAAAGGCCTCTCGAGTGGCTATAAAGGTGTGCGAACTATGGTGACCCTTCCCTTCCATTATGTGTGTGACTAAATGATTTAGCGGTACAAAAGGAAGTACTAAAACTTACGGAAAATGCGAATAGGCCAAACGTAGGGTTTTTGCTTAAGTACAAACCTGAAGCACTTTGGAATGAACATTTGAAATTATGCGATATTTTTGCGTGTAAGTGCAAGAAGGAGCATAATGTTCCCCCCCAATGAAGAAGTATGTTGAGAGACCAGCGGACGAAACTAAAGATGATGGCTGCAGTATTGAGTCCTAAAGAAACTCGACAACTGAGGAAAAAAAAGAGAATCGCCGGAGAGTGTTGAGTCGACATCGTCAATTCTTGTATGGGAAAATAGTATCAAAAATTTTCTTCATCAATTCATCCGAAGAAAATTAAACTGAAGAGATATCATCCGATTTTTATCTTTACTTTCCTCATCAAATAAAAATTCAGGACTAAACTCAAACTGGAACTTCTGCGTGGAAAATGCGTCTGCCAAATGTGATAGAGGTATATGCAAGAACCAAGAAACAGCAATGATCGTCCCCGCAACTTTAGTTGACGCAAAAATCATAACTTCGTAAGAAACATCCAAGGTAGCAAGAATTACTTACGTAGACAGAAAAAGATGCTAATTATTGTGAATACGAAAAGAGAGGTATCAAAGGATGTCATCAAAGGGCTACATTTTTATGGAGTGAAAGACTATACTTTTGTCTGATGAAAAAAGGCAAGAGCACTTATCAATCCAAGTTTAGAGGGGAATGTGTGATGTTAGTTGAAGAAACAGGGTCCCACTTTTGGGTTTGCCTCCCCAGTCGTAGGATTAGCAAAAGTTATAAAATCTGCGATTCTCGATTCCTTTCCGAGTGAAAATTAGATACACGAAAATAAAAAGGATTTGAATGCGATGGTGAATACCGCCCAAAAAGGAGGCATCATCCCTATGCTACAAGCATAATTCCAACATCCCTTGCTATGTGAGTAAACTCTTCTCGGGATACCCACCGGGTTAATTTTTCCATAATGGCAAACGTTTCAGGCTCCGACTCGGGACTCATCATCAGGGATAAATTTCGTTGAATCCCGAGAAGAGTTTACCCACATCATTCGCCGGGAAAGTATCAAATCATATTTCATCCCTTACAGAGGTCTATTTGCTAATTGCACTAATTTGACTTAGATTTGTGGCATAAATATTGGGAGGGCAATCAAAGGACCGAATTTGCGTTGTTGCAAGTATTTGTTTGGCGGCCGATCCGAGATTTTTTAAAGTGCTGGATTTTAATATCAACTTTAAGGACTACTCGCTGATGACATATTGGAGAGAGACCACAGTACCTCCGGCTACATCTGACCTTAGGGCTGTGAATTTTCAAAAATCTGTTGATGAACTTTCAGATTTGAAGTTAAATATTTCTTTTCATTATAGATACGGACGAGAGATTCGTGTAGATATTCACAAAAACTTTGTTGACAACAGCAAAAGACGAGGAATGACACTGATATAAGAAATACAGATTGGAAAGCAGGTAATTGAAAAATTCTTTCGTGATTGTTCATTCACAGACGATACTGAAACATTAAATATTTAGACTAACGAAGTAAGACGCACTTGGTGTGAATTTTGGTGCATTTGGCGCGTGGGAGAAGCTTGCGGGAAGGGGACGCGAGCGGCTTTCGCCCAAAATCTATTTAATCACATCTGTCAGACAAAACCGAAATTGGAGCGCATATCCGAAGGTAGCACACCTTTATAGCCACTCGAGAGGCCTTTTCATGGACCGTAGGCTCCTTTCCTGCGTTCTCGGATCTAAAAATATTTCATCACTTCTCTAAAAGTTGGTAACATCGATTTGTTTAACCCCGACGAGGCGCCTAATAAGGGACAAGTCGTCTCACTAAGCTTCCTTTATTACCTTCTACCATCTTCCGATTTATATTATCAAAGATAAATGACCTCCTAGCAGTATACGCGGGATGCATTTTGCTGTATTGGAGGCGTGGGAGGGGTAGAAGTGAGCGGGGAGGGGAGGGGATCGGCCTGCGGCTCTTGTATCCGCGACGCTGCGTGGGCGTTGGAATATTATCTCCGCGGGCGCGGACTCAAATTAGGCATTTTGTGGCTAAACGGTGGCAGATACGTCAAAATGCACGAAATTTTTGCCCTAGAAGGGCAGTAACTCGGCAAAATCTATAGGAAATGACCATAAAATACTATATTTTTCGAATTTCGACCTTCCCCCCCTAAATTGCATTTGAGCGAGGGTCAGGGGTTCACCTACAGGTCTCAAATTTTTCAGGCCTTATTTTTGATCGGTCCCACAACTTTTTTTCAATGGGCCAGATGGATTTGAAAAAAATCGATTTTTCCGATCCGCCCTATTGGTCACTGCTCTGAATCCTCCCCTTCCAGAAAACCAACGCAGGGATTTGTGTCGTAGGGACCATGTGTTATTCGATTTGGAAGAAATTAACGCTTATAAATTAATTCATAAAATTCGCGGATATGTATGAAATGGTGACACTGTGATTAAATATGTGCCTACTGGTAGATATGTTGCCGATATGATGATCAAAGCAATATCTGGTCCTAAATTGTTAGAATTTTCTAATAAAGTAGGACTACAAGGGATTTCTCATTAATTCCAATATTTTTGTCATATATATACTGTAATTTTTTGTGACTCTAAAACACGTTATAATAATGCTTTTGATTGGTATTTTTCTGGAGATTAAATTTTATTTTCTTTATATCTTGTGTGTGAAACTCTAAAGTTTACGGTTTGTTCGTGTCATGCGTACGTTTGAAGTTAAGATGTTTTTTGTTTACATTGTTCTCAACAATGGGAAGTGTATTTCTAGTACGTTCATTTGTTAATCGCATTGTGCCAAGTTCTGTATCCTAAGGAATTATTTCATTTATGATATGCTATTGTTACATCTTGTTGATATAAGAGCTATGCATCCGGCAACGGCGCACACTCGAAGCTAATCGGAGCGCTTTGCTCAAAGTTTCTGTAGTTAAGAAGTGATTCGGTTTTGATATAAAAAAATCATAATGGTAGGATTTTAAGGGATAGAAATTTGCTTTTTTCACATGGTGATTAATTTTATCCGACCATATTTTTCGTGATACCGCACAACGTTTTCAACACCTTGGCCGGCCACTCTACGGCCGCTGTAGATAAATTTTCGGTTTCAAGCAGCTGTTTCCTCCGTTTCTTCGATTAACCCTCATCCCCGCTCAATCCACTCTGATCTCAAGAGGGTTTGCTCCAGAGAATCGGAGGTAGAATTCGACCCCTAGCCAATTAAAATCCTAATCCTTCTTCCTGCAACCCCCCAGCCTCCATACGGAATCGTGAGCAGGTCCTTTCTCTTTGATTCATTCGGCACGGCCGAGGAAGGCAGAAGCTAATCGAGAGACGCGAACGGGTGGATTTACCTCACTCTTCGCGAGTAAGATATGAGAACATATATGAGGTGGCATGGACTAGAGTCCGTGTTCTGCAAACTAACTTCGACTAAACTCACATCAGCTCAAGCAAAACAAGGGACTCAGGAAAGTCCTTACGATTATTTGGCCGTTGAGTAGGACAGCTGATGGCGTAACTCGGAGGTTCTAGAACTTATTTCGCAATATGGATCGTGATTGGTTAAGAATAACTAATATAAAGATAGTTGTTGATTTCTTGAGGGATCACGCAAAGCATTATGGACTTGAATGGGCTTTAATGTCGACGATAGAATCTGAGAATATGATAGCACAATGAAGTTGGTAGTTATTAAGTCTCTCTTCTAAGCAAAATTTATTCAGTGATGACACTTTTACTACACCACATAAATAAAATAAAACTTGAACACGACCCGGGTTCCAACGACTTAGCGTCATCATCAAGTGGTTACAAATGCCCATACCGCAACTCCTTAAATACCCAATTGAAAGTAGGTATTTGGGTATTGTAAGTAGGGAGTTGGATATTTATGGAGTTGCGGTATATGCTTTTCTAACTACCTGATGACGACGCTTAGTCGTTGAAATCCGGGTCGAGTTCAAGTTTTATTTTATTTATATGGTGTAGTAAAAGTTTCCTCACTGAATAAATTTTGTGATGGAATACCACAAAGTTACCCAAGATCGTGTTTTATCCCTTCCACATTTCCCCATTTCCGTTTAAATGTTTCTCGTTTTTCTCTATTTAAACTGAGTTAGATTTGTTTCATTGACTTACAGTTAATACCCATTTAGACGATTGAACGATGAACATCGAAAAATATTGGTCGAAACAGATTTTTCAAGCAATCGATTTTTAAACTAAATTAAAAGCTCGGCTTTCCAACAAAAATCCAAAATTCGAGCAAAAAATCGATTCATCGAAAAAACCAAACGGTTCTTAAACAAAAAGTTAGAACAAAAACATGTTCGCAAATCATTCTAAAAACACTCAAAATACGCATTTGAGCAGAAGTAAAAATCTACTTTGAATACATGCCTGAATTATGACTGTTAAAAACTTACAAATGCGCGCACATTAAATTTTTGGGAGCACCGCTTAGAACCATTTGGTTTCACTAAAATCTTTGTGAATGGTCAACTGATTGAGATGCATTTTTAATGATCAAGAACGTGTCTTTCCAATCATACCAGCCTCAAACAGAAGTCTTTCACATGGGAAAGGTGACGTTATCATATACTGGTAGTGACGCTTCTGAAATCAAACGAAATGGTCAAGATCGGAGTTGAAAAATCGAGTTTGGATCGAATTTCTAATGCCTCGTTCACATTACGATTGTCCGAGCGATCGTCCCAACGATAGTTGACCAAAATAGCCGTGTGAATGCATGTCCTGATTATATTTACTGTAGTTCCAAAAGTTGCCACTTTACGATGGTTTGGCGCTGGGAAACCGGAAGAGGAGGCGACAAGAGAAATACGAAAAGTTCGTGAAGCTCCCTTCGCTCTGTTTTTTTCTTGGATTTGTCCACGTAAGGAAGAATATGGGCGGAAGAAAAATTATTCGGTAAATACACGATAAACACAGTAATATAATGTCCCTGCATACCGCAACAGCTTCGCTAACCGTCAATTTCTCGTTCACTTTAGATGGCAGCACTAGAGGGCAGCACAGGTTTCAACAATCGTTATGTGAATGCACGATAGTTACAACGATTGCTGGGACAATCATAATCTGAACCAGGGACCTGGAGCAGCAGTGGAGCGGAGCGAATTTTCATTGTTGCTCCGGGGTGCTCCGCTCCGCTCCGGCCGGAGCGGAGCGGAGCAGGTCGGAGCAATGTCGGAGCGGAGCGCTCGGGTGGAGCGGGATTTCGGAGCTCCCTGGAGCGGAGCGAATTGCTATAATGCTGCTCCGCTCCGGTATTACTTTTATGTGGACTTTGTTCCTTAAATTCTATTGCCACCTGGAAGAGCGTATTTTCCAGATAGAATTACCCATTATTAATCGTATTTGAATATAATGCAGGGTTACCCACACGTGATGGCACAGCGAGATTTAATAGCATATTCCCATCATGACGTTTTTATTTAGAATGCATCATTTTATAAAAAAATATCGGTTTCTTAGTATAATGATACCGTTGTAAAAGTGGACTAGTATTCATCAATATGTCCATAGCCAAATCAACCATTATAACGAAAATTTAATTGGAAATCAAAATTAAATGATGCACTACTTTCCGCTGTTTCAAATAAAAAAGCATACGTTTAAACATAGGTACTTAACACCTTTCAACACGTGACATAATATCTTTACAGCAATTACGCCAGCTGCGATTTTTACCTTTCAAGTACGTGTATAATGTAGATTTTTTCCTGCTCGTAACTATAATTCACAATGATTATCATTTATGCGGGTTTTAATGGCACTGGAGTCACATAAAAAACTAATAAAATATTTCAATTTTGTGAACATGATTTTTTATACTTGATTATTACATGTTTTTGGTTTTACTATTCTTTGCTATCAATGAAATTCAGAGATGATACATAGAATATTTGACAATTCTGCCATGTACCTACATGGACATTACAGCATGTTGGTCAATATTGAGTTTTTTATAACTGTATTCATTATGTTATAGGCAATACATGCTGCGTAACACCCAAATAACACTTCGTTTAACCACTCGATGGCTGTAATCGCTAAAGGAACTTTATGAAATCATCCTACCACCTTCGAAAATTTTAGTTAAAATGATGTTTTTTATAAATTAAAATTACAAAACTCTAAAAATCAGATAATTATTGAATACCAAACAAGTCATTACATCGAATTAACATTATTGAGTTTAGCATATCTTTTGATAAATTATAGCGTTGTGATGAGAGCACAAATTTCACGCCTGAAAAGAGGCGCTCGACGCTGACCTGAGTCGTTGGAATGGAATTTACCACACATGCAAGCTTATATAGTTCTTCATTTTTTAATTTTTCCTTCTCCCACAAATGTAAAATATTTTGATCCTTTTTTTCTCGGGGCAATTTCATGTATTCTTCCAACATACTTCTAATATCAACTGGATGCTCTCCTGATGATGACTGGTTTCTCCTACGACGACATTCCGCACGTTTCAATAGAATTTCCAAGTCATCTAACTCGTCATCCGACGGTGCCTCGTTTTCACTCGTTGATTGAGCTGACGGGGTTCCCTGGAGTAACCTCACTCGGTCGTACAACTTTATTAGGTGTTCTTTGCCTCGTTTTACATCGCTATGTGATAACAATATGTTATATCGGCGATCAAGACATAAAGCTGCTACAAACCCATCACATTCTAGCAACCTAGCTTCTCGAACATTCATACTATCAACCAATCTTTTGGCTACATCAATTTCCATCTTAGATGTTTCTAATTTACACAGCATCCAAATGCTCCAACAATCTCCAGGTGTGAGGTTCTGTGCCTGTAATTTCAGTGTCCCAAATTTTGCCGGCTCCAGTGCTTTGTGTAAATCGTTTACGTATTTCCATTCCGTGGACGTGAGATTATATTCTGTGTCGAATTTCTTTGTTGTTTGAGAAATAATATTGCATAGTTCTTTACACTCTAAAATTCTTTCGAGCATCAAGTGTGTCGAGCTCCATCTTGTCGGGCAATCTAAAACAGGCTTACGTAATTTCTTTTCTTTTATTAATATCATCATTCCTTGAGTTCTAAGACGCCTGGAAAGCTTTCTTACTTTATCCAGGATGCTCATGACTTCTTGAGTTTTCATTGAGTCTTTTACAGCAAGTTGAAGCGTGTGTGCAACGCACCTCATGCGACACATTATCGACTCTTCCTCGAGTTTAAAAATGTCACCTCCTGAAGATAGTCCCTCTTGAAGATCATCCACAGCAATTACCGCGTCTTCTAAATCTTCATCTTCGTCCATGTTGTCCATTTCGTCAATTTGGTCCTCAATTTCCTCTGCAGATGGTGGGGAAGCAACCTTAACGCACTCTCTTAAGAGGGTCACCATGCGTGCCATATTACTGGCATTATCAGTGGTCAGGCAGTGGATCTGTTTTGACTCTATTCCATACGAAGACAAGATGTCGCATATTTCATCCATAAGATTTTCTCCATTTTGTGTTTTGGAAATTTCCCTTACAGCAAGGGTACGTAGTGAAATATTTCCATTTTGGATGAATTGTATATTCACTCCAATCAATGACCGGTCTAATCTTGTTGCTGTATCCACTTTTAGGTTTACTAATATCCCGTGCACTTCTTGCCGTATTTTATTAGTTATTTCCGTAGCTTTTTTGATTATACTCTCTTGAACGCTAGGTATGGTCAATGCTTTGGCATCTTTTCCCATGGCACAAAGAAGAGGGTCAATAATCTTCCGCAGACCGGAATCATTAATGATGGAAAATGGTCTTCCATTCACCGTCACCAGTTCCACACAGGCGTCGAAAATAGTAGTGGAATTGATGTCTACAACAAAGTTAGTCTTCTTATCCCCTCTTTTCTTTTGTCCATATTGAGAACTATGCTGAGAAGAGCCGCATGCCTCAACAGCGTTTTTTAGGTTGGCAAACTTTTTCGATGCCACCAACGTAGCCTCCAGAGGGTGGTGTCTTTTTAGATGTCTTTCCAAATTGTATCCTGATTTACCCTGCAGATTAATAAGTATTCCTTTTATCAGTATGAAGGGTCAGATTTTAAATTTTAATGTATTATTAGAAATTAAAAAATATATCTATAAATACTCATATACACTCTTACAACCCTTAGTAAAAAAGCGATCAATAAGCCACTTTTTTAAATACGCACATTTATATAGAGCACCTGACAAGGAGAAAATTGAAAACATTACGAAATTCATGGAGAGCAGAAATTATAAACTAAAAGATAGCAAAAGATTTACTTACAGAGATCCTTTCCTGCTTACATCCAGGTATGCCACACAAGGATTTATTCGTCGATTCGTCAAATACAAAATATCTACTTGCTGGATTCATAACTGATCTTGTAGGGTATAAAGAGATATTATATATCCTTGTTTTTTTTGTGAATGTTTTTCACACTTATTCGCAAGAAAAAGAGCGTATTCCGAATATATGCACTCGCGAATCCAAACTTTATTTTATTGTGATCCTCTCTGTTGAGTAAAAAATCAACAACTGATGGTTACCAAGGCCGTTTCGTGCATTCATTTTTAAGATATTTTCATGAAAAAAGTCGTTTGCAATTATGATATTATGCTATTAATTTTTCCATAGTTATAAATATCAATTTTACTTCATTTACAATGTAAAGATTATAATTAAAATTAATTAAAGATTAATTACAAATGTATCACAAAGGTATTAGAAATTTATATTTCGCTTGTATATTGCCTTTTTATTACAATTGAATTGCAAATCATTTGTATACAAGAAGTTTGAATAGAACTGCTATGCAATTGTATTAGAAAAATCGGTACGGTTTGTAAATGTACAAAAGATATGCCATTTGTATACAAATGCTTGTGTTGTCTGGGATAGAAATACTACATTTCGAGATAGGTGTTATCGCAGACATCAGTTTAACAGACAGACACTGCTCAGAAGAACATCTAATTACAAAAAAATGTTATTCGAAAAATGTATGGGCTTTGGTTAAAATGTATATTAATTTCAAATCCAAGTGTATATTTTAATATTCCATTAAAATGCTCTTTCAACCCAACGAATGGGCCACATCCGTATCCTTAATATTTTAAACGTACCTTATGGCATCGTCTAAAATATATCCCACAATTTTGGAAATTTTAGCCTACAGCAATTTTTTTTAATATCGTCCCGAAATAGAATTTTATAATGCGATAATAAAATTAATGAATGACTAAACTGTCGGCACAAAGCCTGTTAAATTATATAACAACATACATAGCGAATATCGACATTTGTGTAGTATTAAGCCTTAAGATTATCGCTGTCATTATTATGATTGAAAAATATCTAACGTATGGTGTTTGAATACAACACATATTGGACTTCCCAATTTGAAAAGAATTTTTACATAAAGAAAAGTAAAGAAAACTGTGTAATTCCGCATAAATATTTAATTTACGACATAGGTTTCAACGTGGCACGTCACCGTCTGGTACAGATGCACAGAAGACAGAGAATAAACAGCCGCACACAATTATTTTTTTAATTTTTACTTTTCATTATGTCAAGAAGGTTCCATTAAGTCACGCCCGAAACAAATACTTTTGTTACATAATACTAATTGTGAATTGAAATGTATTGGTATTAAGTAATACCGCAGATCGCCTGGACTGTGGATTAATAACTCAATATAAAAATTGCCGCAGGTTATAACCGATGCATTCCACAGCCGCAGAAGCGAGCATTCGTCAATTTCCTGCCAAGAAGCGGAGCATTGACGTTTGTGTTCTGCTCCGCTATGCTCCGGCTCCATTGTCGGAGCGGAGTAGTTCAGTTCCTGCTGGAGTGGAGTTCTCGCAAGAAATGCTCCGCTCCGGAGTGGAGCACCTAAGTCCCATTGTCGTCGCTCCGCTCCGGAGCGGAGCAGTAGGAATTGAACTGCTCCGCTCCGACAATGGAGCCGGAGCATAGCGGAGCGGAGGAGCGCTCCAGGTCCCTGATCTGAACGAGGCATAAGATCAAGGCCATATATCGATTTCCTCGATTTTTTTACCATTAAAATTCGATTTTCGATTTCAATGAAAATAAATTTTTCCATCACGTCCCATTACCACGCTCCGCCAAAGAAATAATGGTAATAGGTAAAGACAATCCTTACGGTTGAGGCGGTTAGATAAACTCACTCAGGAAGTTGAGGGAGCTTCCAAGAAAGGAGGACTGGCAGGTGATGCATGACAGAGAGAATGAGGAAGAAAATTAAAAGGAATTTGCAAGGGGAGAGGGTCGCATTCTTGCCTTCACAGCCCTCATTTCGAAAACGCGGGCTGAGGTATCCCGGGGATCCATCACCCTGTGAACACCCCCTGCCATCCACCACGTACTTCATTTTAGAATACCTCCCTTGCCTTTTCAAGTTTCCGCATTCCTCTTCCTCATTTCATAGTGCCTCCTTCCGGCAAAAGTCTTATCACCTGTCCCGTTCTCAAGACCGCTCCAAAATAGAAAAGATTAAAGATCACCGAGTAAAATTGTCTCTTATCTCTGAGGGTTGGAACACTATTTTCGTTTTTTAATGTATTTATTTACTTATGTATCATCTCCCCGTAACAGCACAATCGCGTAGGGATGTGCTTGTAGCACTTTTTGATCTCGAGTCGAGTATCGAGTCGAGCTGAAAACTACTCGCGAGTATCGAGTCGAGTCGAATACGGCAATTTCTGGACCAGGCAATGCAACAATACATTCTCCAACATATTCTCATTTTCCCAATTCCTTGTGAATTTTCCATTCTCGATCCTTAGCCTGATGTTCAAAAGAAATGGTAATGCGGAACAATGATGGTTATTGTGTCAATCAAAATCGGGAAAAACCGGCATTGTCCGCAAAAAATCTTAAAGTTACATATAAAACGACCGCGACGTATCGACTTAAAAAAAAACGATATCATTACATGAATTTCATTATGGCGCTTCTTGACGTTAAATTTTGGAACTTACTGGCCTCGACAATGCCTGCTACTCGACTCGACTCGAACTTTCGAGCACTCGCACATCGCTACAATTGAGGCCTTTGCCACGGTGAATCGACGGTCAATAGAGAAGGACATCTACAAACGCCCGTGCCCTGGAAGAGTGCAACTTACCCAAGCGGGACTAGAACCCGCGACCTTTGCCATGGCAGGTGGGAACTATACCCCGCCGCCACCGAGGCCGGCTAATAATCTTCAAATGAGAGAAGTGGGTACATAACACTTTGTATGACATAATTTCACGATTGACGTGACGAAAATGCGATATATCAATGCTAAAATGTAGACCGCAAATTTTCTCACTTTAATATTAAAGTCCACTACCGACTACGGCTTTGACACTCTATTCCATCCAGAAGGAACTCTTCAGTGAAAATAACTTCCTTGTTTGTTTGTTATGAGCTTGAAAAACTTTTCACTTACATAATGGAGGTTTTCAAGTTGATGGCCAATGGGCTTTCACCGTCATGAATTTTCGATATTCAGGGTGGTTTTTTTGGAAAACAGTCAAAGTTTTAACATTCTTTTAGAAAGACAATTGAAAAAAATCACATTTTCAGATTCCAAGAGTGTTATCATTTTTTTTTCGTCGAGGAAGAAAAAAATCTTGAAAATGACGTACAATTCGAAACTGTGTTCGGTGGTGAAGTTATACTGGCTGGAGAGAAATTGTGGCACGAAATTTTAACCCTGGATATCTCTTGCCAGGAGGAACTAAAATTAATAATTATGTTAAAGTCGAAAACGCACCGCTTTTTACAACAGAAATTTTGAGCCACGCGCTCCGATTGGCCGCGAATTTGCCCGGTTGCCAGATGCTCTGGACAACACATAATTTCGAATGCTTTACCTGACGGAGATTGCGATATATCCATTGATAGGTTTAGCATTGGGTACTTTGTTATTTCATATCTACCCCACGGTATGTCATTAGGATAAGGTCATTAGGTCATTTGCGCCACAAGGAATTGTTTACGGGGAAGGGTGGAGAGAAACCCGGAGTCGATATTCCCGTAGTCTTTAGCTATCCATACATTCTTGAGGAATAATTATGATAAACACCACGGTGAAATTCGCCAACATTTTTCACCTATACAAAATTGTTCACATAATTTAAGAATGAAGTTGACCATTAATGACGTAAACAAGCAATAAAAAAACTGTTATTGAAAGTGCAGTGGAACTAAGACTTTACAAAATGCTACATATAAGCTAAGTCCTTGTTTGACAAATATTTCAAAATAGAACTCGTGTTGTCTTAAGAAAATGCTCCAAGGGGAATACGGCTTAACGTCCCATATGGTGGATGGAGAACTTTCAAGTTGGGATTGGATAAAACATCTGATAAACCTGTGCCACCACCGGGATTTAAGGCATGGAGTGAGTGAACCCAACGCTCCAAGCACCACAAAAACTAGATACAAAAATTCCATGTTACACATTTAAATAAATTTAATGCATATCTGAAAAAGAAGACACGGCGCTTTCCCGGCGAATAGAATGGATGTTTATCTGGTTATCAGCCGGGTGAGAGTTGCGATTTGCTCTACCATTTCGAGATCCGACACGTTACTCGCCATGGTGGTGATAATAGGGGGCACTGTCAACCGGATGCGAACGCGAGAAAGCTTCATTTGGACGTGGGATTCCCGGAAAAGTGATCGAATTGAAATTCTCGACGGCAAACATCCTTCCGATCCGTTCATCGGAGCGTGCGAAGGGAACTCCTTCAGTCTTCGCCAGGAGTTATCAGCGTTCATGGTTGAGTACACACGAACTTTTATAGCGGAAGCTGCTCAATGACATGTAGCTGAAGGATTAGACGTATAATGGCGAAAATACTTGAACAGTTACTTGCCAAATATTTTCTACGTGTTATCTCCTCCTCTGGGACATTTGCATTCAGGAATTATATTTTTTTAAACTCGTTATTGCTAGAAAGAAGCCATTAAAAGATTGACTTTTCAAAAGTTACTTCGTAAATATCCTACCTTATCTTTATCTTCTTTACGTTTTAATACCTTTATCTTCTTTTCAATTTAGCTCCTCTTGTTTGCTTAAGAAATATGTTGCTATGATTGCCGCGCCGCCATTGGATTTTGGTGGCCATTTTTTGAACTAATCTCCATACTCAGTTTTATAATAATAGACAGACAATATAAAATTAATAATAGGAAATTTTGTGTTTTCATAATTTTTCCTGGGGTTTCAGACAATTTTAGAGGGGGTCTTCATAAGACTTCATAAGACGAATCTCGTCTCGTTCACCCCAAACATTTGTATGAGTGAGTGAGCGGTCGTTACTGGGCTTTATAGTACATAGATTATATGCACAACCCATCCTCATTGTACGCCAAGAATTTGTTCGAATAAAATCATTTCATTACTTTTGAACTTGAAATCCTCCCAGAAGAGAGAAAACCCCTTTTTTCATAACCATACCCCAATTAAAGTATATTTGGAATTTTTAATGAGGACACAACGCGATTCAATTTAAATTATAAAGGCTCATATAAGATGCATGCTCCTGTATTAATGATTACATCGTTAATCCCTCGCTTTTGCGTGGTTACATCAATTGTCTAGAGAAGTTGGTCGATCTCTTTACCTGGAAAACGCTGAGTTTCGCGAATCTCATCTTTAACTTATAAGAGAACGGATGATGGGGAAAATTTTTTTTATCGTAACGTACCCTTTCATTCAGAGAATTCATTTTTAGGTAAATTTCAATTATTTAATTTCACACGATTAGTTTCTTGTAGGTGCGACACCATCTGGTGTAAATACAGGAAAACACGTATCAAAGAGCACAAAACGTGTTTTGAGAAAAACAACCCATCCTTATTGTACGCCAAGCATTCTTTCGAAGAAAATCATTTCAATACTTTTGAGCTTTATATCCTCCCAGCAGAGAAAAAATACCATTTTTCATAATGGTAAAGTAAATAAATACTTGAATGCGGAATCGCTACAATTGATCTACTCTGGCAGTCAGATAACCTCTCGCAGAGAAACCTATATTTCAAGCCTTGGATATAACTTTTTATGTAACCCTTTTAATGGCTAACAAAGGGACAACTCCATCATGGAATGTTGTCATTATAAAAAGACTAACCCAGTCTAAAAAAGGGTGACTTTCATTGCCTCGCGTAAAAAAAGACTATTTGTCAACATATTTTTATCTACTAGCAATAATGGTTTACTAGGTTACAAACTTTCAAGCTCCAGTCAATTGATTTTTTAAACGTACACTTCATTAAAACACCATCTGTTGGAAACGCCTGATCTGATTGTGACGCATGATCTAATCTACGTCATCAAATAAAAAGATTTTGATTTTGAAATAGAGATAACAAATAATATGAAAATGTGCTAATTCATTGATAATGAAGAAAACCATATGGGTTTCTAAACTAATTCCTTATCTTAAATATAATGCTGAAAATTGAAAGCGAATAATATTTTTGTAAGTTTCTGCTTACGAGTATTTGAGAGAAAAATAGGTGACTTTGCAATCTATTTCCTGCGACGGAGAAATAGTTTGCTTGAAATACATAACTCAGACCGCAGAAATTCACTTTCATGATGCAATAAAATTCAAGAACGTTACATCTATATCTAAATATTACTTCTCAGGCCGCCTTAAAAGGCGTGTGGCAGGGGGTGTTATGACAGAAGCCGTTTAAATGTAACAAGAAAATGCTCACACACAATTACGACTAGTATTTATTAAAGTCCTTTATGGTTCGGGTGAAAAACAAATTCCCGTATCCATCCGTTCTTCAAAAAATCTCTCTTAATTTATCACTTCTGTCGGACCAGAAAATATGGTAGGGCTTCAATATTATTTTCTCCGTGTCGCTCTTAAGAATATCGATTTTCAATTGTTCAAGTAATCTAAACGTAGAGCACATCCAAAAGTTAGGCACAGAGTAGAGTAAATATCCGTTATATCGATGTTTCCTTCGTTTAAGAAAAAACCTTTCCTTCGTTCTAATCCCTTATCCACCTCCCACTCTGGTCTTTTTTTCCAATCTACGGCCCATCCGCTCAATGCCTCTGCATTGCATTCACGACTCTTTCCCATTCTCGTCACGGACTTTTCCACCAACCCTCAATATTTTTCGCTCCTTCGCCTTTCTTTTTTTTCTTACATCAATGCTTAAGATGAGAGCGCATCCTCACAAAAAATAAGAAGTTGGCCGAAGAAGGCTCAGGATGAGGTCACCTCCGCCTTTTCTTTCCTTCAAGTACGTAAAAATCTCAATTCGTCATATTTATTTTTATTTTCTACATTGATACTGACATAAATGATAAACTTTTTCCTCTAACGTCAAGAAGTCTTGATTTTTTTATATCTTGGGTATCTCTCTCCTTTATAAATCCAGTTGTCCATGCAATTTTATGAAACAAGTTTAGCATCCCCAGCCATGTTTCTCTTTGCGAGAAATAAAAACAAATTTTATTTTTGTGATCTTCTTCCAACTTTTCGTACAGGTGAAACGGAATCCTCAAAATACGCAGCGCGTTTATTTCTTAAACGTAGCTTTTTACTCATCGAAAAACGTTTATTCCAACCTGAACGCAAAATATACCGTTTGCAGTCTTCAACTTGCATCAAAGAAGTGAACGCTAAAAACTTCTATAGTAACATCATATTGTGTTCCCGTAGTCTCCAACTTGCCATAAATTCTGGAGGAATGATTATGATAACCACCGTAGTCAAGTTCGCAACCTTCTTCACCAATTCAAACGTGTTCAAATAAATTATAAATGAAGTATTTATTATCAAATACAAGCAATAAATCTAAAATATAATGAAAGCGCCCTGAACCTAAAATTAAATAAAATGTTTTATATCAGCTAAAGCCCTGCGTTTTGTAATATTCAAAATAGAACATGTAGGTACTAAAAGAATAGAAAAAAACTCATGTTTAAAAACGTAGCTACCCCAGTGATTAGAATTTTAATATGAGAGTCTTTCATGCCTCAGGGAGGAAGAGGATTTTGCATTTGCAGAAATTAAAGTACACGAATATGTAACGTTGAAATTGGAAAAAAATATTCACTTACTGGCAACAAATATTCATTTCTCCTGAAAATTACTACGTAAATACGTGAAAAATAAAATCTGCGAAAGCAATAAATGATATGAATAGTTCATATATCAATCAAAATAAGTCATAGTTTACTCTCAGCGTAAACGTGATAGTAATATTGAAGTAATAACTCCGAAATTTTCGATATTACGTTGACCATTAATTACTTACCAGATAGCAAAATTTAAGCGCAATCAAATAAATTTCAGGCCTAAAATGAAAACTCCAAAGCACACGTGTGGAAGCCCTTTAGTATGAAAAACCAACATATTATTCTACGCACATCCTTCCCACCTCGGCTGATTGAAGCCCTTTGGAAACGCGCGCAAGGGCTGGACTACGACAGCTGATAATTCGCGCCACGGAAAACACGTACACCGTTACCGCGCTCAAGAAAAGGAACAGTGGTTGTTCCTCGCTCGTCGTATCCTGTAGAAGATTCTGCCCACGACCCCAAGACCTTCATTTCATTTCTTACCGCTTCGCCCCGTGCCCAATATCTGCTGTAGCCGTGAATTTTGTTCGGAGGGGGGTGGTCCAAAACCAGGGGAGAACATTTTTGAAAAACAGGCTACTAAGTAGATGGTTCTAAACTAATTTTAACACTTTTCACTATCGAAAAAACTTCATATTTCAAAGAAATCTTTTGTTTATTCAACATTTTTCTATACTTGGTTTTCCTTTGAGAGGCAAAGTAAGTCTGCATTTATATTTCGGCGGGCGTCCGGTCCCCTCCTACTCACCCCTTCGCTACGCCACTGTACAAGGAGTAGGTCCATTGAAAATACATAGTTCGAGAATAAAACAATTCATCAAGCACAACAGCATCCCATTCGCCAGACCGTGGAATTATTTACGTATTACGAAATATTATTTATTGAAAAATAAACTTTTTCCACAAATTGACTAAAGAATGGCTCATAAGAGTCAAAATACTCGGCACAAACGTTTATACACGAGACTTAAATCAAGGACCCCCATACACTTTAGTAGCAATTTAGTACCTATATAAAATATCTAGCAATAATTATAAGTGATAGCACATAGAACAAACACCGTAATAACTGAGACATATAGCGGTATAGGCCGCGTTTATAGCTTCGCTACTATGCTTACCACGAATATTACAAAAGAGGGCGCACAAGTCGACCTCTAAAAGTTGTCGTCACCCACCGCCAATTTAAATGAGATTACGGAAATCGCAACTCAAGTCGCTGACGGACAAATTGATGAGATTTTCACGGGGAAAAAGAAGTAATTAGGAGTGGTGATCGGAACTTATACATTGATGATATGATGTATCAAATTCATGAATTTTCAATGCTATTATTCGCAATTACAAACATTATTCCGCAAAATATTGGGAAAAAAGTGGATCGCATTGCGCTCATCACGGCGCCGTGGACATTTTTGGAAACTGTTAAAAATGCGACTGACATAGCAATAGAAATTAACCCTTTATGGGATGGAGTTGGGCCTCTTTTAAACTTATCCTTGATGCGTACCTTTGGGAATTTGATGCTCATTGCTTAAATTCGGCGATGGCCGCTAGATGTCTCCTTTATGGAGGCAGTCATTTGAAATCGGTGTTCAAGGGGCTTGCGTAGATGAGGCCCAATTCCATCCCATAGAAGGCTTATTTCTGTTTCCACTTCGGTCGCATTTTAATCGGTTTTCAAAATGTCCGCGGCGCGGTGATGAGTGCAATGCGTTCCCCTTTTTCGAATATTTTGCATTATAATGTATGTTTTGTGATAAACAGCATCGAAAGTTAATGAATTTGATAGATCACATTTATGTACATGAATTTCAGTTAACATCCCTAATCACGCCCTACTTCCCCGTGAAACTCGGATCAATTTGTCCGCCAGCGACGCGAGTGGCGAATTTTGAAAACCCATTTAAATGCCCGGTCGGCGACAACACATTTGGAGAACGACTTGAGGATCCTCCTTTGTAGTATTCGTGGCCGTGTTAGCACTTTCAATGATGACCATGTAAAAGTCAAAATTATTCCCTGGTGCGGCTTCCGCTTTTTAATGCAAAACGAATACATGGCTTTGCTACTATGCTATGGAAATTTGATGCTCATTTTTTTCATTCGGCGATGATCGCTAGATGTCTCCTTCGTTGGAGGCAGTCATTTGAAATCGTTGCCATTCGTACCATATGAACACCAAATGGCTCTTTCGCAAACGCCCATCGTTTATTTTTCTAATCATATTTCTTCATTTCATAATTAATCACTTTCTCAGACCTTTTTGATCTTGAATTCAATTTCCATCTTCTTAAACGTTTTTCGTAGAAATCGGAACTTTCATCTCCAAACCAGTTTCATTAGAAGTATCTTCACTCAGCCCTCAATGTATTCCTCGTATTTCATTTTATTTTTACCGTAAAAGCAGAGAGGTGAGCGCGCTTCCGAAGAAAATGAGAATTGGGTCGATGCCGGATGAGAGAGTCATTCCATCTTTGGCTTCTATGCGCGCTGAATACGCGATTCCCCGTATTTATTTTAATTTCCCTCTTTGATGCATGACATATTCTTTTTGACCAGGGAATTCAAGGTTTTTCTTTATGTATTTAGAGTTTCTTCGGAAAAAAAACAAGATTTATCTACTATAACGAAAACGTCGTTTTCATTTGCCAATAATTCTCCAGGCTAAGGCTTTTTGAACCTTAAAACCTATTCATTCACCTTAAAAAAATATAACGATCCAATTACTTTGTGTGGGTACCAACTAAATATTCATTAAACGCAATAGTTGGTCATGGCTAAGATTACTTATTAAGATAAGTATTGGCTCCCACCAAAATAAGTCCATCGCACGTAAATAAAAAGCGTTTACGGAAGGGGGTGCAGTCTCTCCTGGCATTTTGAGTCTAGTT
Source organism: Ischnura elegans (assembly GCF_921293095.1). Classification (NCBI taxonomy): domain Eukaryota; kingdom Metazoa; phylum Arthropoda; class Insecta; order Odonata; family Coenagrionidae; genus Ischnura; species Ischnura elegans. The sequence goes on along the minus strand of NC_060253.1, from coordinate 14,530,635 downwards.
TGAGCAATCTTTTCCTTGATTTGGATAGCTGCTATCCGCCTGCCTAGTTAAAGGTTTTCGTGGATTTAATAACCTCCATCGCTTCCTTAACGCTCTCTAAAATCTGCAAAAGGCTTCAACTAGGAAGGTGAACATATCCAACTATCTAGTCTATCATGGAAAATAATGCTCAAACCAGCAAGGCATTGGTGTATCCAACGAGGGGCAGGGGGGGGCAGCTCCCTCCCCCCCTAGAAGCAAAAATCGCAAATGTCCTTCAGGAAAATAATATTTTTTCTAGGAAATAATTTAAAAAACTAGGAAAGAGCTGTTACAGTGCCCTTAAAATGTCGGTTTCACTCAACTTTTCTATGCTTGTGTCTTACATATAACTTGAAAAACAATGACTAGTTTATATCCCCTAGTTTAGATCCTGGGTACGCTCTTGCAGCTCGGGAGAGAAAGTAAAAAGAAGAAACCAGTAAAGATGGGCCAATGAGAAGCCTCCAGCATCCTGTACGGAGCAATGAGATGACGCCGTGCTCCGACGGATGTAAAGACGGCCGATACCAACTCTCTGTGAAAGTACGCTACTAAGTAAGCATAGTAAGGTAAAGCAAAGTAGTACCTGTGCTTGTAAAACTCTGGTATATAGTATATATTTGCTCCAATTTCCAACATTGCAGCACTGCAAAACAAGCTTAACCACAAGATCTGATGCAGCAGCTATACAAAGGGCATCGAGATAATAGCGAATGGTATCACCACGAGTACTTCACCGATCAACAATAATAGCATCATTGTTACGCAGCGGTCTACGTGAGGTTTCACCGGTTTCCCTAACGTCTCGGACCAATAGCCATACCGCAGGAAAAAAAGTTTCAGATTTTTTAAATTTTTACTATATCTGCTGCCAGCTCGAAAACACTGTATTATAACAATAACAATTTGTCACATGCCCTGGAGAGGAAATGTTTTCCCATGACGGGTACGTTACTGCAAATAGCTATGATACAACATCAGTATGTAAATATGCACATGTAAACAGCAGCATTGAAATAAATCTTTATGGAATTGAATTGAAACTCTCTGTACTTCGTCGATCGCAGAAGCCAGCTGCAAATGCCGGCGAAAATTTTTCCCACAAAGTTGGACACACGCGGTGCTTATTCCGTATAGCTCTTAGCAGAATCTTCACCACATTGCGATAGCCTACCAAAAGGATCAGATAAGTAGAATTTTCGCTTCACTTCACGACAACTTCCATTGAAGAGCTATCTTTCTTTTTCAAACCATAAAAATACGAATACCAACGTTTCTCTTAGCAACAAAGCCCTTAAGCGACGAAGAAAACGTCAAAAGGTTCAATGCGTTCACGCCCTCTGAACCCATGACGCGTTGTAGTTATTTTAATTTTCTTTTTTGATGCATGAAAGGTCTATCTTTAGAGTAGGGAATCAAGTTTTTTATATTACTAGTTATTTTTTTTACATTTTCAACCCCTTTCCATCAGCTCCGAAAGCGTTCTTTCTTTGAAAGTTTTTTCAGAAAGTTACCTGATGTTACCGAAATGATCGACCATTATTTTCAGAGGGAAAATGTTCCCCGCAATACTCGTCTTTATTTTTGTCGCACTTACCATCGATAAAACATCGTAGGTAAAATCATATAATCCAAATAATGACTTAGGGAACCGCTAAGAATACCGGTATCTTACCGCAGATCTCGACGTTTTCTATAAAATAGAGGTATTCTAACGGTAATAAATTTAAGATTGCAAAATTATTAAATAAAATCGCTTGTGATGAAAGGTATGCAAAATCAGTCACTGTTCACGTTAAGTGGGTTGATATTTACTTGTAATATCGTAGCCTTCAACTAACATTGATATTTACAAGCCGTACGCCCAAGTATTTTATATGGAGCCCCGGTGCAGGGGTTTTTCTGTTTCCACCACCCAAGGCTATCATCAATTCCATCATCAAGGCTATCAGAAGAACAAATTTTACTGCCGAATGACATCAATCCATCCCCTGTTTTAACGATATAAATTCTATCAGAAATAGATATTTCAATGCACAAACAATTTACGAACATTGACACGTAATTGATAAAAATGCAGTCAGTCTATATTTCTATAAAATAGAGGTATTCTAACGGTAAAAAATTTAAGATTGTAAAATTTTTAAATAAAATCGCTTGTGATGAAAGGCATGCAAAATCAGTCACTGTTCACGTTAAGTGGGTTGATATTTACTTGTAACACACGTGGTGATGAAATATAAATTATAATCCCACATTCATAAAAAGCAAAACATGCCGACGGAAAGTAATTCTTTAAGTAAATCCATGAAAGGTTACAAGAATGAAAAAATAAAAACACACAACGGGGTAGTTTCCTTCATCAAAGAAATTATTTCAGTAATTTGATGATAGAAATGGAGTCGCTCCGCAAGATACAAAAATATTGTTTGACTTTAAAGATATATAGGCCGAAAAACAGCAAAAAAACATGCATTCCTTTGTACTTCAACTTCTTTCTCAAAACTGTGCGGGTCTTACAGGATCATTCAATTCCCAACACATGTTGCTGTTTTTCCATTTCAAACGATAATAAAATTTCATTAATTTTTATACAAACAACATATAGAAGATAACCTAATCGCCTTAAATGAATACGACTTCAACTGTGTGACATACAGTCCCTTTGTTGTCAGATAAAATGAGTGTTTGTCTCCCATGAAATTTTGACAAGCATAAAGGGATATCATTTCAAAGGGATAACGCTCTCTTATTTTTAGAACTCTTCAAAACCTAACTATTTCCATTAAAGTGGCCCTGACAGGAGTTTTGATGGATTCGACACTTCAAACTATGCTCACGAATAAGTGTACTGAATCAAAAGATATGCACAAGATTTTACAACAAAAAATAGGATTTCACAACAAAAGCTATCTTTTATAAATAAGAGACAGTTCTGTGCACTTTTTAACCATGCATTTAATAAATCCTACAGTTTCGATTTTGATAACACTGAACTTTTAGATGCTGAATTTAATTTACCAAAAATATCACTCAAATAAATGGTTTGCAAATGCATGCACAATAAAAATTGTAGAAAAGTAACTGACATAGATGGTTTTGTAAAATATATTCTCATCGATCTAAGCTAACAAAAATGAATGAAAATACAAATATGGTATTGTTACATAGCAACTAGCAAAAAAACTAAACAAATGCATGTCATATAAACTTAATTTGTTATTCTTTTACTTTATACCTAATTTTTGGAATATTTATTGAATATTTTATGCCCTGCCAAATTAATTTTTAATACTTGACCACACTCGTATTTAATTTACGTATTTAACCTACCTTTTCATTTTATAAGCCTTGGAAATAGAAATACATTTCCGAAACTTCGGCAAATATGTTTTTCAATAAAAACCTAATCCTCAATAGTTCATATTTAAATAGGAATAGGAGGTCAAGGGAAAAAGAAATATAAAAATATTATCAATTTCACATTTTACCGCTCTATTTGTCGTTATAGCGGAATATGACACCACATAACAACGCTTTGAGCCGCTTCAAAAACCAGAAAAATTCGAGCTAATTCATTTTCAGTTTTTGTTTTAATACATACTGTTCAGTACTTTAATAAAAGCTGTTTTATTCCGTATCACTTCTGATCCTTTCCTTGTCGTTATAGCGGAATAACATACCACAGAAATAAGTAAATTTATCCTGTACTTATTCCTGCGCTCCTATAAAGATTCCTATCCAAACTCGTAGAAAGCCTTATATATTACAAACGCCTCAAGTTTTACCGTAACAATTAATCTCGAATATGGCATGGCAATTGTCTCCTTCTAGTTTTCCCGCAATTAATTTTCCCCTCATCACTTCCGTTTAATTTTATTCCGACACCATTCTCCTTCTCAAACGTCAATCCATTTCTTGGAAAACCTGTTTAATTCATCCATCCATCGTGGGGCACTTAACATTTCTCTCCATCCACTTCATTCTTCAACTCCTCTTCCTCACAAAACATTCCCTCCCTTCTTCCCTTCCACGGCCCTACTCTCCAAAAACAGTCTCCCCCCTCTCGACCCTTCGCCAACGCCCTCTCTCGAAATGCAAATGAGATACACAGCGCGACCCCCCTCCTTCCACCTCCCATCGCCACTTTTCCTCCAACGAGTCTCAAACCCTTTCTTCCCTTCCAACCAAAACCTCACCTCTCGCGCACTGGCAAGAAGAGAACTGCATCTGTCTAAATCAACACACTACCCCGCAAGCCGCCTAAAAAGGTGTGTGGCAGGGGATGCTAGGATACTAGCTGTACACATATAAAAAGAAAATTCTCAAATAATATTACGACAAGCATTTACGATGTAAATGTACCTCATAGTTCGGGGTAAAAAACGGAGGAAAAACAAATTCGCATATCTATCCGTTCGGCAAATATTTCTCTCATTTTATCGCTTCTGTCGGACCTGGAAATATAGTGGGGCTGTAAAATCATGATCTCCATGTTGCTCTTAAAGATATCTAATCTCAATTGCTCAAGCAATGTCCAGCCTAAGTAGTTTCCGAGTCTCCAGTGGTTCCCTTCCTAGTTCGCTTAACACCTGGGTAATACTGGGTGTACGTCCGTAGCAGTTTTTGACGAATCACGAAGTTTTCCTTTGTGCTTTACTCAGTTCACGAATAAAGTCCTTCTGCACCGGATCCCACATGCTCGATGAGTATTCAATATGCGGTCGAACGAGCGCGAAATAGCACCTTTCTTTTACTTTGTCATCCGAAAAAATTCCCACAATACGCTTCAAGAATCCTAACCTCATCAGGGCTGTGCCACAAGTATTTCTTACGTGTGTTCCCCACGGTAGATTCGAAGTTATCGTAACTTCCAAGTACTTCACTTCGTCCGTTGCCTTTATCTTTCTTCCCCTCCAACCAATGCCTCACCTCTCTGGCATTGGCAAGAATTGGTCTTCACGTTGAGTTACACGGCACCGGGCGATGCGAAAGTGTTCAACAAATTCTGACACTCACATGAGGGTGCGGAGAAGAACATAGGAGTTGAAGTGGACGGCGAGGACGGACGTAACCATGGTTATTCTGAATGGGGTTTAAATTCACCTTAGTGCTCAGTCTTTTCAATTAATCTCAATTTTTACTGAAAATTTAATTCCTGCCTTTTTTCTTTCTTAAAAAAATCTAAAATTATTGAACCCTCTAAATACTGTGGTTTATCCACCATCAGCGTTGGGATTTATAAATTTCTACTGAAAAACTTTCTTTCTCCTCACTAACAATGCGTGAAGCCGAGAGTGGATTTAGTGTTTAGTTATTGATGTAAGAGTCCAGGGTTCGAATCGCCGCGAATGAATGGCGTACGTAATGAATACCCAGAACATATTAGATCAACGTAACATTCGCTAAGCTAGGGGTTGGGTCATTGATGATCTCCGGATTATAGCAGTAGATGAGTGTTAGACGACATTGAACTCCATAAAAACACAATTTGAATACATATGCCATGTATCGAGGATTGATCAAAACAAGAACAAAATTAAGCGTTTTTGTAAAGCAACTTAAGGAGCTTATAAGAAGATCGTTATGTAAGACTTTAAAGAAAAGGCTAGCGGAGAGTTTGATCGGGGGTGTTGCGCTTTATGCTGTGGAAACATGGGCACTTAGGAAGGAGGACAAGAGAGGACTGGAGGCATTCGAGGTGTGGGTATGGAGAAGAATGGAGAAGGTGAAGTGGACGGAGAGGAGGAGGAGCGACGAAGTGCTGGACATGGTGGGTGAGGAGAGGCAGCTTCTAGATGAGATAAGGATGAGATAGAAGGTATGGATGGAGCAAGTGGTTAGCGGGGAGGAGACATTGAAAAACAGTGTTAGAGGGTAGAATGTTGGATAAACGAGGGAGAGGAAAGAAGAGAATAGGATTACTAGGTAGAATAAAATGGAGTAAACCTTATTGCGAACTGAAGAGTTCATGAAGGGAGTTGAAACTGATAGAATACTTCTTAAATACTCCATGAAAACCTACCTTAATCGGTAGAAATACTTAAATAATCCCAAAGCCTATATACCTATGCACCTTCAAATTCATTTGCGTGCCCAAGGAGCACCATTATATGAAACGGGAGAATAACCACAGCCATAATGCGTCGAATAGCCCACACTACGGTGGCGTTCATAGCAAAGCGGTTGCTACCATACTAGAAGAGTATAATACTGGAGACCAGGAAACGGCAAGTGAAAACATTCATTAGGGCAGCAGTTAAGTGGGATAGAAGGAAAATCTGAAGGAGAAGCCTTCAGATGAAGACTAGAGGACAAGTAGATGTTCGGCTCAATTATGATCTATCGTGGAATAAACATATTCGGGAAATAACAGGCCAAGCTGATCGTAAAATGGGTTTTGTTAAACGAAAGTTAGAAAAGTGCGACGACAAAGTGAGAGAAATTGGCTACTTCACCCTCGTTAGACCCCATTTAGAACACGCTGCCAGTGCTTGGGACCCTCATGAAAAAGGCTTAGTAACAGAGTTAGAACGCGTGCAACGAAGAGCTGCCAGGTACGTGAAAGGTCGTTACGATAGTCTTGTTAGTGTAGCTGACCTCTTAGATAAACTCGGATGGGAATCTCTGTCAGACTGTAGATTGAAAATAGAATAAACCTTTAAACTAAATTTAAGAGCAGTGTCTTTTCTAACGAAGTTAGTCCTATCTTACGAACGCCAACATATTACGGAAGATAAGATCATATAAATAAAATAATAGAGATAGACTGTAGAACAGACAGATTCAGAATGTCTTTTTTTCCACGAACAATAAGAGATTTTAACGGCAGGGTAAGAACTCACAAAGAGATTAGATGACTTTGTAGTGTAGCCTACTAACTTATGTATACCTTAATGCATATTTCTGAATTTTATTATTATTTCTAACAACATGTGGTAGTATAATTTGTTAGCATGCGTGACGTTTTTTGAGCCATGTGGTGTGCATGCGTGAGTCCAATTGCATGCTGCATGCTGATGAATGATCACCCCCTGCCAAACACCTTAGAAGTGGCTCGAATGTTATTGTGTAGATGTACCTATGGCAGGTCAAGAGGGGTACGGGAAGAAGAGCTTCACGGGAGTTAAGAGATCTGGCATGGGAAAAGGGAAAATAAAGAACTGCACCACGCATTTCAATCTTAGATATGTATAAATATGAAGGAATATTGACGGAGAAGTGTCTACAGGAAGACCAAGGCAGAAGTGCCTTGGGAAGGTTAGCCCATTTCTGCACAGAAAACTTTCTCCTTCCCATTGGGAAGGCACGAGGTTTATTCCAAAAGTAAGTTCCGATTCGCCGTAACTATTTGCATTTGGCACCAAGGACAAAACACGCATGCGCGCCGACTCCCGGCATGCCTTGCGCGTCAAGCGCTGCCATTAACGTAGTTACTCTTGCTGTGTGCTGTTTATAGTGTCAGTTTGCAATGTTTAAGACAGTTGATCTGCCCGCCGATGGTGAAGTATAGGTAGTGATACTGTTTTTGTCTGCTAGAAAAATTTCAGCGGCTGAAATTAATCGGCAGATTACTAAAACTTACGGTCTAACATAATGAGTTGTTAAGTGTGCTAGTGGGTGCGACCTTTTAATGAAGGACGGGAAAATGTGGATGATAAACCACGCCATGAACGTCGATCAATGATTTCCAATGATTTGGTACGAGGGTTGTACCAAAAGTAAGGTTCCCATATTTTTTACAAATAGAAAAATTTGTTAATTGCTATTAATTTTCACATCGTTGAAAAGCTCACACTTTCGCCTATTTTTCAACGTAGTCTCCATTTTTTAGACACACTTTTGAAGACGGTGCGCTATGTTTCGTATCCCTAAGTTAAAGAAGTCTTCCGTCGATCCGTTGAGGAAGCGTGTGACCTCTGCTCAGACTTCATCGTCGCTCTTGAAGCGTTTGCCATTTGAGTGTTTTGTTTCGGGGGTGTAATGGAACACCCACGTTTCATCTCTCGTGATGATAGACTCCAGCAACTTCTCCCTGTTGCCTCCCCCTCCCATTGTTGAAGACATTTGCGAACGTGGTCAAGGCGTTGCTCCTTATGTCCGTCAGTCAGAATCCGGGGGACCCAGCGGGCACACATCTTGCGATAACCCAATGTTTCTGTCAAAATTCTTTCAATTGTGTCGTTGGAAGCTTCAGGAATGTGTTCAACAAGTTCACGGACAATGACCCTCCGATCTTTGAGCAGCTCACCGATGATCTTCTGGACAACCGCATCCGAAACCAGCGGTCTTCCACTCCATTCTTCATTGTGAACTTCCGTGCGACCCTCAGCAAAAGCCCTGCACCATTCGCGGACGTGCTGAACGATCATGCACTCTTCACCATAAACTTCAGTTAGTTGCTGATGAATCTCGATGAGCGGTATATTCCTTGCGTGGAGAAATCGGATTACTGCTTCATCCTCACACTTGGCGGGAAAGGGGATCGACACTTTCATTGTTGACGGTTGTCACGGCAATAATGAACGACACAGTGAATCGCGGACGGGCGGACTCAAGAGTAGGGAGTAGACTCACTGTGCACGGCACAGTTGTGGGGTATATCCTAGCACCTTCCCTCAACATTGTAGCACATTGATAACCTTAATTTTGGAACAACTAGGTGCGGTTGACAAAAAAAGTCAACGACCCACCGAACAGTCCGTACTTGGCACCAAGTGATTTCCAATTGTTCCGATACCTAAAGGAGTTTCTTGGCAGCAAGCGCTTCGACACAGATGACGAAGTGAAAGAAGCAGTTACAGACTAATTACCTTAGCAGGCGGCCGACTTCTACTCCTTAGGTTTTTAAGACCTTCTTGAACGATGTGACAAATGTTTGAATACGTATGGAAATGTATGTAGAAAAATAGAGAAAGATGTAAGGAATGTAAATAAAACAATTGTTTAGGAAAAAAATTGAAGATGCACTAAGGGTAAGAAAAAAAGACTTTGCAGTTCCACAAATAAAATATATACATTTGCGACCGGTTTCAATACGGCGTAACATCACAGATGATCACCGGTCTCAAATATATATTTTAGTTGTGGAAGAGCAAAGTCTTTTTTTCTTACCCTATGTGCATCATGAAATAGTTCCACAATGTTATGCCACCCACCATCGCATTTCAAAAATTTGAATTTTGATTTTTTTTGCTAAACCGGACCTTACTTTTGGAATAACCCTCTTATTTAGTTGCGTGGCTCCTATGGTCATCTATAGAAATCTGATGAAATATTTTGTTGATACATTGACATTTGTTTTTTTCAGAATGACTTACAGCCATACATTCGGTGGTAACGAGGTAAGAATCTAATTCTGTTCAATTTCTAAGAGGATAGGATTTCCTTGATAGGTAGGATGAAAATTCAGGCAATCATATTTTTGGATGAAGAGAGGTTTTAAAAATCCATACAGTTAGTACCTTAGAAGATGCCTTGCCCGTCTTTTCTGACGTCATCCCACTTCCTTAAAACCTCACTCATCCCCCTGACATTATCGGAACGTAATATGAAAGACTCGTTTCAACATTCTCCAGTACCTCAATTCTTTTAATTGTATCTCATCATTTTTCACCATTTGTGAGAAAAAGGTAAATTTCGGCAAGATTGTACTCTTTTTTCATATATTTCATGACGATAATATTTAAAGGATTAACACTAAGTACGTCAAGAAGCAAGACAAAATACGCCCGGTTGATAAGGAATGATGCACTCTTTTGAGAATCTAGGAGGGATCTAGCTGGAAAGAGTACAATCACGAGTACCATTTTTTTCATGTATTTTCCACGGCTGGCAAGCATATATAAAAATCATGGAGATGTTTTTTTTTCCCTTCTACTCAATCCCGATGGAAAAATCTTGCCGGGGATAAAAAATTGTGAGACGCACCCAGAATTGCAAAGAGGTCGCGAGTGAGAAGTGTGGAGGGGGGAGAGAGGTCTGGAGAGTGGTAAGAAGGAAGAAGTTGAAGAAGTTATCTCCGCTTCGGAGGCGAACGAAAGAGACAAGGTGGCCTCATCCACACTCGCTACCCTTACCCCAACCTCACCCTCTCTCTCACTCTCGCATCGCCAAGGCAACGGAGAGGACTAAAGTGGAAAGGGCAAAACTATAAAACAGAATTTGTGGTTTCCATGACGACTTAGGCTAACCTCTGTCAGTACGAGCAACAACTCGTTATAAAAATAGATTTAAATCATTTTCTACCTCCTTCCACCACTAAAAACTGCATGAAATTCAGGTCCACGCTCAATCGAGAGTGGATATCTTTAAGAGCGACACAAATTACATCATATTAGAGCCCCACCGTATTTCCAGGTGCAACGAAAACGATGAATTAAGAGAGATATTTCCCGAACGGATAGGTATGCGAATTCGTTTTCCCCCGCACGGTAAAATACTTTAAATACAAGGCGTTATTCCGATAGAGCATTTCCTTTTTATATGTAAATGACTGGTGTCCTAACTACCCCCCGCCCCCGACACATGCCTATCAGGGCGGCTTGCGGGATAGTATGCAAGAAAAGAAGAATTGTTCTCATGGTTTTTGCCACTAAATAGTGTATATCTACCAAAATTTTAATTTAATGATTCGTAATCCTACTGTACCTCCACCAGATCAATAAAATAATTTCAAAATAACAAGTCAAACGCTAACAAGTATATTTCATATTTTCCATCTTCACCGCCCCAAAAAGAGCACATACAAGGCCTTAACAATAAGTAAATTTGACAAATAAGAAGGTTGGTTGATCACAAACACCTATAACCTGGATAGGGGCAACCTACGGGAGTGGGATTTCGGTTTATAAGTGGAGGACTTTATCCCACCGCCACCGAAACCACTATATTCTTCGCTAAATGCAGTAAAAGATTTTTACAAGGGGTAAAACGCATACCTAGACTTTTCTTTAATTGACTGCAGAAAATAACATCAACCTAGGACATTAACTACCCTTCTATTGTTAAGTGAAGCAATAAGTGTTTTCCAGTTGCTCACAATACGATTTTAAAATAAATTAATAAAAATAAATGGCTAAAGGTATAAAAATCCGAAGATCCAAGCGTGATGGAGTGGAATTTTTCCATATTGAAATAATCACTTGTAATTTTGCACGACTCAAAAAATGTATTCCCTACTTAGGTTTCAACGTTACTATAACATCTTCAAGGTATATATTATTATTATTTTATATTTTTTTTATGTTTTCACAGCATTTTTGCTGGTTGTAGGCGAGGTACGGGTATCACCAAGTACTCTCGTCTCTTTACTCTATTTTGAAAAATTTTCTGACAATCCGGCAAGTATTTAAAATTGCTGCTTTTTGTATGGTAATAAACAAGTTTTTCGGCAGTCCAATAGTTTGAAGACCTTGATGGAGTGAATGAGGCACTACTCCAGTGGCGGAGATAATGATGGGTATTATGTGTACTTTATCTGATTTCCACAATCTCTTGATTTCATTTTTAAGTTCTTCATACTTTTCCATTTTGCTGGTGTAGGCTGTAGTGATATTATGCGAATTAGGTACGGTAATGTCTATCAAGTACGTTTCATTGTGAGTTTTATCTTGTACTACTAGATCAGGTCTATTGCTATGGACTGTTTTATCGGTAATAATTGAACGGTCATAATAAATCTTACAGTGGTCGTTTTCAAGGATGGTTTTAGGTGTGTACTTATAATAAGGAACTCCATTTTCTATGAGTTTATACTTCAGAGCTATTTTCTGGTGTATGATGTTGCATATTTGATTGTGACGGTGTAGGTAGTCTTTTTGAGATAAGTTAGTGCATCCACTTGTGATGTGCTGTATCGTCTCAGAGGCATTATCACATTTTCTGCATCTGTCATCCAACAAATTTGGGTTTTTAATTATATATTTTTCATAATTTTTTGTTTTCACCACCTGGTCTTGTATTGCGATCATAAATCCTTCTGTTTCTGGGAAGAGTTGCCCATGCCTGAGCCATGCGTGCGATGCATCTTTATCGATTTCAGGGGCCTCCAGGGCATGAGGGTGTCTTCCGTGAAGGGATTTAGCTTTCCATATTGACATTTTACTGTCTATAGTAACAGTGGTTTCACTAACTTGCATACTTTCGTCCGATAGGTTTAACGGTGTGTATTTATTGTCTGCGTCACAGATAGTTCTCAGGAGATCCGAGGTAGATTTGTTGCTGAAAAAATATTTCCGTAACTGAGAAAGTTGTGAGTTGTGCTGATTCTTGATGTCTACGATACCCCTTCCACCAAATTTTCTGGGCAGCGTGCTCCTCTCTATATTTGAGCTTTTATGGAGCATATTTTTCTCCGTCATTTGGGATCGAATTTTTCTTTGTAGGTCGTCTAGATCTGTTTGTGACCATTTGATTATACCAAAGGAGTATGTCAGGAGAGGGATGGCAAAGGTATTAATTGAATTAGTGAGGTTTCTGCTGTTCAATTCCGTGCGAACAAGTTTCTTGATTCTATTTTGGAATTCAGTCGAAAGTTTTTGCTTTATCGTAGAGTGGTCTAGTCGTCTTGCTTGTTGGAATCCTAGGTATTTATAGGTATCTCCCTCATCCATGGCCTCTATTATTTGCCCATCCAGTAGTGGAATATCATTCCTTTGTACTTTACCTCGGAATATTGTGATAGTTCTACATTTATCTATTCCAAATTCCATGTTTATATCCTTAGAAAATATTTCAGTTAAACGGACTAATTGATTTAGATTATTATTAGATCCTGCATATAGCTTGAGATCGTCCATATAGAAGAGATGCGATAGAGTGTGGCATCCTGGTTCTTTTCCTTTTATTTTGACTCCATATTGAGTATTATTCAGGAGGTTTGATAGAGGGTTTAGCGCAAGGCAGAACCATAACGCACTCAAAGAGTCACCTTGAAATATTCCCCGTTTGATTTTGATATTATTCGTCTGCAAAAGACCCTCGTCAGTTTTTATGTGCAAGATGGTGCTCCATTTTTTCATCACAGTATGGAGACATTTAATAACTTCTGGGTGAATTTTATAGATGTTTAGTACTTCAATGAGCCAGGAATGGGGAACAGAGTCAAAAGCTTTTTTGTAATCTATGTAGCAACTGTGTAGGTTCCTATTCTTTTCTTGTATTTGTTTAAGAATAATTGAATCAATTATCAACTGTTCCTTGCAACCTTTGCTTCCTCTGCGACACCCCTTTTGCTCTTCCGTAAAAATGTGGTTCTCATCTATATGGTTGTTGATGACTTCTGTTATGCAAGAGGTGAAAATTTTATAAAATGTTTGTAGACAAGTTATCGGTCTATATTTTGATGGATCGTTACATGCGACTTCTTTTGGCAATAAATATGTTTTACCTTCCATTAAAAAAACTGGAATATTTTCTGGAAACTTCAAAAATTCGTTTATATATTTCAGTAGATGCTTATGGCAGCTGGTGAATTTTTTGTACCAAAAGTTGTGTATATTATCACTTCCTGGACTTTTCCAGTTATGGGTTCGGCTAAGAATTTTTTCCAGAATTTCCATTGTAATAATGGGGGGAAGCATAGTTTCTATGTTTTCCGCTGCTGTTCTTTCATTTCTCATCCAAGGCGCATTTCCATTATGGGATGTATCATTCGACCAAATATTTGACCAAAATTTCTCCACTTCCTGAGAGTTAGAATTACTTTGGTTTTTATTTTCACAAGAAATAGATTTCTTCTGTTTGTTATTGCCCAATGTTCTGTAAAAATTTCGTTGATTATTTTCAAATTGGGAATTCTGTTGTTTTCTTCTTGTGCATTTATTATATCTGTTGAGTCTCATTTTTGTGGCTGCAAGTTTTTGCTTGAGGGTGTCAATAATTTCTTTTATATTTTCATTGGGCTTGTCGTATTGAGTGTGGGAACGGTATTTTACGAATGCCTTCTCAACTTTTTTTTTTAATGATGTACTTGGATTACCAGTCGAAAACTGGATTAAACGTGCAAGGTCTTGTCTTAAGGCATCCACTTTCCGTTCTAATCGGACTTTCCATTTTGGTTTGCGCCAAATGCGTTCTCCATTGACCATCGGCGGTCTTGGCTCCTCCCCATTGTTGCCATTACTGCTATTCGGGACAATCCTGCCACCATTGCACAAAACAGCTGTGGCTGCTCCGCAGTATATAAAATCGTGTAGGTCTTGAAATGTTTTTTCATCACTTAAATATACCGGTAATAGTTTTTCATTTATTATACTAATAATTTTTGCAAGCTTGACAGACGATTGTTGTTTGGGTATTCCTGGTTTGCCTGTGGGGTCTAGTCCTCTATACTTGATAAGGCACGTATTGAACTCATCTTCCACACGTTTGTACAGTGCCTCTTCACAAATTGAAGCTTGGTGTTCTATGACAACCGTGTTTCTATGTCCAATTATTATTATTATTATTATTATTATTATTATTATTATTATTATTATTTTCTTCTTTATTCCACAAGATTTACTTGGAGGTCTGCCAGCGTCGGGCCTTGCCAAGACGCTGCCTCAAGTTACAATTCATTTAAAAACAATCTAACTGTTCTACATGTATCCAGTATTACAGATTTTTGAATGTTATATATTGTGTTTCTTTTAATTTTTAATTGTTCAATTCCAAAATTTAGTGATGAATGTATTATTCCTGTTGATGATATTACTATGGGGATGATGGTGACCACGTCCTGTTTCCAGATAGTTTTTATTTGCCTTGCGAGGTCTTGATATTTTTGTTTCTTTTCCTCGTATTTCTTCTTAAGGTTGTGGTCAGCCGGAACTGCTATTTCAATTATAAAGGTCTGCTTTTCTTTTTTTTTCAATCCAGATTATGTCCGGTCTGTTATGCTGGACAGGTTTGTCTGTGTAAATTGTGTTGTCCCAGTATAATTTGTAATTTTCATTTTCCAGCACTGTAGCAGGGGTGAAAAGGTAATATGGTTCATGATCCACTTTTAATCCGGTAACATACGCTATTTCTAAATAAATAATTTTGCATACATTATTGTGTCTTTTGGTGTATTCATTACCTACTAGATTCGTACATTCGCTAATTATGTGTTCTATCGTCTCACTCTTTGCGTTACATTTGCGACATAAGTCATTTAATACGCTTCCGTCCTTGATTATATATTTCCTATAATTCTTCGTACCAATTACTCTGTCCTGGATGGCTACCATTGTCCCCTCCGTTTCCTTAAATAGCTCACCTCTTTTTAACCAGGCATTTGATAGTGAGGTGTCTACACATTCCTGATGAAGAAATTTGTGATGAATGCCATGTATTTGCTTGCTTCTCCATGTGTCTTCTAGCTCCTCTATTTTTTCTTCATCTATTGATTTGTCTCTGACATTAAGCTGGAGTGGTGTTGCTTTATCATCATTTTTTACGACTGACTTATAGAGGTTAGTCGTCTCGCCTTTTTGGAAAAAGTAATTTCGAAATTTATCTATAATTCTGTAATGTAGGTTCTTAATGCGTATTAAACCTCTACCACCATTTTTTCTTTTAATGTATAACCTTTCGACAGCAGCATTTGGATGATGTGATTTGTAATTTGTTAATGCTTTCCTTGTCAATCTATCTAGGTCTTCTAAATCCGTATTTGTCCAATGAATTACACCAAATGTATACGTTAAAGTTGGAACAGCAAATGTATTTATGGCTTTTGTTGTATTCCTGCTATTTAACTGCGTTTTAAGTATAAGTTGAAGCCTATTTTTATATTCTCTTGTGACTTTTTCCTTAATTTCTTTCTGTGGGATTTGAGTGTTCTGCAGTATGCCAAGATATTTATATTTTTCATGTTCTTCCATGTTTTCGATTTTTCCGCTATCTAAAAGAATATCTTGCCCTTTAACGTATCTCCCTTTATTAATTTCTAATTTTCTGCATTTATCTATTCCAAACTTCATACATATGTCATTACTAAAGCTCTCCGTTAATTTCAACATATAATTTAACTCCTTCTGATTGTGGGCATATAGCTTTAGATCATCCATGTAGAACAGATGATTAATCATATGTGTCTGATTTCTATCAATTTTTAATTTGAATCCATATTTTGTTGAATTTAATATATTTGATAATGGGTTGACAGCTAGGCAGAACCATAATGGGCTCAGTGAATCCCCTTGAAATATTCCTTTTTTTATTCGGATAATATTACTTTGAATTTGACCTTGAGAGGTATTCAATACCAACTGAGTTTGCCACTTATTCATTACTGTGTTTAGAAACTCCACAATTGAAATATCTATTTTGTAAATTTTTAAGATTTCTTTTAGCCAATAATGTGGAACCGAATCGTATGCCTTTTGGTAGTCTATGTATGCTATCAATAGATTTCTCTTGGCCTTTTTCGCAGTGTTCATAATTACACTGTCGATTATCAATTGCTCTTTACACCCTTGTGATTTCTTTCTACATCCCTTTTGTTCCTCCGACAAGATGTCATGTGTCTCGATATGCTTGTAAATCTTTTTTGCCAAAATTGATGATAGTATTTTATAGATTGTGGGTAGACATGTAATTGGTCTATATTTATTTGGGTCCATTGTATTATCGGATTTTGGTTTTAGGTATGTTATTCCTTGTGTGAGGAAGTTTGGTGAGGATTCTGGGTTTTTAAGGATCTCGTTTAGACCAAACGCTAGACTTTTGTGGATGGATGTGAATTTTTTATACCAATAATTCTGGATTTTATCTGCCCCTGGTGCTTTCCAACTTTGTGTGTTTCTTACACTCTCCGATACATCATTTTCTGTAATTTGTATTGCACCCATTTCTTCAACTTCTTTCATCCTATTCCTCTCTTCTTTAATCCAACTTGCCCCTTCTATCCTTAGATCAGCATCGTCAGCCCATATACTCGCCCAATGGGATTCTAGGTCAGCAATGTTTGGGTGCTCCAAAATTTTTTCATTTGCTTTAATTAATTTCTGATAAAAAATTTTCTCATTGTTATGAAATGAGCTATTATCCGATCTTCTTTTGTAGCTCATTAAGTATCTCTTTAGTCTAGAGCTGGTGACCATGAGCTGCTGTTTTTGTTTATCTAAGTACTTGGCGATTTTTTCCTGATGATCTTTTTCTTTATCCTTTGTGTCCAATTTTTGGAATACACCATTCAATCTATTAAGGAGTTTTCTTGTTCTTACTCCTTGATGATATTTTGTTAACCTTCCTATTTCTTCTCTTATTATTATTATTATTATTATTATTATTATTATTATTATTAAAGTATTCTACCGATTAAGGTAGGTTTCCATGGAGTACTAAAGAAGTGATCTGGGAGCCTCCCTTTCCTTCTAGCGCTACCTTCTTCACAGTAAGGCCTATTAACTTTCAATCTATCTAAATATCCTATTCTTTTCCTTCCCCTCCCTCGTTTCCCTAATATTCTACCCTCTAACACCACTTTCAACATCCCCTCCCCGCGTAGTAATCCCTCCATCCATACCTTCTGTCGCCTCCGTATCTCATCTAACAGCTGCCTCTTCTCGCCAACCATATCCAGCACTTCGTCGTTCCTTTTCCTATTCCGTCCATTTCACCTTCTCCATTCTTCTCCATACCCACATCTCAAATGCCTCCAATCTTATCTCGTCTTCTTTCCTCAATGTCCACGTTTCCGAACCGTAGAGCACTACACTCCAGATCACACTTTTCACTAGCCCTTTCTTTAAACTCTTACACATCGATCCTTTCAGAACTCCTTCCTGTTCATGAACGCCTCCTTTGCTAATGCAATTCTCTTCCTAATGTCCTTACTACTGTATCCGTTTTCCTCTAACGCACTGCATAAAGAGTTGAACTGCTCAACCTGCTCAAGTTTTTCACCACCCACCTTTATCTTAAGTGGTGTAAAAAAATGTAGTGCATACCATTTATACAATTCTTTAAGTGAAGTCGGGGAAAGTAAAGATTGGGAGGAGGGAGGGGCGGGGGGTGGAGATGGAACAACGTGAAGAAGAACCCAAAATTTCCGGATTTTTATCAGGATCTTTATACTGGACGCATCGATAGCACTGTGGGCCGTGATTGTACTTCGTATCGATAGTCGTCATGAGCCATGGTGTTTATTTCACTGAAGCTGAGGGTGAATAATGATTTGTGAAAAAAAATTTTATCCATTGCCGACCTCACAACCAATCATCATTTATGCAAATCTAGGTTATCTGCGATTGTCATCGGTGATTTGAGCACCCATGCATTTTTTCACCAACTCTTGAGCAAGCATCCTTGACCCTTCCGAAAAAGTTCCCAACGAAAAGTTTTCTCGCTTTTGTAGAACTTAAATATTCATGGCCATCATATTGACTCGCTTAATTGGAGCGCTTCGACGGCGCTATTCTTTCTGCAGGGCCCCCGACATGAACGCGGATGACTGTTTCCCCAACACTTGGATGTGAATAAATACGTTGAATGATGACCAAATAAATTAATATCAAGCAAGATGAAATATTTTTAGCATAAATTCTCGCAAACATCAATTTCCTGCCTCGATATGGTATTGTATGCGAGCGGTGATTATTAATGAATGAGGCAGTACATTAAGCGGTATCCGCTGGCTGCAGGGAAATTAATGATGTACCAAATACAACGACGACGTATGAAAAATTTCCTGGTAATAATTGGTACATGTACGCCTTGTTTGTGCCGGGATAACCCTCATCTGAACTCAAAATAATCACGGCCGAAGATATTCACGTCTTTAGTCTGCACATAAAATGTGGCATTCACATACGAAGTAAGTTCAGAAAATAACTGGAATTTTTAGTTATTTGAAAAATACTTACATATTTATTTATTCTCCTACGTTAATTCTATCGCTTTCAAAATAGTCTCCATTAGATTTTCATTAGATTAGATGTTTGTAACAATTTCTTTCACTTTTTTCACGTTTTCATCGGTTGTGGATGTGCTGAGACGTTGGTTATCTTGGAAACAATTTTAGCACTCGTAAATCCTTTTTTTTACTCATAGCAGACCCACCATAGGCTTTTTTTTACATATCAGAGTCTTTGCTACGCTTTATTCTCTGATCATCATTTGCTTGGCAATCATTCCTTGATCCATTTTTTCAAACGAAAATCTCCGAGCTCATTAAAGCACGTACAACCGTAGCGGCTGCCACAGACAAAGTGAAAAATTAATACAACTGATAATTTTATTATGCTTCAGGGGCATGAGTATCAACATCATAAAAAATTTTGACATTCGTACTCTCCAAACCCGCGAAATTTTAAAATTCCCGTGATCTACTGAACACACCTCGTATAACCACGTTTATACCACTTCTACGACCCAACTTTTAACATGGCTGGCATGGCTTCCAAACCGGAAAACAGAGGTTTAAAGGATACGCCTATTGCGCTCCATTGCTCACACTTTGTCTGTAACCGTGATTTATTACTTCCTCCAACTTATCCGTATCATCATATAATTTTCATTTGTACATGAAGAATACCCATTCCAATGTGTCCTTTCATCTAAAAGTAAAATAAATAATATGTCGCACAAAACGTAGGGATAATTTTCGTTTAATGCATGATCCATTTCGTTTAGTTTAATGCATATGCATAAACAAGATGCAACGGATAACAGAAAATTGTTCAATACGTTTTTCATGGAGAATAAGATGTATCCAACCGCTCTCTTCAACCCCGAGATCAGGGTAATGTACATAATTCAGTTTTATGTTCTCTTTGTAATGAAATTGCTTGGCCAAAGATATTTTAAACAGGAGAAAGATTTGATTCTTGTAAATTTCGGACATATAATTGCTTAAATCTTCTTGGGCTGTAGGATTCGTTTTTCATTAGAAAATTGCTGTACTTGAACCGGTATTAGAATTAGAAGTATTTAGAATACACGTCCTGAAGGTGTACTATCAACATTCTGATATTTAGCGTCATAGATCACGCATAATGTAGTGAAAATTCCAATATAGTGTTGTCAACGCAGATAGGAAGTTGCTGACTTATCAACAGAATTACGATAAAAATGTTTTGGCATACAATAAATGTGGTGATTAATTTGAAAATTATGAACAAAACAAGTACGTATATTTTTTTCAATGGAATCAACTACGACTGAATATTTTAAAAATCACTTATTCCTAAAAAGTTTTAATTTTTCTATAAGCCTTGTGAGAGACACCAACAGCAGTAAAACGTCCTTCCAGGAAATATTTAGGTCAGACCTATTTTTGAGCCTCGAACACCTAGCTCCTCATAACAAAGAGTCCTATGTGATAACCTTATGGCCCAAATCAATGGGTGTAAATATAAGAAGTAAATTAAGGAGTTACAACATTTGGAGTATGCTTCAAAACCGTATTTCAAGAAGGCAAGTGTACTTGAAGTCTTTTCGAGGGGCTCGTTGCATTGTTATTGAGGAAACAGACAGTTGGCGAATACATGGGCTTCATTCATAAGATTCGGATTCGGCTGCATTCACTAATGAGCAGGAATAATATTAATAAAATTCCAAACGAGAGCTGCCAAAGAGGCATTGTTTTCTAGGAAATTTCCACCGAACTGGAAGGCTATTGTGAGGGCCTCACACTAATTGTTAGTAAGGATATACGTGAGCAACGGTTTTCAGCAGAAAGGAGGTTAAGTACTCGAAAATCACTGAGGCATTGTAAGAATAATGAAGGAGGGAAGTGACTGAGAGTCCAAATTAATTATTTCCAATGTTCATGAGTATGGAGACGAGAATATTACTCTATCGCCTGAGTGATTAAGTATAAAAATAATTACGGGAAAAATTCGGAGTGTTAAAAGTACCTTTTTTATCTTTCCTTGCTCTTGATATCTTCTCATCCTTTCCAATCGCTTGGTGCATGTTCTGAATTCGCATTTTCTTTCACAATTTATACCCCGAAATTTTCTTTGGCAGTTAATTTTATGTAATCAACGAATCTGGGAAGGGCCTAAGCAGGATCATGTGAGCTTCTATTAAAATATATAACTTCCAACTAATATTAAATAATGATTTAATATTATAACATCAGTTGCAATTTTCCGATAGGTGAAGAAAATGTGTCCGTGCATTTCAAATAAAAGTTCCAGTAATTGTGTACGGCTTGTAATAGAATTTTTTGAGGAAGGTTTTAAAAAATTGATCATTTAAAAACAGCTCTTCAGCGTGTCCAAATTAAAATGACGACTTTGCCAACGACTGAATTTTTTTCTGGCTTTACGTGGTGGAAATGCGATTAGTCTATGATAAAAGATAAACAACAAATGGTAATTCCCACACTTTAATATGTGTCTCTACCAACGAGTATTCCTTGGAGTATTCCGCCGGAAAAAATTAAGATAAATGGTTCAAAATGGTGATTTTTACGGCCTTCTGAGGGATATTTTGTTAATACTCACACTATTCTATAAGCAATATTAATCCAATTAGGTAAAATAGATCTAACTTAAAAATTTCTGTGAGCTCTGGGGGGTTTTATCCTCCAAAACTCCCCCCCCTCGCTGCGCCACTGATGTTGCAGACTTCTTCCATTTTAGATACGAAGGTCATACCAATCTCACACAAATTTTCATTATTTCCCTCAAGAATATAAAGCACTTGCCCGCCCTATCACACAAAACGCGTGAAAAAGTACCACGCTCTCAGTGACTCCGTGCCATGAACGAGCAATGCTTCTGCACACATTCAAGGAATGTTAATGTACAGGTAGGTACAGGTAGGAAATAAAAATAAAAAGGTGAACCGAACATGAATATAGGGCAAATAAATATTTTACAATCTTGAAATTCATTCCTACCATTCTGATTCAAATATACATTCTTATATTTCAGCTTCAAAACCTTGCCTGCCGAACCGAATTCGTCCGGTCGTGGGTTCGAATATCTCCAGATTAGGTTGTCCCAATCCAGGGAATAGGTGTTTGTCATTACCCTACGTTGCTCATCGTTAGGTTCCCCCGCTGTGATGGCCATCAATTTTAGGGGCGATCAAGAAAGATGAATAATTTATTAAAATTCAGGACTGACCCTTTCCTGGAATTCAATTTATTAAGGGATATATATGTCAGCAACGGTTCTCAGCAGAAAGGGAGGTAAGCACTTGAAATACGAGTAATTCACTGAAGCATTGTAAGAATAATGAAGGAGTGTAAATTAATTATTTCCGACATTAATGGTCATGGAGATAGCAATATTACTCTACCGCCTGATAGTTATTTCTATGTAATCAACAAATCTGGTACGAACCTGAGCAGGAACAAACGAACTTTCTCAAAAATATATAACTTCTGATCAAACCAGAGTTACCAAACAATGATATGATATCATAGCATTAGTTTCATTCGAATATCACGATTATATACCAATTTTCTCTAGATATTGTCTTAGTGCAAGAATAAGGCCCACTGGATAAATTTATTTTTTAATATAACATAAGTGTAATTCTACACTAAATATTGTCCTAATAATTTAGTAAAAAAATCCTCACATTCCCGTTTGACCAAACAGTGCATTCATATAGAGATAACATGGTAACATTAAAATATGCAAGTATTATAAATATTTCGGTACATATCCTTTCACTTCCGCGATCTCTAAAGGAAAAAGAAAGCTGATTATTAATCAACTTCGTCAAGATAATGCCTTACTGAATGAATACAGCCCACGAGATAAAGTTGACGTTTTTATGCCACTGTAAAAATATGATTCTACACTAAATGTTTCGCAAAATTCAGTTTAAAAATGTAAACATTTTGTAAAAATACAAAGTGCATCCATATAGAAAAAACATTGAAACGTTGTGCAAATATTCCAGAGATTTGGGCATATATCTGTTCGCTCCCACGATCTCTAAAAGGAAAAAGGAAAACAGTTGACTGTCTCGCGCGCAGTGATGCCACGGACGAAAACAACGACCGAGGTCGCATACGTAATCCTTCCGCATTCTGGCGTTTCGCACTTGTTTTATTATTAATGCCAACGAGATCCTTGAGAGGAGAAAGACGGGAGGAGAACCGTCTCGTCGCCTACACCCATTGTTTACGGGGAAAATGAGGACTTAGCGTTGAGCAGAAGGTGGCTGAATGTGCTCCGAGAACGCAGGATGGCTGTCGCGAAAATATTTCCCAAATGAAAACCACAGCGTGAAGAGGGAAGCATCTTACGAGCACATTTCCGCATGGGCAAGTATAATATCGCAAGGGGCACGTTACTCTAGCGCCGGGAGACACTTATGGATGCCATCACGATGCAAATTTCAAGATAAGGATATCAAGTAACGATATTTCTGAGTATAACACATTGTAAACGCCAAGCTTCAGCAACATAATGGATAAGAACATTGCTTTAAGAAGTAAGGATGTGCACGAGATGATGTCCTTGTCCAAAAATTAGAGATTCTTTCAGGCATAAATGCATGTTTTGACAGAAATGGAGTGCAATTCAGACAGTAGAATAGTTTTATTCCTTAATCCCATGTATAGCAGCAGAAAGAAAATCCTTGGAATGAGAGCGGAAAAGTAATTCAGATTTAAAAAATACCGTGATAGAATTTGATTAAAGAATCATCACTTCCTTTTTTATCTTCATCGCTCCTAAACCAGCGACTTTACTGTGGGGGGGAAAATACTAGCAATGTATACTTAGCATTCATAAATATCCATTCCATGAATAGCCACAACGTACGCCGGCGGAACTCGAACCCGCGACCTTTGGTATGGCAGGCGAGGACAGTATCCGCTGTGGCCGACGACGACGATTAGGTTAATTTAATTAAATAATTAATATAAATTAAATAATAAAATTAATCCGGATAATTATTATAAATAAAATAAATTGGGATAAGAATTACGTGTGAGCATTTTTAAGCTCACTCGCCAAAATTTATTAAGTAAGAAAGGAGGAAAAAGTGACACCACAGGCTCCGTGAACTAAGTGGTGAGATAGATACATGTTCCTCAGATGATAGACTGTTTTTTTTTTTGACCATTATAAGGCAAATTAACGTATGACTGATGATTTTATGATTAATTGTGCGATAAATTTGAATTAAGAGAAATGAAATAGTAGAGTTTTTTAGGTTCACTCATATATTTGAAAAAGGACGACCCGGATTTCAAAACATAGCTACCGGACGATGTAACTGTGCTAAAGAACCCGGTTTGTACTTTTTGAAATAATTTAGTGAACCTAAAAAAAGTTTATTAAGTATTTCATTTTCCTCTGATTAACGTGTATCAGAGAGACAAATTAGAAGAGAGAGAAAAAGAAAGAGATTGGTCTATAAGGCTCCAGTAGACAAAATTCAACGATAGCAAACGATATTCGGTTGAAGAGCATGACATACAAATGGATAAGAAAGCTATTGTATAGTTCATAACCTTATTTTTTATGGGACGATTATATCTGTCGTACTACTTGTCCTAATTATGGTGCTGATGCGTTAAAAGGTCTTCAATAAAAAAATTAAAATATTGTGTACAGTAGAAAGATTTTTTATTAATTGTCGGTAGACTCGGTTTTACACATCCTTTCACCAGAAAAAAAAAACTCAAAAATTTATTTAATTGTCATAAAAAGCACCAGGGGAATTGTTTCCGCAGATTGGCAACGTGAAACAGCTACAACATTTTCATGAAAGACTCGAGAGACGAGATGAGCATCTCAACAGCGATATGACGTACGAGAAAACGTGTGAAAACACATTTCTCCCTCCGAGCTGCGGGAGGATTTCTGTGCCAGAGAAGACAAAAGGGGAAGAGCTTTTGAGAACGGCAAAACGTTTGGACAATAAAGAATGAGAGACAGATGGAGGAGAAAAAGCGTTGATAGACGTAAAAGTTCGCGCAAAGAGAGATGAATCTTGAGGAGCACAAGGAGCAGGGGCGTGCGATGGAGCGGTCAGAGGTGGTAGCAGCGAGATAAAAGGAAGATGGATTGCCTCATCAACATTGATTCATCTGTCTCTTTGGATCTTCCCCTTGTCTCTCAGAATAGGAGTGTGCTAAATGTACTCAGGTATTCGCCTACCCATATGTAGTCGCGAAAGCCTTTCCACCGATTGCCCATATTCGTGGTGGGGAAAAATTGCGTCGCGAAATTTTAACCAAGGACAGCTGATACCGGTAGTTAGCAAAATTACCAATGATGTTTTGGCCGATAACGGATCATTTTCAAACTGCAGAAACTCTGAGCCGAGCACTTCGATTCGCCGCAAGTTTTCCCCATGGCCAAATGCTCTGTAAAACTCATGACTTCGAATGGTTTTCATGCATTTTCCTATGCCTTCGTCCAGAGCATCCGGCAAACAGTGAAAACTCGCGGCCAATCGGAGCGCTTTGCTAAAAAAATCTGTAGTTTAGCAACGGTGCGTTTTCGACCAAAAAATGATCAATAATTTTGGTCTCCACTGGCAACTGGAAGTCGAACTGAGAAGCCGAAATATCAACGATGGACGAAGCAAGAAAGAAATAGTCATTAGAATAGCTAAGGCGAGAAGGGCTTTCTCCAATGAGAAGAATCATCTACAGCTGAAAATACAGGCATAGTTAGCAAAATTACCAATGATGTTTTGGCCGATAACGGATCATTTTCAAACTGCAGAAACTCTGAGCCGAGCACTTCGTGAGCCAAGTGAGGAAACAATTCATCAGATGCTACATATGGAGTATGTTTCTCTATGGAAGCGAGGCTTGGACGTTGACAGCAGCAGAGAAGTCAAGAGTGGAAGCATTCGAAATGTGGTGCTACCGAAGAATGATGAAGATAAAATGGATTGACCGTGTGAGTAGCCAGGAAGTGCTAAGGAGAGTAGGAGAAAAGAGAAGCCTCCTAAAAACATTAAGCAGAAGAAGGGACAAATTAGTTAGCCACATTTTGATGCACGACGGTCTGATGAAGACAATCGTTGAAGGACAAGTGGAAGGGAAAAAGGGCAAGGGACGGCCCCGAATGAGTTACATTATAAAGGTTATAGAGGATGTAAAAGAGTAGAAATACGTCGCTATGAAAAGGCAAGAGGATAGGAGACAGGAATGGAGAGCTGCGTCAAACCAATCTTAGGATTGTTGACTATTGATTATGATGACTGACAGTGGCTAACAAGGGTTGAAATTTAAAGAAAATTTTTCTCCACCCAATAATTACATGAGCCTCCAGATATATAGGATAAAGATTAACCATGCTTTGCTCATGAGTGCTCTAGTGCTTTATGCAATATTAAAAGAGACATAAAAAAGTAAAGGATTGCATTTTTATACGTTTTACCATATAAAACTCGATAAAAGTCGATACTGAACGATAATATTATTATTCGTATATAAAAGAGCAAACATGAATTAATTTTGTGTTCCTAATGCCTTTCGCTCCCAGAAAACTTGAATATTATCCTCAAATTCTGTTATATTTCACTCCTGCTAAAATGATAAACGTAAGCAAAGTAAAATTAAATTAAATCGTGACACATCTCGGGCAGAATACTTTTGCCTTGAAATTCCATTACCTTACTGCCAAACGCATTCGCTACTCGGAGAATGCAATACTGAGTAATGATTTACGGGGAAAGAATTTACGAGATTTTCTACTAATTAGATTTTGAAAATTAACATACTCTGCTAGACGAAAATATAAAAAAAACATATCGGGTTTTTTAAACCTAATTTACCAAAAGTGACGACAACGTTCTCACAACTAAGTATCCTGAAAGAATTTCTGTAAAAGAGCGTCCTCAACTATTCTCAAGAGAGGAAAAGCGTTAAAGCTTTTAAATATAAATTTACAGTTCCAATTTACATAAAAAGATTGGACATAAAATAAGGGTTATAAAGGGTAATGCGATGGTATAATTTAAAAAAATGCTCAGTTTATAACAAAATAGCCTAACAGCATTTATATCATATTTGAACAACCTATCATAAGAGACAAATTTTTACCTGCTCATTCATTAAAATACTAACGACGAAAGTTTGTAAGATCACCAGTAAAGATTCGTAATTCTTCAATTCCGTAAATTGAATCTGTTAAACAGGCAAGACAGTATTAGGTACAGCCCCTAAAATTACGGCGATTTACCGCCCCTAAAATTACGAAAGTACGTAGAACAATTAATGTACACGTTTGCTACCCCTCTAACAATTGACTTCTGACAAGTGACCACAAAAATAACACTCACTGCAGACGACGAATTTACAACGTAAATATTCACGAAAATCACGCCAATCAATCAATGTTTGACCAATCGACGCTGAAAAATTGATCAAAATCTAACCATCCTGTAATATGAAGAACAATCAGGTGAGGGAACTTTAAAAAAATTTAGGAAAATCTTTAAAAAAATCACAAAATTGAGATATTAATTTTCAATATCAATCGTGCCGCTAGACCTAGCCCTAATGTCCACCGAATATTATGCATTAACTGCTAGAGTAATTCATGCTATTGGACTACCGCACATTTTTGCCACATGCAGATGTGTAATATACGTTTTTTAATAAAGTACAACTTCCTCGTAAACAGCAAATCACGGCCTTTAAAAAGTGGTTTCCAGTATAAAAAATGCACAGCACAAACATCCATGCCCTGATACCCAGGTAGGGCTTGAACCCACGACCTATTGTATAGCAGAATGGGAACTCTAACCCGAAAGCCACCGAAGTGACTTTAATAAATTCAAAATTAATACGAAGCATACTTATAAAGTAAGTTTGGTCACAGGAAACAGTGTACTCATATTAAATACATTGTACTTGCACTTTTAATTGGCTACAAACCTACTTCACTTTTCTACATAACCGCCGTTCACTTCTTATCATATTTTGCACTGCTGCACCAGCTTTTTTATCCCCTCTGCATTGAAACTCGCCGCCTATGAATTAAACCAATTGACTACGCCATTCTTGAGTTCCTCTTCGATTTCGAAATGTTGTTCAACGAGCCACTGTTTCTAGTGCAAGAAAAGGAAACAGTAGGTCCATGAAGAAGGCATAACTCCCACGAATTTCCGCAGCCGACAATATTTTTGCATACAATAATCGTATGACAGAACGCACTTGACAGCTGGCGGGATCAACGATTGTCGCGGACATTGTTGTTTGCATGAACAAACGACTTTTGAAACAAAACAAATGCTGCTATAGCAACCCAATAAATCAGTAGATGGCGCTGCTGGAGTTCTGAAGCGCCAATATTTAAATACAATCAAACGGCCCTCACTTTATGAATATGCCTTGTATAAATATATTGGAGGGTCATCAATCATACTCTCATGAGGATAAATAGAAAAAGCCAAAATTAGACTAATTTGACAAAGCCCACATGGGTTTCCCAGCATTTTCATCAGAAAAAGTCATATTTTTATAATGCTTCCAAGGCATTCAAGGCAGAGTCTAATATATCCAGCCTCCCGAGTGAACGACGGTAAAATTTAAATGAATTGACGTGAGAAAAAAATATCCCTTGACTGGGAAACAAACCACAGACCTTTAAATAATTTTGCCTCATGTAAATTTATGAAAATTTAAGGTAGAACTAATGCGATGTGTAATACAAACCCTCTCTCGCTTGACTATCATTTTGAGTCCGCGTTGAAATAGGAATTGGTGCCTCGGGCGTACCTAGAATGAAAAAATATAATTATTAATGTATGCCCCTGGAATCATTGAATATATTTCTAAAAATGTATTTATGTTAGAATTTAAAATAATTTCCAATCAGTTGGAACGAATTATTACGGTTTTTTACAGTGGCATAGTCAGGGGAGTCCAAGGGGTCGGACCCCCCACCCCCCGAAATATTAAAGCACAATTATTTTCCTTCTTAAGAGAAAAAAAGAAAAATCATGAATTTACAAAATATTTCATCAACAGATGATTTTTTTTCGATCATGAAATGTGTTACAATTATTTTTAAACCCTCTACTCAGTACCCTGTTTTTCAAAACTTTTGCCCCAGCTGGTTTTGGACCCCCCTCGAACTCAATTCCTGGCTACGCCTCTGGCCTTGCATTCTACAAACTCTCATGACGACTAGCGGCACGAAATACAATTTTGGCTCACAGTGTCATCGATAGGTCCCGTAAAAAAATTAAAAATCCCAATTAATTCCGGAAAATCTAACTGGTTCAGAAATATTACAACAGGTATCGGAGAAAAAACACAAATCAATGAATGCAGTACTCAAAAAATATGCGATACAATAACATGGCCATTTATTTCTAATAAATTTTACATTTGCTAAATATAAATGAAAAACTTCCCAGAAGAGCAATTTCACCATGATATATAATTTCTTCCTTAAATTGAAAAGCCCCAGGGAAGGCTCACTGCAATGAAAATAATTAATTTCTTCCAACATTCTTCTTCCATGCTAATTTTCTTCTTAGTCTCTTTAATGTTTGCACCTCACTCCAAATTTTCAATTAATTTTCCCTTTGTACCCATTTCTTTTGTTTGAAGTGGTATCCTTGAGAATTTGGTTTCCACCAGAAACGCTTCCCATATTTCACCTCGACCTGTTTGCCGTTTCATCTCCGCATATTAATTAATGATATTTATCCATTTTCATTCATCAAACCGGTATTATAATTTCTTTCCTCAATTATAGTGTTTACAGCTCATTTGGTGAGATAAATACCCAATGCGATGGCTCACATTGCAATGAGCACTGAGTTTTATTACAACGAATAAGTTTACAATTACATACACTAAGTACAAACACTAACATTTTACAACAGCAATGAATCAAAATGAGATACAATATTTCCTCAGAATAAAGCCAACTTTCTTGGGAGGCATGTCGTTGAACATAAGTAATGATAACGATAAACGAATGATAACGAACCCAGTTTCCATCAGTACCTGAGGATGATCGTACAGCATTGAAACGCATGTAGTACTCGGTTAATAAATTTTGAAGAATACGATACTTTCGTTTATCAATACCTTTTCCTAAGAAGTTCGTGAATTCTTCAAGTAATACTAAATCATGCATAAGTACTAATTACCACAGATCATGAGGCCAACAGGAATTATTAATCGAAATTTTTATAAGGCTAGGGCTTAAGACTCATGAAATCATACCAGATTTTTCGGAAAGAGCCTGAGGTTTAATCTGGATAGGTGAGGATAGAGCTCATCCCAGACCAAATTCAACCACAGGCGAGAGGGCATCTCAGGTGTTGTGGCTACTTCGTTTCTCTGGACTCATCGCCTTTCGAGGATTCTGGTTTGTCTTCAACCGGGAATTGAAACGATAACCCCTACGTCAGCGGCGGCTGAGATATTAATGAGTGGACACTCGTGGACTTATTCAGCGCGCCTAATTGTCGCCTCCGCAAGGACCGTCCGTAAGATGGCAGCATTGATAGTTACCCGGTTAACACAATTATTGAATATGAAATTACGTAGTTTTCAAATTACGTTTTTTATTTTCATTCTATTCAAAATTGTATTCTATCATCATGGACGAAACGAATACCACTTGTTTAAGCTTTTACTTGGCTAGACCGTCAGATTGCAGCTATAACTCAGCTCATAACTTACTTCTCACTCCACATGAACCTTGGAGGACAAATGGTCCGAAGAAAGGATCTAGTGCCCATTGTAGTTAACTTTTCAGGCAGTCAAACTCATAAGATCTTACATTGATAACCCCCATGTCCCATCATGTACTTCGGCTGTCTCCATGGCCTGGCTCAACAATCAGCGAGATATGATATCCGCAAAGGCCCGCATTCTTAGTCGACCCAGCAAAGTGGTAGGGGGTGATTCCGTCGCCAAGTTCTCTGAGATGACGTAGGTCATGACGTAGACGATGGCGCAGCGCCCATTTTTCACCCTGGTTGCGTAATGGAACCTAACTAAGAAATTGCGCCCGATTATTTTCGGGCGCATTGTTAGGGCAGCGGCTCAAGGTAAATAAATAATCGGTGTCATCCGCCAGGGCGTGTTGGTACAATTATTATCCCTAAAAGATACCCTTATATCGACCGAAAGTAGAGCCATATTGTCTTTAAATTACTTCAAAAGCGGTCTGAACAAGATAGTGAGAAGTACGGGGCTAATATCATTGCTGACGTGGGAACTTGCGTTGCATCATCAAGGTTCGTCATTCGCTTTCACCTTTCGTAGTAAAGTTTATTATTTGGCAAAAAGCTGCCTAAAAATACTTTTTCTATGGTTATACGTAAGCGAATAATTGGTTTCTTAAAAGCATACCAAGCGCCAAACGAGAAAAATATTGATATGTATTTGCAGAAACAACGTGCATGTACACCACAATATTGTACTTACAATACATCAGCCAATTTTATTATTTATTTCACATGATGTTTTAATGTGTTAGTATTATTACATTTCTGCTGTGTTTCTGAGCATTTTAAAATGATTCTTGTGTTCTCGTCTCCCTTAATATGTATTATAACGTAGGTTCTTTAATCGAAGTGATGAGCATGCTAAATTTGACCGTAATGTTTTTGTAGAATAAGGGCTGGTTCAGGTACCCTAAATAGAGTAGGGGCCGTTTAGTTCCAAAAACGGCCATATCTAGGGCAAGATCGGTTTATTTACGGGCTGATGACGTAACAAGGGTCGTTTGGTCCTACAGGGTCGACTGAGAATACAGCCCTTAAGGAAATATGGAAGGCATTGAGAAAAACAGGCGTATCATCATTGACATTAGCACAATCAAAACCGATGGTTGGTCATATGCGTTCGCCTAAATAATTGGATTCATGCCTGGGAGAACTTTGAACCTCACAAGATCCCTGTGGTCAAATGGTTGCCGAAGGTGATCTAATGACTTTGCCACTGAATATCCCATTCTTCTACACTTAGGATTTGACACCTTGGTTGCCCGAATGCTCCGCCTAATGCTTCAGTGACCTTTGACGTCACTATAGCCTTAGAAGATCAATTGTGTGACAAAAGGGATTATCGAACCTACGATATCGTTTCGGGCTTGACTTGGTGGAAATGCGATATATTCAAGATAAAATATACACTGCAAATGGAAATTTATACAATTTAATATATAATTCTACTACCGACCGCGGTCATTTTCAAGGTGAAGAGAACAGACATTCTCTCAAGTGGATATACCACAGCCAAGGTAGGAGGAGGGGTTATATAGAAGTGTCGTGAGTGGAGTGGAAGGGGGAACAATTTGGGTGAAAAAATCGATACCTCCACTGCACTATCGCTCAACAATCGCCCATCGAATCAAATCCACTCATTTAATAGCCCTATTATTACTAGCGGATTATGAGCGGATTTCATTCGTCGGGCCATTGTTGAGCGTTTATTCTGTGGAGGTATCGAAATGAATGAAGGCCGATTGCAATGTATCTCGAATTAGAAAAAATTGTCGATGACTTCATCAATTAAATAAAATAACATTGAGAGATATATTGTTTTTTCCGATAGAGCGGAACAAACCTCAGTGACATTTGACCCATGCATGGCCCTCGGAGGTCAAAAAGGCGACAATAACTGTCTGGTGGTTCTGATTAACGACTGGCGGAACGGTGATTGGAGCGTCCGCTGTGTTTGGGTGGAAAATGCACGTAAGACGGATAATGATATGTGGTAGGATTGCGATTGCCGGGTGCTGAAAGGGTGCGGGAGCAGAATAATGATGAGGTAAATGAAATAAGGTCTGATGCTTTCCCGGCGAATAATGAGGGTGCACTTCTCTCGGGGTTTTCACCGTGTTGAAAAAAATCCAATAATGCCGACGTTTCAGAATGTACCAATCCTGAGGCACCTCACCAATTTCCTCGAAAGGAATTTAAGTAGAGAACATTATATTTTATAAAAAGATTACGTAAGGAAATATATTATACTTGAAAAAACATAAATTTCTGTGATAAAGGAACTGACACCATCCACTTTATTACATCCATTTATTATAGCTTGATACAACAAATTAATTGTAACAATGCTACATAGCAACAAAAAACGAATAAAATGATTGAAATGGTGACAGTGCTCATGGGCGTACCCAGCGAGGGCTGCCCCCCCCCCCCCCCCCGTAGAAGCAAAAATCGCAAAAGTCTTTAAGCAAAATCAGCACTGAATTGAAAGGAAAGTATTCAACAAATTTTCTTAAACCCATGAAAAATGATATGTATTAGTGTAAGATATGTAACTAAAATAAAACTGCTTTTTCAAGGAAATGACCTCATAAAGTAATAAAGCGCTGTTATAATTTTCTTAAAATGTTGGTTTCATTAACGTTTTCAATGCTAAAATGTCATACCTTGGCTGGTCCCTCCCCCCCTAGTTATGATCCTGGTTAGTGCTCACTTTATGGAATTCCATTTATTATTAACTTTTGCAATCCACTGTAGTCAAAAAAAAATTTGCAGAATCCAGATTTCAATGCTGGATCATCATCATCAGGTGCTATATTTTGAATGACAATCCCAGCCTTGGCAAATTCCTTTTCCTCCTTCCCCCCCCCCCCTCCACCCGTGTTACTAACGCCTGAAGGTCGCAATACTTCTCACTGCCTGTTGTTTGAAATATAGCGACTGATGATGACGATCCATCATTGAAATCCGGATTTTGAAAGTTTTTTTCTTCGCCCATAATGGATTGTTAAAGTTCCCTTTATAATGATTAAAACCACATTCAGCATCACCGAGGATGAGCCCCCATTCAAGAGGTCGAAACGTAAGCAAAAATGGCACTATTATCCCGCTGGTACTCCCGAGAAAAGTTTACTCTCACAATGATGAGGTGCAGGAATGTGGGGATTCGGTGTATTATAATAATAATATTAATAATAATTTTTTTAGTGGGTTCCATACACATTTGCGAGTAGTAATTACAAATATACATGTAAATCATAGCAATGCATGTTATCTGTTATCATAATTAGGTCATCAGGAAAAACAAATATTATGGGATACATTTTGAAAAATGTGCAGTCAATAATTTTTACAGTTATTTTTACAATTAGGAGACCCTCTAAGCTACAACAGGCTCATAAATCAGGCAGATAATAACAAATCGACTTTATAGGGTAATATTGGGACTACAAAGTCCCATCATCCATCTGACCCCTTGTCAAACATTAAATTTTTGCATTTAAATATACTGTCAAGTTTCTCATGAAATTGCATGCAAAGCAATTACATAATGGTAATGTATAAAGGGTACAAAACATTCGTGGGAGCCGGATTGAAAGACATAAGCGGCAACGAGATTGTCCGGTGTGCATTAGGTGCGGGATCAGGATAATAATGTGGTGTGGGGATGCGATGTTTGATCGTGGATGCAGGGAAATAATAAGGGAGCAGAAAGAGCCAACTAAAAGTGGTGGGATATGAGTGGCTAGAACGTATTAATTGGGAGCGGAAGCAGTGGTGCGATGTTGAATGCATCCAAATTGAGTAGTACGTAGAAATCCGATGCGGAACGTAATTGAGAAATTGTTAATCATCTTCGCTTGAATAATTGTCCTCGGTATATCGGTCACTCGAAGCGATAAATGGGATCATTTGGACTGGCTTAGGCTCAAAATGATGGATTCCTGAATTGCATTGCGGAAATCGATGACGGTACTTTCTCCACATAGAGCTTTAGTCTGGTCAGAAATCATGCGCTCAGTCTACCAGGTCAACATGCACCCCCCTAAAAAAAGCTATACAATCTGAACTAACCGCTACTGGGGTAGTTTCCTTCGTCAAAGAAAACGAAAGGCATTGATTGCGATTCGTTACTCAACATTAGTCTATTCATAATATACAAATTATTTGGTTTTAGAAATCCCAATTTACATCGCCCTAGATTACCATGCATGTGGCACAGAGCTCAGGTAAACATCTCTTAATAATCACCTATTAAAATTGCCTATGTTCGGAAAGTTTCCTTCGTTTGATAGGGTATTAATAATCCTTATTTAAGCCAAGCGCTACCTGCTAGCAGGGAACTCTGCCGCCTGCTAGCAGTCTGCATCGTAGCGGCGTTCATAGCCTCGCACCAAGGTGGCCTCACACAGCGGCAGCCGGAATCAGAGTGACGTCGCACGGGCTTTCCCTGGCATTCATACTTAGCCGTCGCGTTTACGCGCGCTTGAAATTTTTCACTTTTCATTTAATCGCGGAAAATAGATATCGTCATTTAAAAATCCTAAAGCGTGAAATGCGTACTCCAGGAGTAATTATCTTTCGATTTAGGCATTTTAAAAAAAAGGAAACCACCTTATTATTAGAGAACATAGCTCTGGATAAATAAGTAACTTCTTTGTGTGTAATCACAGATACAGGTAAAAGTTATACGTAAAGGCGAAAAATTGTGTCACAAAATTTTAAAACTTGATAGCTATTGCCAACAGAAACTAAAAAACTAATGATGGTGGATAATACATCAATTTTTAAACCACAGAAACCCTGATCAAAGGGCTTCGAGGTATAGCTGCGAGGTTATCCTGTTGCCGTATGCTCTGGACAACTAATGGCTTCGAATGTTTTGCTTGCCGAAGATCGCGATGAATCCACGACATCTGGCAACATGGCAAACTTGCGGAAAATCGGAGCGCTTGGCTCGAAATTTTAAAAATTTTCTCCACCTTGTTTACACCAAGGAAGAAATTTTCCTAGAAAAAATGTTTGGCTTAACTAAGATTCGTATCCTGACCTCTCGATAGATATACAGATAGGTTACCAATCCACACCATCAAGCCATAGTTTCTCAAATAGAATCTGAGGTCTAGGAGGGTTTTACCGAACAATATGTTGACGTCTCAAGTCTCAGTGTAACACGGGAGACTGAAATCGAGCTTTCGAAGCCACTGCCGGAGAAAAAAACCTTGTTTTTTTGCTAATTCGCGATGGGCGTATTTCAAAGCACTGAATGAGATAAGTGTAAACCTCGGACTGATATGGATCTTGGATAAGATATTTCGGTTTGTGTATTTGTTAGCATATCAAACAGGCAATAAAGAGATCCGGGCCCAAATCCCGGCTTAGTCAAATCCTTTTTCATGGCGAATATTATCCCAGGTCACAAAATTTTAGCCTCGGATAGCTAATTCCAGTAGCCAAAATATTAACCAAAAGACAATACCTTGTTGCCGGATACTCTAGAAAACTCATGACTTCAAATGCTTTGCCTACCGGAGATGGAGATGTATCCAAGGCATCCGGCAACAGCGCAAACTCACGGCCAATAGGAGCAGTTGGCTCACAGTTTGTGCATTTTAAAAATCGTACTTTTTCGACCTAAACAGCTATCAATGGTTAAAATTTTGAGACACAATGTTTCTTTACCCAGTATAATTACTGAAGAAAAAGCAATTGAGAGGGAAAATTATCATGATGGATAACGCGACATTTTTCACTTCTGAGGAAAACCTTAATGCCATGAAATACCGTGAGGTGGCTCCAAGCGGCGTATATCCAACCGCCACGCCCTTATATGGCATTTATTTTCATTCTTGCATCGCCCGATTGGAATTCCGTACACCCGACAACCCTGGGTGGCTGTACCACCCGGATATCACGGTCCTTCCATCCGATAACCGATAGCTCGGCTCTCGAGCCTTAAGAGGATTACATAACCCGATTCCCAGCTCGACAGGGGTGGCTGTGGGGGGGGGGGAGGTGATGGGGGTTGAGGGAAATTTGTTGGGGTGAGGGAGTGGATATGACGACATCAAGGTCTCCTTCGCTGGGGTTTTTCATGAATGGCATCCATCAAGAGCATTTATGCCATGATCCAAAGAAAGATTTAAATAATAGATTTCAGAAACGATGCTAAAATAAGCACTGAAGAAGGTCCTGAAATGATAAATAAAAATTTTGAAAAATACTCTGCTTGTAAATCAATTACAAATCATCGAATTGCATTTTTTTACTTCACTGGTTTGTGAAGTTGTTTTTTCGGCATCAATGTAGTTTTATGCAGTGGCATGGATGTTTATACACCCAATAAAATTGTATTTTCCGCAAGGCTGGTGTCAACTTGCATGTAGCAATGCATTATCGGTTGAAGCTCACGCCACCTGCTGTTATGTGCATGTATTATGGCCTTTTCTTCGATGACTACGGAGATGTAGCATATTGCGTGTTGCATGTTGGTGTATACTCACTCCCTCCAAACACCCTTGAAGTGGCTCGGAGGGTATTATGTAGATTATGTATCATGTTGACTCGGAGGTTATTATGATTACTAGACTTCACTTTTCACACCTTTGACAAAAGTGATATTCAACAAAAAAACGAGTGCCGTGAAGAGAGTGATTATGTGAGAAGTATTTAGGGGGATGGGGCAGGAAATGCAATGCCGTTGAGGAGCAGACTTTCCTCAAGGCATAAAATCCGGATTCCGAGCGCATCTATTCTCACCGTTTTCACCGTAAAATATAACTAAATTGCTTAGATTCTCCAGCGCCTTATCTCCTTATATATTTCTACTGTATAGATACCTTTTTCTCAACTTGTACGCAACCAAACTATAAATGAGGTACCAAAATGCACAGAATTTATCAGAGAACATGCGACGGCATATGTTACTTCCTAAATATTGCTATTATTTCCTAAAATTGGTTTTAAAACATGGCCCTTGATATTTCTCTTAGGAGATTAGGCTATTCGCCATCTTGACGTCACGCACTTGCTCCATGGTGCAGAGCAAACCTTTATTTCAGGATATACCAATTTAGTTTCAGATACATATTATTATATTTTTTGCAATATAACGCGCTTTCAACATATTATTTCAAGTTATCACAGAAAGGTCTTGGACTCAACACGTACTCAGTCTATGGCGAACCGTTTTCTGTCTCTCTTTCTCTGGCCTTAATATTTTTGCAAATACATACAGCGCTTTTCTTAGTATTTTTGTAAATATTAAGAAAAACGCTAAACACGTATTAACAGAGGATAGTGTAATTACTTCCAATGTTGTGTTTAAAGAGGTCCTCTGACCTCAATTTGTACATGAACAATCCAATTAAATTTGTACATAAGACCCTGCCTTTTTTTCTACATTTTAAAATTAGAAACGCGCCTATCCCTCTGCGGACCTGCATTGAAAAGAGCGGGGAAAGCCCGCTGGGAGCGGGCGCAGCACGCTCGTCTCACATTCTTCCAACATGAGTCCTTCTAGCATTTTATCTTTTAGAATTATATCCCTTATCTTGGAATTTCGCTCCGTTCGGCAGATATAAATACATTTTCATGAATTGCAAGTATAATTTACAAAAATCAGATTTCAAATTTGGCTCCATTACATCTTTTGTATAAGTAAACACCTCTGCCACAGTTACTATAAATAGAAAAAGAAGGAGTTAAAAACAATAAAAAATACGATTTTCCCTATTTTTCCTCCAGCATTATGGGCAGGTTTAAGAAAAAACAGAGAAATATATTTCCTATTGTAAGAGAAAAAAATAAAAAATGATAAAAAATGGAAAAGAAATGTTAGAGCCGATGAGATGGGTGGGAAAAACTCATGTAAAAGAAGGTTCTTGGTTAAAAATTTTCTTGATTTCCCCTTATGGCCTTTTCGTCGAATAAAAAGTGCAAAAATAGATCAATTTGAAAAAATCGAGGAAAGTGGAGAATTTTCAGAGCAAAAAAGAAGGGGAAAAGCCATCAGTGAGACGAAATTGAAATAAGATTGATTTCCACCGCATTCAACAATGTTTATTTTAGGATTTCCGTAAACTTTCTCAAGCCCTTTCCACAGACAGATTTAAATAAACATTGCCGGAGACTTTTTGCTTCCTCAATCAACCTACTAAACAAGGGCCAACGAGTTTTTGAGCGAAGCCTAAAAACAAACACATGTTTTTTTGCTCAACAAGGTCACAGTTCAGGATGTCCAGCAGCCAAGCGTTAAGAAATTCCAGGTATTTCAGAAATAATTTTTCCAAACATTGATATTTTTCTCGAACATTTTAAGGAATATTTTTTGCATGACTTAACGCCCTGATAACAATTATAATCATAATTTTAAAGTATTTTGAGGAATACAAACAAAAACACAGCATTGTAAAAACTTTAAAATAGTTTCAAGTAAAATCGCATCATCACCATTTCTTTTGAATACACACCGTCATGTAGACAATCATGAAGAAAGATAAATATTACCTACAGTAAAACATGACTATTTACACCACTGATGTAAAATGATCAATTATTTTAAAAAATCTAAGCACTGGTATTTTTGAGGTACGTGGTCTGGGTAAGCGGAGTCTACTAAGACGCCTAGGCTTCGATCAGGGACGAAACTTTATTCCCGGGAAAGAAACTAAATTAATCGAAACTCTACAGCTCATAGTTAAGTTTCGATTCCAGAAGTTAAGTGCAGGGATAAAAGAGGGAATATTTTCGACCCATTACGTTCGACGTACGTGTAGATAGGTTAAAACATTGAGCTAAAAATCGGCTTTTATTCGTCGTATTGCGACTGAATATTGCGCTGCAATCCCAGTCGTGACGTCATTGTTGTGTATTTACCATTTTGTAACAACAGGAGCATAACAACGCCTTGGTAGCCAAGGAGTGTAGTTTATTAGCACAAGGAAAAAGAGCGCTAAGTTATAGTTGCCTCGAATAAATTTCACCGTCGATGGAACTGACGAAAATGTTTTAGTAATTCTAAATTATTTTAGCTTCGGAACTATTTTGAAACCTAATTTTAATGCAACTGTACGTTGTGTGCAAAGGAAATAATGATAATTGTATTGTATAAACATGTATTAACCTCCGCTCAACACGGGATATGAATAATGTAGAAATGAAATTTTCCCTGAGTTGCCTCTTATTGCTACTCCTATTAGAATTCCGTATATTGGAAATTAGATTTTACATAATACTGAAAATTAATGTGTTTACAGTACATATGGTAATCTTCGTGATGTTATTAGCAAACCTTATCATAATGAGGTTTGTGGTCATACAGATTAGAATTGGACGCATTTTTAAAATTTGAATTTATGTTACACTAATAATATTTATATTGAATTGTTATAAGCAAAAGTGAGATAGGTTCTCTTGATACAAATGTTCAATATAAGCGTTGCAAGACCATTCCCGGTAGGTACTTAGGTATGTGAACTAGATTTATTTACTTTAATCATGATAACTAATTGCATTTAATTTAATTAAGAAGATTGATTTAATGTAATTATGATAACTACTTTAATTTAATAAAGATATTTAGAATTTGGTTTTTTATTTAGTGTTCTGGGACCATAAATATTTTTCATTCGTCATTCCTTCACCAATAGCCATTTATGTTCCTTAAAATACTATTTTATTATAGACTTTATGCAAATAAAATAAAATTTAACTTCACAGGGTTTGTGCAGCAATAACTCAAAACCACAGCTGATTTATCGCATCCTCATCCTACTGTTACGACCTAATCGGACACGTATTAACGTGCTGTTTGCTAAGCAGCGATATCCACGAATGACAACGGCAGCGCACCAATGATTCCCTCACCGAAAACCTGAACCTAAACTACGACGTGATTCTTCAATGCTTATGTCAACCCGTTGGTTGCCATGATCCGAACTATAATCTACTTATGGTTTCGTAAACAAACAATCACAACAATCAACGCAAAACGATAATCGACTCCGCTTTTAACTCGTTATATTTAGTAGTACCATGACCCTTGCATGCGATTTTACGTTCAGCGTTCGTCTGTTAGTATGAGTGTCCCATGCATCTTATTGGCGGAAGGCCGAACCCCTACTTAATTCAATCATAATTCGTACTCGGTGTCTGGGTCGTAACTAAACCGTTCAAAAGTGAAGCACGCGGTCCCTCCGATGCGAAATATTATCTGTTTCGTTTCGTCCCACACGTTGAGTTTTGTTTCGACTCAACAAAGTTTTGACTCCGATTTCGTTTCGACACTGTTTGTGAGTTTATCTCCCCGGGTTTAAATCCATTTCGTTTCTTTTCTACATTTCGCTCCCGGGAACGAATCTATTGAAATTTTACTGGTTTTGACTTTCGTTTAGTTTCGATTTCCATCCCTGAATACTACCCAAGGTTCAATTTTCCAAAATAAGTGAAAAAAGATAAGGTAGAACTTTCGGCTGGTTCTGACTTAAAATCCAAGTAAAACATTCAGAAAACCTCAAAACATGAATACAATGCTGCGGGAATCGGCCCGGGAAAGCTACTGATAGTTTTAAACATAAGGAGAAAAAATTTACACCCCTTGGTCACATTCCGGGATGAGCTTTAAACCTATATATCAAAACACACCCACTTGAATTAATTAGTGAGGGACTAAAAACAGACTGTAACTTTTACGACCTAATTGGCTACTCATTTGACGCTTCAGCACAATGATTTATGTTGTATAAGTATTTGGGATGAAATATCATCAGGCCCTTGGATTGTAGCTGAGATTCAGCAAGATATTTTCTTCTAAATTCACAACTACTATCATAACCATAATAAGTAAATAATGTTAAGATTGGTTTGACGTTACTCTCCATTCCTCTCTCCTATCCTCTAGTCTTTTCATAGTAAAGTATTCCTTTTCTTTTACATCCTTCATAACCTATTCTATGTAACTCATTCGGGGCCGTCCCTTGTCCTTCTTCTTTCGACATGTCCTTCAACGATTGTTTTCACCAGGCCACGATGCCTCACAATGTGTCCAACTAAGTTGTCCCGTCTTCTGCTTAAGGTTATCAGGAGGCTTCTCTTTTCTCCGACTCTTCTTAGCACTTTCTCGTTACTTACACGTTCAATCCATTTTATCTTCATCATTATTCGGTAGCACCACATTTCGAATGCTTCCACTCTTGACTTCTCTGCTGCTGTCAACGTCCAAGCCTCGCTTCCATAGAGAAACATACTCCATATGCAGCATCTGATGAATTGTTTCCTTACTATCCTAGTATTTTCAGCTGTAAGAAAATTCTTCTTTTAGTAGAAAGCCCTCTTCGCCTGCGCTATTCTACTGACTATTTCTTTCTTGCTTCGTCCATCCTTGGGAATTCAGCTTCCCAGCGGAAAAAAACTCTTTCACCTGTTACGGCTTATGCTTTCCTCGGTTGATGTTTGTTTTAGCCTCCTCTCTTTTGCTGCATACTAATATCTTAGGCCTCTTTTTGTTAATTTTCAGCTGGTATTTGGCCATGGTCTTTTCCATATTTATCAAAGTCTTCTTCAAATCCTTCTCTGTCTAGATTATGACTGCTATGCCGTCAGCAAATCGCAGCATACTGTTTTTTTCTACGTGGATATTGACACCCGAACCCTCCTCCTTGATTTCATTCTCACTCCCATTGGGGAAGCATGCTTCATGTGTAGAATTTGATGAATTGCTTTACTCTTTCTTTACTTGTAATTTCAGCTGCAAGTAGCTTCTTCTTTATTTAGAAAGGCCTCCTTGCCTGAGATATTTCAACTGCTACGCATTTAATATTTCAGCAAAATAGAGGCAAACCCAATCACAAAAAGAAGAGAATTTATAAAAGAGAGATTGTCGTTAAATATAAAGAAAACATAGTTTCACGGAATAAATCGAATGCCGTCCATCCAATCAATATGTCGAAAAATAAAAGATAATTATCTCAACGACCGTGCCCCGATGAGCGAAGATAATCAGCCGGGGAAGCGATTGGGACGTGCGTGCCTGAAATCACGGTGACATTCCGATGCTATATTCACTGTCTGAGGACAGCGACCTTTCAACATTGATCGCTCATCACGGAGGTAACCTTTACAAATCGATTTTTTTCCCTTCTCAAATACGCAGATAAACCACATGCCCACATCACCACGAATGCCGCAAAACATTAGGCCCACATATTTCGTGATTCTAATCGAACGCTATTTAGGATGGGTGAGCAAAAAAGTGTGCATTAATGACACCGTGAAATGAACAAGACCTTAAAAATCACACTTGAAAATTGAATGTATAAACCTAAAATATACAGGAATTATCAAAACTTCCACGCAGATACAACTTGAGTTAATTCTCGTCTATTAATCTTGAAATTCGAAGAGAACTAAAAGAACGTTTCTTTGGACTTTTTTGCGAGGGCTATGAAAACATTTAGACTCTTGCTATCGCCTAGCTGCGGGCTGAGGCTTCGGCCATAATAAGCCTCATTTCAAGCGAAGGGCAAGCTTGAAAATGCGTCAAAGTTATAATCATACAGTATTGATGTATTAGTATTGAGCTACCGCCTCTTCGGCCGGCATTGAGGGAGACCTCCAAGTAGAGCAGTTTTCCATTCCGTGGCGGTGAAACTGAAGACTACTTTCTTGCCAAATATAAAGAATTTTGAATGGCATAAGTTACTTTAAAATTCGAAAAATTGCGGAATAAAATATTCGTTTTCTTGGGGCCAAACGATGACAGAGGACAGTATTTCATGAAACTACGGGGCGGATTGGAACATT
The DNA here is from genome assembly GCF_921293095.1 of Ischnura elegans. NCBI lineage: Eukaryota > Metazoa > Arthropoda > Insecta > Odonata > Coenagrionidae > Ischnura > Ischnura elegans. The sequence goes on along the minus strand of NC_060253.1, from coordinate 14,487,204 downwards.
AGGTTTGTGAGTATTCAGTGGCTGGACAGCGGAGGTTGAGGGCTCATCCGAATGAGATTGCATTTCTCTTTACTTGTCAGTAAAGAAAGAATAGGCCCCTAGGGAAGATTTCAACTCCTTCTGAAAGTAATTTATGGGATCTTTATTGTAATATCCAGAAATGTTTGTCAGCACTCCAATAATCATTACATTTGTTATGCTAAAACAAATAGGTTAGCAATCGGTTGAGGTCTTTCCCCGATCATAGCGGAGGAAGTTTTGGATAGCTGGATAAAAAAACCGGTCACTTCCGAGGGCCCTATCAGAAAAATGTTTTGTACTCCTTCCGTTATGTTGATGACATCATTTGCTTTTGGACGGGAAGTGTAAGATAGCTAGATCGATTTGTGTTGAAGCTCACCTCATCATGGGCGCAGACAAAAATTAAGGCTACGGGAATTTTAGGCGCAACTAATACTTTGAGGTGTTGAGGTATTGCATACCCGCCAGGGTAAGTGGGAGTTGCGGGGGCCCTCCTCAAGAAAATTTTTAAGATTAATGGTTCCAAATGGCGAGTTTTACGGCTTTCTGAGGGATATTTGAGTAATCCTAAGACTTTTATATAAGTAATACTAATCCATTAAGTGAAATGGTTTAAATTTAAAAATTTCTCTGAGCTCTGGGGGGGTTTTAACCCCCAAAACCCCCCCCCCTCGCTGCGCCACTGCACCTCATTATATCCGTCAATAGCGTTTACAGAAGAAGTGGGATTAAAGACTATGGAATTTATAGATTATCTGGCAAGAGCAATAAGAAAAATTTCACAATGGTTTTCAGTTGTTCGAAAAAGCACTTTCACAGACGTGGTTATCCCAAAAGAGTTTAAACACCATCACTCGCACAAACTGACTGCTTTTAAGGCGTTAATACATACATTCCTGTCTATACCCCTTACTCTATAGTCTTAAAAAAGGATGTGAACACAATAAAACTTATTGCGCCCCGAAATGAATATGAAAAAGGAATGGTCGACTCACTCTTGTAACGAAAAATAAAGAAGACAGTTTTTTCGATGACAAATCTCTCTCCTATTCCACGGTAAAATGAAAAGTGGACAAAATAACCAACCAATAAAATTGGGAAATTGAACCCCTTAAGATATTTTGAATTTGTGCTTTTATATTTCGGTCAACTTCTAGTATATAGGTTTTAATTATAGCGAACCCATTAATGTTAGGGGAGAAAAAGGTGATTTATGTTGTGATGTAATGCAAATGTATGTAAAGGTTGTTGTGCTGGCAAGTCCTGGAGGAAATTTTATTTCAGAATTGATGAACACAAGAAACAATAATTAAACTGCGACGACACATCCATTTTTGCAAAACATATGCTTGCTTTTTACCATCAAAATGATTTTACTTTGAAAATTTAAATGCGTTTGAAGAAGTTTCCAAATTGGATTTCAAATTTGGTTTCCAAATGGAAATATTTTGGAATTGGAGCGTATTCTAATATGCGTGGAGAAAAGCTACTTAATAACGTGGTGCCTATAAGGAACTCATCTTTTCTTGCAGTGAGAGACCCTCCCCCCATTCCCTTACATAAACCACCCATTTTAAGTCTTGAATGCTACCCCACCTATCCCTCCCAGCAATATTTATATCAGGCCAGCTGCTCATTTAGATACGTGCTCTGCTATTAAGAATGACGTTTAAACGTTGTAACTGGTTGAGCTAGTAAATAACAGTTGAAAATTACTACATCTATCTCTATCTTATTACAATGAATTTCCCCAAAATAAACTCGCCGACAATCGGCCTAATGCTACAGAACAGACTGTATCCTCTTCTGTGAACTCCCCTTGGTGAAATCCTTTCTCAAAGTTACGCCACTCAACGAGTTTCCCAGAAAAGAGAGCGTATTCAGAAATTTTTTCCCGCCTTAGTTTTCGTATGAAGTGGTGTTTTGAACAAAGAGGGTGGTGCTGTAATCCTCCATGACCAACAGGGGAAAATATGTATGGGAGCAGCGCAAATATTTCCAAGGAAAAAAGCTTTTACCGAGTCAATTAAAAAGCAGCTATACCACCGTGGAATCTCACAAGTGTGGTCCGATACTGGCGTGCGCTTCCAAGAAGAAAAGTTCATTAGTGAAATGAAAGTTTTCAGGATAAATTAAAAAAAGGGTGGCCGTACCCTTGTGTGATGGAAATATTAGATGGTTTAAAGGGAATAATAACTTCATATCTTCTTATCAAATTTAGCATAATAGTTTATCAAATATTCCTATCCATTTCTCCAAAACGGGTCATAAATAAAGCGTTAAACAAAAGCGGTATATAAACTAATAAAACCAATTAAGAATTAATATTAGCCTATAAAAAAAGTTTGACGACGACTAAAATACGTTGCGGGAAATATATAACCTTTTTCAACACAGCAACATCGCATTCGCAACAAAATGTTTTTGTATACCCCTTGGTAATGACGATTAATTATTAAAAATGATTATGATAAATCAAACGGGATACCTGTAAAACTAAAATGACTAGTTACAATAGTTACCTTACAACTTGCAAGTAAAATGAAATCAGAGGGAAAATAATTAACTTACGTCTAACTTGAATACGAGAGAAGGCAAACATTGGATCCTGATAAAAGTTAATGAAGGACGAAGCAAAATTATTGAGATAATAGTGTTAATTTACGCACGCTCTGAAAATCCATTGCGGAATTATAAGTGTATTTTGTAACGGTGACACATGATTTTTCTGGGACACCTTTCCACCACATTAAAAATACCTTCCAACCCGTGTCCGTCCCACGGCTTCCAGGCTCATGAATAATCAACTTTGACACCTCCATGTCTCGAAAGCAACCCAATATAATCCCTCCCTACTCGACAACCAATATTCAAAGCCACCATCCGATTTATTGGAAATCGATGTTACTACGAATATAATCAGCGGAGCGAACGGATTTTCCCAGAAAAGGGTTTTTGATAAGGTAGACTGGAATTCAATGTTCACAATCCTGAAAGAAATTGGAGTGTTAAATAATGACCGTATAATTATAAACTATTTGTATAAAATTAAGTAGCTGTGATTAAATCTGAACTCAACTGCGTAGAAGCAAGAATAAGGAAAGGTAAGAGTCCACTGCGTGCCCTGTCTCTTGTAATCTTGAACGTGTTCATTGAGAAGCTATCAAGCAACGAAATGAAAGATAAAGCTCTATGAGTGAAAATGCAAGGTGCAATAATTAACATGCTCCGATTTTCCAATGACATAGCAGTCATATAGAGACAGATATTGATGTGAAAAAATTAAAAATCAATGCAGAAAGAAAAGAGCTGTAGGTGTGCAGTAGGAGAGAGAAGGCGGAGACCACTCCGAAACTATAGGGAAACATAAACTTGAGGAGATGGAGTTCCGCTACTAGGGTAGCCGAGTGGCCAAGGACTGTCGAAGCACGGAGGGAGTAGTTAGTAAAATAGCACAAGTGAAGATAGGCATTCCTCAAAAACAGGAGTTCTCTCATGGTTGCGAATATAAGCGTTTAAGTTACGAAGCAATTTGTTGGAACTTCAAAAGCATGCTTCTTCATGTTAGTGAGGCTGACTGCATTGACTGCATTGGAGAAATCAAAGGTGGAAGATTTCGAAAAGTGGTGTTATAGAAGTATGATGAAGATAAAATGGATCGACCAAGTAAGTAATGAGAAAGTGCTAAGAAGAGTGAGGGGAACAATCACAGATGGATAGGTAGATGGGAAGAAGGGGAAGAGATGGCCCAGAATGAGTTGCAAAGGACAGGTTATAAAGGATGTAACAGAGAATACATACGTCGCTATGAAAAGGTTAGCAGATAAGAGAGAGGAAGGGAGAAATACGTTAAACCAATCTGAGGATTGTTAACTTATGACGATGTGTACAATGTAAATAATTCTAAATTCATGTAGCTCCTAATAAATAGATTACATTTATTTATAAATTTTGTTTTTGGTAAATCAATCCTTAAATTTGCAAATAAATGGATACAAGCAATGGGTTTCATCCCAATTAACCCATCTTTTGACGCCTATGGTGATATGATAGCTCACTAAGGGAGCACAATTTTCCAATAACGTACTCATAAATATGTATGACGTGGTTTCCAAAATTTCTTAGGTTTAATTAGTTTTGATACCCTGATAACATATCCTTCGGAGCGTTTCTTCTATCACGGCTTATTTACACAATTACTGACACGATCTAATAGGGTAATTATTAAATTTGGGCAGTTGAATTGTCACCGTAAAATCCTATTTGACCCCATTCACATAAAACCGTCATAAAAACATGCGTAATTAGCATACATATTTCGGAAAAAAAATCCAACACGAGCCTTTGCAACTGAGGGATATTTTATTCGAAAGCGGTCACCAGAGTATATTTTGTTCGAAGGTTTCCAAGACAAATCATAAATGCAAACGAAAATCGATTGCTTACATTTGGTGGACCATTCGAACTAAGTATGCATCGAGTCCCGCAATAATCAGATTTTTTTATAATTAATTAGTCTCAGTGACGGAAGTTTCGTAAATAAATGAATGGTGAATATTTGATCTGTTGGAGGAGTGTTTTTCACCGGAAGATGATGTTGTACATCGAAACCGATTGTATTAAATTTATATTTGTGGGGATTCGTCAGTTATATAATTATTTTCAAACGTGAATTCAGGAATTTTCGGGCTTCCTTCGCGGATTAACTACAGTTGACAAAGATTCATATCAGTTTCGTCACCAATTCTGCTGGCGTCCTCAGGTGAGCCTTTGTGGCCCATTCTAAAAAAGGAGATTTTAGTCGCCAAAACCAGGAATTTTCCTCGGCCAATCATGAAACATCCTCAGAAGTTCGCGGAATTATTCTTTTCCGCGCGCTTTATAGTGGATATCCATCTTCCCCGTTGAAGTTATTTGATCTTTTGACGATTTCTGTGACATTTTTATAATTCGAGGGAAATATTTCGCTACTTTCCACAAAATATGCGAAAGGAGCTCGAAAATACTGAAATCATCAATGCAAAATCGTGGAAATCCGATAAGGAACTTTTAATAATGCTATCCCTCCAAATAAAGCCTGAAAAGACTGCTTTCATACGGAATTTTCTCCCCCCACATCACAGTGGTATACATTTCTAGGTTCTCTACTTATGAATTCAATTCCTGTGACAACTGAAAATGAACTTAGCTTCAAAATATAATATCACAAATATCTCTTGCTAAGCATAATAAAACTAGTAGAGGGAGGTCAGATAATAGGTGCAAAAAAACACTTCAAGAGAAGTAAATATTTTCTCCTTTTCAGAATTCACCCAAATTCATCGAAGTCAGATTTATCATTACGAGAATTAGAGTCAGAGATAAACACAACTAGAAATAATATAGAGCCAAATCACAAGACCAGCATATAACTTTAGGTATTAGCTTTTCAAATGCTGTTGCGTAGAATACGAAAACTGTAGTCTTGGTACCAAAGGAATCAAACGCGCAATAAACTTCATATATGCTCTTAATTTTCGTAAGTTTTCCAAGTTTACTTTCGGCAAAAGCACAACTTTTCAAATGAAAAAGCTAAGCTTAATTTTCCTCTCAATTGATGCCATTACTTCCATCCCATAAATATTATTACAGGAATAAGATAATTCACCAAGTATTCAGATAAGTTTTGAACAGATTTTCCAAACCACTCTTACAAACTCCAGCAAAAAGGACATGCCTAACATGTTTAACTACGCACCTGACATATTTCACCTTTAATTCAGCGAGAAGTTTTTCGCGGAGTTTACTTCAACGGCAATTCCAAAAGGGAGAAATTCCACAAGTTTTCCAGGTCAGCGGGCACTTCAATCTAATTGTTAGCTCAAGGCAGATGCTGCGGAAATGACTTTCCTAGATACATCTCCAACAGCTAGTAATTATCAATACCTCTTCAGGAAGCTTTCACTTGGCATTACTGAGGGTTCGTTTTGAAAAATAAATAACTGATTCTCCTCCAGCGATATCGGAGGAAGTACGAATAGTTTCAGCAAAACAAAAACCTAATCAAATAATATTTAAATAATTCCATAAAAAAGAACACCAAACACATTCCTGAAATAGATAATGAACGACCTTAACTTGGAAAAGTCATACCAATAAGCCAATAAGTATTTTTCCTACGATGCGTTTACACCACTGACGAATCACGATGTGTTAGCAACTGATAGTAAAACCATTTCATTGAATATCCAACTAATCCCTTCAAATAAGCGCATGGATTTCAACGAAAAAATTCATACACGTTCAACACATATTTTAAAACCGTCAAAATGCGATCATTTTGTTTTCCTTAGGTGAATATAAAATACGTGTAAAATATTTCTTGCTGGACGTTTTCAATTTCAGACTTCCTGAAGTTCCAACAATAATGAATGTCACTATTTGAAAAATTGTGTAATACTAGTACATTTGAGGGGAGCAGTGGCGTAACTAGACATAAGCTTTGGGGGATGGGGGAGCCTGGGAGGCCAACCCTCCCCCCACCTGGCAACAAGGTGTCCGGAAAATAAAAAAAAAATGACATAGCTGGAAATACATTATACAGGCATCCCCCGAGTTACGTATGTCTCGACTTACGTAAATCCGTACTTACGTAAGCGATAACCGTATTTCAAATGATTACGTTAATTTTCGAATGCGAGCGCGAAGAAGTATATATTCGCTTGTACAACCTATGGTAGAAAAAATATCGAATAGTTATAGAGTTTTTTACGTGCTAAAAATAACAAAGTGACCCATTTTTGTCATTCCTCGAAGGAAATTTCATTAATTTCTGTAGAAAAATCGCTTATAAATCCCAAGTCAATAATCAACGTGAAAATTTGCAGTTCTAGCGATGGATGTGGTGGCGTATGTGGTTGCGCTCATTCCTGTACGATACAACTTGTTATACAGCAATCTCTGAAGCGCCAACGCAAAGGTTCGACTTACGTAAATTTCGACTTACGCATAGTCTGCCGGAACGCATCTCTTACGTAACTCGGGGGATGCCTGTATATAATTTTATCACTTAAAATCTAACTTGAAGCAGATGCAGTTATTAGAAGTCAAAACTAGACAACAGTTTTAAATATTTCTTATATTTCTCTGAGTCTTTGAGGGGGGATCTTTCCCCCTCATCCCCCCCCCCATAGTTACGCCACTGGAGGGGAAGATTATGAAGACTACTGCGCTATCGGTAAGGGTGGGGAAAAAAATGGAGATAAACTCATCAACACCATTGAAATGATCTATTCGAATGGCATCTAGGGCTGGGGTCGGCAACCTGTGTTCGAGAACCGTATGCGGCTCTTTCGATATCATATTGCAGCCTATCCCCTCCTATGCCAAAAAAAATAATAACGACATAAATTTATTTTCAAAAGTCAAAAAACTGTATTGTGAACAGGATAAAAATCCATGATGTAGGAAGGAGAGATGATAAAGCGTCCCTATAATAAGTGCATTGCCGGATTGTCAAATTAAAGCACTGTCGAAATGTAGCTTCTCAGCTGGTTGCATAACTTTTGACTCTCTTGTTCCACCCCTGGTCTAGGGGACAAAGGTTTGACGTTCCATCCGACGGACTAATAGGTGAACTTCGGCACGCAGCACCCTAGAAGGGATCATATAGTCTCTGATAAATCTCTCCCTCGTTCGAGATTTGAGCTCAGGCCCACAAAATAGGGAGCCATCCCACCAATCACATTACCTTATTCACGAAAGAAGAAACTAGCAGCGATAATGGGATCATTCAACCAGAGCCGAAGTAACAATTAGTCGAAGGAATTAGGTAGATGGGAGGGATAAAGGAGGCTCCGAAAATGAAATATCTTACCTAACTTTGTTTTTAGATTCATAAAGCGATTATATGCACTAGTGTTTTCCATTTTCGGGTAAACTGCTACGAGGAATGAAGTTTTATTGCTCCAACGCTTTGTTCCACGTAGCAATACACCCGAAAATGGGCAACACAGGTCAAAAATATATTCCTCATTTAGTCATTCACTCATTCACACAGTCATTCACAAGGACGAAAATTTCCGTATTTTTCTCTTTTCATCGTAATATTTTTGTTTTTTAATTTAATCCGCAAATGCGGCATTCAATATACTTTCGTCTTCTTTTCATTCTCATACTTTTTTTCAACTTTTCTCGAGTTGGTGGCGTCATCGAGTTCATACACTCCTTCACAGTGTCTTTTGTTGAAGGAAGGAAATTCTCTCAACAATGCAATGTAAGCAAAAACGATCCACGTGAAGTCCAAGCACGAGGTCGTGGAGCAGCTCAAAAACGGTGGGTCATTCAGCATGAGTTGGTGACGTCATCAACCTATTTTTTAAAGGGTTAGAGCCATAGTTTTTTTCTCGAAAAGCTCAAGAATCAGATACCGGATCACAAAGGGAAAATTAAGTATCTCTTGATTTTTTGCGAATTTATGGATTTTATCACAATTGACGGGGAAAAAAGTGGAATACATGCTTCTCTGTATGAGATCATTACGTCATCGACTTATCTTCAAAAGGGTTAAATCCGTAGTTCTCTCGTCGCGAATAACTCGAAAATCAGGCAAAGGGTAGAAAGGGAAAAAATAAGTGTACCTATCTCGATGTTTACGAATTTCTCTCTTGCTTTTTATCAATTCTATCACAAAATATGGGATAAAAATTATTACAGGATGCTTTTCTGTATACGTTCGTGATGTCATCAACTCATCTTCAAAGCCTGAGCCGTAGTTTTCTGGTCGTGAATATTTTGAGAATCATATAACAGGTCGAAAGGGAAAAATAACTCTCATGTTTTCTACAAATTATTCTATTATATCAACAGCAACGGGAGAAAAATAAGGTGAAAGTGATGCTTCTCTACACTCTTTTGCTCGATGTTTATTTCTCTCCAGTGGCGCCGACTCCATGGGGCCTGAGGGGGCCCGAGCCCTCTCGTTATGGGAGTGAGAAAAAAATCTGTCAGGCTTGTCGATTTCCCCAGTTGTCGAGTGTCCAGATATCGAGATTCGAGTTATCAGGGTTCTAATGTTGATCATATGACTCTTCTAAAATGCTTAAAAAACTTAAACTCACTACTTATAAAATTTCCCGGGGCGAGATCCCCGGTTTGGCCCCCTCTAATATTTCTGTAAGTCAGCATCCCTGTTTCTCTCTGTACTTCTTTTTCTACCCCATAACTTTCGGATCAAATAATCACATCCATCGAAAATAAATTAGGGATGGCAAGTGTAACGAAACAAAAACGTTTCGTTTCGACCCGGAGGGAATCGAAAATACGAGGCATGGGTTTATTATCGTCCCCGCACGAAATTAAAATCACTTAGGAGTTTAGTTTCGATCGGGGACGAAACTTTCCTCTCAGGAACGAAACTAAATTAATCGAAACTCCGCTTCTCATAGTTAAGTTTCGATCCCATAAGTTGAGTGGAGGGGGAAAAGAGTGAATAGTTTCGACCCATTACGTGTGACATAAGTACGTGTAGAGAGGTTAAAACATCGAGCTTAAAAATCGAATGCCCAGTTCACCGTTCTCCTGTTACTGGTAAAAATATGAGTGCCTCATGTTTGTAACGTCGGTAGGCCAAACCTCTACGTCATTCTCCCGTTCTTCGTACTGGATGCGTAGGTCGAAACTAAACCGTTCGAAGGTGAAGCACGTGGTCCCTCCCTGCGACGCATTATCTGTGTTTCGTTTCGTCCCAGACTTTTAGTTTAGTTTCGACCCGAAGTAGTTTTGACTCCGATTTCCTATCGACCCTGAGTTTAGCTCCCCGGGTTTAAATCCGTTTCGTTTCGTTTGTATATTTCGCTCCCGGGAACGAAACTGTTGAAATTATAATTCACTGACTCTTGATTTACTTTCTTGATTTCATTGAATCATCATTCATCTTCAGGCCTGAATATGATGATAATTCATTGAAACCCGGGTCGCGCTCTGATAAAAAATAAGTCGTATAAGTAATTGTTTGATATCCAAGAAAACCTGTTGAAATTATACTGGTTTTGACTTTCGTTTAGTTTTCATTGCCATCCCTGAAAAAATATAATAATCTTTATGCTAGAACCAGATTTAGCTCATTACATTCACCGCTTTTCTCTCGTGTCCTATCTTCTTGAAGAGATCCCTCGCTGCCGACTGCAGACTGGCCAACAATAGCGCACGCCAGGTGGCAAGGAAACGAGCCACGAGGGAGGGCTTAAACACACCAGCTGGACCCGACCCCGACATATTAAGCCAGATCCCAGGCGCCGAGGCCAAGTTTTTTCTTCCCCGAAATACTATGGAGATTAATTTTCCTGCAAACCCTCATTAATTCAGCCAAGAGTGACTCCCTCATGAATTCGACCGCAAAAACTTTGCAAAAACTCTTTTGGCGCAAAATACTTTCATCGTGATTGCACATTCATTCAAGTAAAAAAATTAATACTAATTCAACTTACGCTCATTATACCGTGTAAATTATCTTACCCGCATATTTCACCACCATTAAATATCTAACCCCACGAAATAAACGAAAAGTTACAAAAATGTACCATTTCGAGATGCCAAACATTGAATGTAAGACTCGGGAGTTATGAAAAGAGTTATGTATTTTGGGAGAAAATACTGCAGCCTCATTTACAGCTTTGGTCTCAGCTAATGAGGCGCCCGGCAGTTAAAATAATCTCCTTTGACTGCAATCAAATAACGTGTGGTCAATTATTAAAAATGACGCCAATCAAAATCTTGAAATGTTTCTATAAAGATACATTTTTTCAAATCACAATTGAAATTATATTTTCGTTACACTTCGAGATTTTTCAAAGAATATGGTATATCAATAAGCCCTCATAGACATCTGTTTACGTCATTTCCTTCCCGTAAAACTTGAGGCTTAAAAATTCCGTGTTCATGAAAGACACCAGTGTGGAAACACATATTATTCAGGTGATATTTGATTTCCGCAAAACGCGTAAAAATTAATTTTTTACCTGAGGAGCCGAAATTATTCACCAATTTTCTTCCTATTCTGAAAGGTTAAGGGTCAGTTTCAACCCGGATGGTGCAGAATGATCCACTAATTATTTACTAACTTTCATTCTTTGTTCTATGAAACTTTTCAGGGCCAACCTCCGTCTAATTCGTGGTTCCATCGAAAACCTCATTACAAACGTGAGTCATTCACTGCTTAATTCTCATATCTCGTGCTTCATACCATGTCAGCCATTACGTTCTATTATTGGATATCCGAATCTCCTGTTCTAACTTAACCTTTCACGAACGATTCCATGACCGCGCAAAAGGCGGTTCCGGTGAACACAGTAACTCACCTAACCAGCCAGTTTTTGTGAAAAATCTTTTTCAGGAATGGCCAATTTAAGGATAAGACGTAAGGACAATAGGAATAACAACATATAAAGTAACGGTGCGTAGTACAACATCAATTTTAGGCAAGTTTGGTTTTCTTTTCACTTGCTTTTTGTCGCTGATAGAGAAAAAAACTCACATAATGTACTCTAAGATTCTCTTTTGTATATTAAGATTGTCATACTAGAGTGTAGCAATTTGTTTTCATGCAAATATTGAAGATTAATTGCAGCTACTTTTTTTCAACTGTTTTTTACGCTTTCCGCTAACAGGCTTTTCAAATTCAAGCATATTTCTCTGACTTACATCGATAAATTTCCTGCAAAACAAAGATGAAGGAATACAGGAGTACAGGCCCAGCCAGCAAGGGTGGAATTGACACTTCCGAAAAATGGTGGGATACGGTGATATAAGGAGGTAAATTAAAAGGAATAGGCTGAAGAAAACAAATGAAGGTGACAAATCATCTGCGACACACATTTTTACGAAATGTGCCTTGGTTCCGATAGTTTCCAACAAGAGGCTTCAGTAAAGAGCCATGTCATACTTATATATATAGCATTTGATTTTCATGCAAATATAGAAAGAAAATTGCAGCTATTTTTTCGTCTCTTTTTTTACGCTTTCCGCTAAGAAGATTTTCAAATCCACATCATTTTCTCCGACTATGATCAACAAATTATCAGCAAAACAAATACGAAGGAATATCAAGTACAGAATTAGCCAGCAAGGGAGGAATTGACATCTTAAAAAAATGGCGGGATACGGTGACATTAGGAGATAAATTAAAAAGAAGAGGCTGAAGAAAACAAATGAAGGTGATAAATTATCTGCGGAACACATTTTTACATAACATAAACATCAATAATTAAATATCAAACATTACAAGGGCGGTGGACAAAACTAAATATAGTTTTAATGTTACATAGCGGAGTATAAACTCGCAACACGCAAAAAACTTGCATTAACTACAGCATATTCTTACTGTCGTTCTAGTGCATTGCGTTTTCTCTTCATGCAAATGTATAAGACCAACTATAGCTATTCTTTTCGCCTCTTTTATACGCTTTTGGCTAAGGACGTTTCCAATTAAAACCATATTTCTCCGACGAAGATCAATAAATTTTCTACAAGACAAAGTAGAAGGAATACAAAAGTACAGACCCAGCCAGTAAGGGTGGAATTGACACATTAGAATATGGTGGGATACGGTAATATTAGGAGATAAATTAAAAAGGAAGAGGCTCGAGGAAAACAAATGAAGGAGACAAATCATCTGCGACACACATTTTTTTACGGCTCGAGATTTGCGCGTGGTTCCCTTTAACTTGAGCGCGACCTCTTCCACCTCTGCAAAACCACCACCTTCTCTGCTTTCCCTCCTCCACTGTGGCGCTCACCTTACGGCCGAAAGCTAATTTACCCCGCGGAATGATATACGGAGGGCAAAAGACCCACAGGGCTCCGCAGAGCCACTGAGAAAAAGAAACCGCACGGAAACTATTACCCACTCCCCACACTAACAGCGTATTTATTCAAAACGCAAATGAGTTGAAGCAGAGCACGAAGCCGCAAGGAGCGAAGGGGAGTCGGTGCATATATCCTGAAATGAAGCGTGGAAATCGCAAAATTTGCGTTGCTTTAAAAATCGGTTGCACGAAATAAAACAATTTCCGACTTATTAGAGTAGGCTACCAGGTCCGACAAGACTGAATCCACAGGTGTACCTATCATTGAGTGAAATAAAATAAGTAAATAAAATAGAAAATATTAAAAAACGCGCTTTTTCGAATTTTCGAAGAACAATATAAAGCGCATTAAAAAACTTACATATTATTGCAGAGTAACCTGATAGTTGAGTAAGAATTTAGGGATTTCACACAAGCCGGTCAAATCCCTAACGAACGCAATCATCTTCAATTTCAATATATTCGTCATTCGGGGCCACTTCGATCTTCACCAGATCGTATTCCTTTGTTTGCAAAGAGATAAAATGAGATACTTTGAAAAATGGCACTAGAATTAGAACTAGATGAATCGCTGGGCGTACAGATGATGATCAACTAGAATACTCTATTTTACATCTGATTTTCTCGTTGTATATAGACTTCTTTGCTATTAAAAAGCAACAACATGAGCGATCTTTGGGCTCTCCCCAAATCCTAGGCATACCAAATAGACATTTATGGTGTTCTATTTCTCCAGATCCGTTAACTCTTGACAAACATCTTGCTCACTTTGCGGCAAAACAAGTTTGCCTGACGAGTGCATTGCTGTTTTTCTTTTGACGCCGACTAGCAGAGGCAGACAGGAAATTTTTGATGATCCCAGCGTGATGGAGTGGAATTTTTCCATGTTAGAATAAACAAGTTCAAGACAGGAATTTTTCAGTTCATATGGACGTAAATAAAAACTAAACACTCCTAACATTGTGAGAAGAACTCTCAATCTACGTCAGAATCTAGCCCAGGAACACCTATGCTACTAACCTTCATTTTTTTATATAGTTATAAGTCATAATTCCTGCCAATCAGTAGCGTAACTAGGAATATGTTCTAGGGTGGGATGAAGGGGTCTTGGTGGGAAACCACCCCCCAGGCAACCGGGGGTCCGGGTCACCTCAAACATTTTATTGAGTCACCGGTCGGTATTTAAAGGCTCGTATAGCTGCCATGATATTAATAAATGGTCTTTTACTTTAAGCAGATGCAGTTATTATAAGTAAAAATTAGATAATAGTTTTATATAATCTTTTTATTTCTCTGAGGCTTTGGGGGGGTCTATCCCCCCATACTTACACCACTATTGCCAATAAACAATGATTAATTTAATTTTGAGAAATATTCAAACGAAATTAATAGGAGATCTATATAAAGTTGCCTTTTACCGATGCGTATGAATTGACAACTAAACATCAGAGTGTACAACCCGCCCAACACTGAATTTCCCTATTGAGCAAATGTCGGACTACATTCCTGTGTCTCACTATAACATCTTCTGCATAACTAGACAAATATGCACCTGTCGCTGACCTCCTACGGCGTCAGTCACTCGGCAACAACCGCATAATGTTAATGCCAGCCAATTGGAGAGTAATGATGCCTCCTGTGACCGACGCTCAGTCAAGCAGAGAGTGGTCAAAATTAAAAAAGGAATAACGAATAAATTTGGCGTGGTTGAGGAAAACTAGCTGCAGTTTTAAGATCAGCATGCCTATTTCACCCTAGAGTAGCTCAAAAATTGAAGTCAACAGTCATTAAAAATTGTTCCCCTGTTTTATTTACCATTGGCGAATTGGCTACGGGATATTTGGCAGCGTATAGACGATTCATAACTCAGGAATGACGGTATTCATCTCTTCTTCAACAAGTCTTCATCGATAAGACTTTGAACGAAAATGCGACAGGAATTCAAGACTAATGTCCATTTCATCACTTACCAAGGTTCGGCGTGAAAAAATGGATGACGTTTTTCATTCCCCACTTGGCCTGAGGAAGTTATCCAGAGTTACCATTGGCTGAATTGCACTAACCTGTAAAATAATGAAATGAAGTTACAGCCACTATACTGTAAATTACTCTTCAAAGCTTGAAGAGAACCGGTAAATTTAAAGCAAAAAATTTGAGGTTTTTCTACCGTAAAAATATTTACCACTAAATAATTGTTCAATATTTTAGCTTTTGCTGATGTGTGATTTTGACTTTTTTTTTGGCAACTGAAAGCAATGGCGCTTTGAAAAACATGGCGGGGATTTTTATAAAAGAGGCGGAAAAAGTTGGACTTAAAGTTAGTTAAATCAAAAAAAAAATATATAGCAGTAAACAGAGCATTTTTTTCAAAGTAGATAGCTATACTTTCCAAATTTGCCTATACTAAAAGAATTTAGAAGCCGCAATGGGTAACAATGCAGACATAGAAATTTAAATGTGATTCCTGCAGGGAAAAAGATGCTATTGTAGTAAAGTAGCTTATCATCGGTTAACACTTGAGGAACAAATAAAAACTGGGGTGAATACAATGTCTATGTTTCATTTATTAGATAAATGCATTTGAATAAAACAAAACTTATCATCATTTGACAACAATCCTAAGATTGGTTTGACGCTGCTATCCGCTTCTCTCTCCTCTTCGCTTCCATTTTCACGGTGACGTATTTCTTCTCTTTTACATCCTTTATAACATGTTCTTTGCAACTCATTCGTGGCCGTCCCTTGCCCTTCTTCCCTTCCACCTGTGTTAGTGTTATTCCCAGGTGAAACCCACTTATACATCCTTTTAAAATATGTTCTCCAAATATAACGTAATGATCGCTATTGGGAGCAACTGAGATCGTTAGAGACGTTATCATTACTGTACGGTGACCCCACAGATATTTGAAAAAGTGTATTTTAAAATGCGAAATCTCACACCAAATAGTAAGTAAAAATTTTCATCTTGTTGCATCATATTATTTTATATCATAAATGCAGTACCGTTTAAACCCAAGTAGGGTGAGTTACCTGTTTTAAGCACTGAATTTTGAGAAAATAATTTATTGGCATTTTCACTGAGCCTGTTTCGAGCTGCTGGAGAACTTTTGTCAGCATCAACCCTCGGCCATTATCTATGCATTCATCCCGCGTATAATTATTTACTCTGGTAATTTCAGCAGGCACGGGACTCGGAGTTATTAGACCCAAGGTCACTCATCTATCTTAGAAAATATGGAAGTAGTGCAGGTGCATGGGGTAAACGCATTGGATGCAAAGTCTCGCTGATCCTTCCGGTAAAAATATCCCCTCAAACGCAAGGGTACTTCGAATTTCGTCTACCAATTAGATTTGACAAGTTTCTAACTGACATATCGGTCGATGATAACGTTGTCTGGCTAAACTCCGAAATTATTTAAATGAAAATCAAATATCCCTGTTTTATGAGGACACGAGAATAACCAATCAAATTATGCATGCAGATAAAACTGCAATGTAAAAACAATCCACAAATTTGACAAAATTGAGATTTTTAAACAATGGTGAAAATATAATATGCTTCCTAAGAGATTTAAAGATTATTGCTCGCTAATTTCTGAGAAAATATAATATCACTTCGAAACAATTCAATATTTTCAATATTGTAGCCTTTTTACACATTGGCGTACCCAGCGGGGGGCAACAAGGAGTAGCTGCCCCCCTCTACAAAAAAAGTCAATTTAGTTCAAAACGAAGGTTTTGTACGAATTTTCATCAAATCCAATAAACGTGATATGAGTGTAAAACAAAAATATTTTTTTCGAAAAAATAATTTTAAAAACCAGTAAAGCGCTGTTATAATTTTCTTTAAGTTTTGGTTTCCTTAAGCTTTTCTGTGTTATAACTCGAAGGACTACGGCTTGTCCCCCACTACTGATGGTAGTGGGGGGCAACTTACCCCACTCCTCGGTACGCCCATATTTTTATTGTGTGAAAGATACATGTTTGAGAATTGAGCGTTTTCCCCCAGCTATCCAAAATGCTTATTTTTAGCGTTCTCTCAAATAACTGTACTAAATGAAAAATTAACATATAAAATTTATAAAGGACAAACTTCAGATCACTTAGAGGGGGTGAGAAGCCAAGGTTTACAAACGACTTTTTTAAACAGGGTTAGGCACAGAAATTGATAGAATAAATACAGAAAATCTTGGTGGCCAAGTGACACGAGTGAGTGAGTGATTCTGTGCTGACATCGAGTGAAAATTAAATGCACTTCTAAATATTTATTTGATCTCGCTTGTTTTCTTTACCAAATTTCTGTACTTAACTCTGTTTAGAAAAAAAACACTTGCTCCCCTTTGCTTCTCAACCCCACATATGCAAAAGAGAACGCATATCTTATTAAAGTTTTTAAACACTCGCTTTGTTATATGTCATCTTGTCTGAGTTAAATCTTACAATTAAATTTTTACCCACATTAGCTATCAAGATAAAATTTAGAGGAGAACTCTGAACCAGATTACAATGACATATCTACCACATTTATTATTATTTTAACGGTATCACGATTTTTATTCAGACTTAGACATAAAATATGGAGATTAGTTAAATAAATGGCCACGAAAATCCGGCGGCGCTGCGATTATTTAAAAAAAGAGAATGATAAAGACTCATAACCACAAATTTAAAAGATAACGTCAAAGTTCTTTGCAAAATTGATTGAACAACAATTTACAAATAGAAGAAGAAAGAATTCAAACAAAAAGACGAGAGGGATAAGGTAGGTATTTTACAATGTAATTTTTTTTAATCCAAATAATTAATGGCCTGTGTAGATACACGATTTTGTTGTAATCCATTATAACTCAGTTGTATTTCTTTAAACTCGATATTCTCTCCTGTTTCGCAATTATGGTTTAGTGAAACTATCCTAACGTGCACATTTAATTTTAATAATAATAATAGTAATTTATTTACTCCCACATTTTTTTACATATGGATGTAAAAACAAAAAAGAGAAGGAGCTTTAAGTGGTCTTCAAGATCATAGGACCAGATTTGAGCCACCATCAAATAACAGAAATATATGCCAGTAAAAAAATAATAATGCAGTAAATGGTACATGAGTGTTTTAAATAAATTTTCAATTATTTCCTGCGAGCCTGTCTTTAACAAGTTTTAACATTACATATGAGAATTTATTATTTTTAATTCTAGTGGGCAGTAAATGAAACAACTTTGGCCCCATGTAAAGACAACAGCGTTTCTATATGTTAACTTAGGTCAGTTTCCTACTACAAATGACTCACTCCTTAAATTATATTTATAATTATCACATCCACTCGGCATATTTCCACTTCTGACAAAAATCAATTTAAGCTTTTTAGAATAAATACAAATGCCTTACTGGCAACAAATTTAGGGTCCCAAACAACGGAAATGAGTGCTCATAATAATTTTTAGACAATATTACCAGAATTATTTTTTTTGCAAAACGTGTGCACATTTAAATGTGCTCGTGTATGAACTGCCCCAGCAGATTATACTATAAGAAATTTTAAAATGAACAAGAGACTGAAATGGCTTTTTTTAACCGCAAGAGGACATTTGTTTCGAAGGTAGTAAAATTTGGAAAGGCACATCCAAGGCATTTGTTCACAGCAAGTAAATGTTTATACCAGCGTAGATTACTGTCCAAAATTACTTCCAAATATTTCATTTCATTCACTCTATCAATAGCTGGACTGGTACGGACACAATTGAAACAATTTGTAAAATGAAATACAAGTTTACAATTAAAAATACTGGCATTGCATATGTTATAGCTCATAAACTTCGTCTTTTCACTTAACTCTAACCAATTGAAATCAAACAATTTTCGCAAGAAACGTAGATCCTCTTAACAAATGTTTCAGCACAACTCCAATTAGGAGCTGAGTAGCACAGTGCTACATCATCAGCAAAGGCTGTGAGTTCACCATTGAATTTATTTTCACATAAAGCGTTTACGTAAATCAAAAACAAAATAGGTCCTAAAACAGAGCCCTGTGGTACTGCCGTCTCAATAGTTATATATTCACTAAAACAATTATTAACTTTTACACATTGTGATCTCGTCGAAAAATAACTTTCGAACCACTTCAGTGATAATCCACGCATTCCAGCTCGCTCAAGTTTCATTAGTGGAACTTTGTGCGAGAGTCTATCAAATGCCTCAGTTATGTCTAGATATAACCTAATTAATAATTTGCGAGCTTGAATTGACTGAATTGTATACTTCGGTCATCTGCTTCTCTAGAGCACCTTCAGTTCCAAATCCATGTCTGAATCCAAACTGATTTTCGCTAAAAAAAATTTGTCTTGTCTAGGAATTTCAGAAGGCGGCTTTTAACAAATTTCTCTAGAATTTTTGCAAATACTAACAAAACAGATATCGGTCGGTAATTCGTGATTTGCTGTATGTCCCCTTTTTTGTGAACTGGTACAACAACAGCTTTCTTCAAGGGCTCGGAAATACGCCATGGATAAAACTTAAGTTACGAACATTCTAACATCTATGCCATCATGTCCAGGAGACTTCGGGGAAACTACGCCGGAACTCCAGGGAACTTCAGGGGAAATTTCGCCGACTACTATTTGTATTCATTTTAGTTCGCGATAAAAACATTTTATTAAAATGTTTACTTTTTAATTGGATTATTATAAATATTCCAGATGATTACCCCCAACACCCAGGATGACTTGTAACGGAATAAGCCTGTTTTATCTAACTACCTGCGACATAAATAAAACCACAGCAACACGTAAAAAAGATCAATTTCATCGAAACTAACTTTAGTCAGAATCTTGCCGAACTATTACGGCGAGATTCTGGAGAATGTATTTGACATAAGAGAGAGAAAAAGATAATGAGCTGGGTGGCTCATTAGTGTGTGGTGAAATGGCAGCGTCCTTTTCGGTGAGGGCTCTCTCCCCTCCTCCACCGTATGCTCAACGCACCGCAGACGAAATTGCACTAATTGGATGAACACTGATTCTCTTCTCCGACCAACTCACATATCAGGTTGCAAGAAAGGGCGCTTTTCGTGGTCAGGGAGGCGTAATTTCATCTTATCTTATTCATAAATACGCTATTCGATATTTTCGACAAAAATAATCTTTGAGGTAGCTTTCACCTAAACTAAATATATCCTAACGTACAACGACGTCGCAGAGAAGACCATTATTGCCCTTAATATGCACAAAATAATATTTAAATAAATAAATGATCGTAGCACTTTTCCGTAAAAATATTTACAGCGTAAAACGCGTTTCAGCTCACTGAGCCAACATCTGGTACAAGACTGAATTTATTTGTATGTGGCTAACTTCCACCAATTAAAGCCTGAATCTGTTGAACTTATACAAAATAATAGATTATGTTGCTAAGGTAAATAATTTACCAATTATAAGGAAATGTAGCTGATGAACTCAGTGTAAATGAAAACTATTTAGCTATAAAAATAGTTTCAGACATATATATTCACGAAGATTAATTACCACCGGAGATTTTCACTTGCTTTACTAGGAAAAAAAATTGAACTTACAGAGATACACGAAAAATGACGCTGCTACTGTCTCTGATTTTTAGCTGTAACTGTGCTCTGACGTAAGTAAGGACGACATTGCGTTGGTGGGAAAGGCCAGAGAGGGGAAAAATAGAGTGATCAAGATGAGCACGTTGAAGACTGAGAAGACGTAGTTTGGAGAAATAGGCAATATTAGGGATATGGAGACATTACAGGAGAGGTTGAACATAATAGAGGAAATATCTTGGATCCTATCAATCTGAGGATAGTGGGCCAGAAGGAAAAATGAACCATAGAATTCAAGCAGGATGGACAAAGTGGAAAGAAGTATTACGGGGTGTTGTGTGATCGCAGAATTGGGAACAGAATCAAGGAAATAGTAAATAAAAGCGTTGTGAGGTCAGGACTACCAAATGGAGGTGAAACCTGTCCTGCTAAGAAAGCCCACGAAAAGAAAATGGATGTGGCATGGACGAGAATGAATGATGAACGTAATAGACACGAAATCGCTTCGTGGTATCTCAGAAAAAGCCTTATAATACCATGGGATACTCAAACTATGGAAGTAAAAGAACAATTGAAAATATTTTAAAACTTTATACAAATAATATAATAAGTTGGAATGCCACCACAGTTTTATGGGGATCAAATCAATTTTGGGATTGTTTAACTACAGAGGCTACAGGGACAAGATTGGAAAATAAAAATGTCATCAGTGACACCGGGTATTCGACCAGCAGCTCTTGGAATAGAACTCCTAAAAGAATTATGATTGCCAGAGGTATGTCAGAGCTGGTCCACAGTCCTCTGCGACAACAATCAAGACTTGACTAATCCCGCCCCTCCTAATGCTGAGCTTCAACGGTCACTTTAAAAATTCATTCAGCAGCCGTGAAAATGGGTAACGAGTCGGAACCCGAAACGTCGGCGCTCTTAGAAAATCTTACTCGTGAGGTATCCCGAGAAATTTTTAAATATAATTCTTTATAAAGGGTTTTTCTTTCACATGTAAAATTTTTAATGGGCTCGCTCCCCATATTTTTTTTAATTCTCGATAATGATAAGAGATTAAAAAATAAATTATAATCATAAGTCGTCAATCCGAATATTGGTTTGACGTAGCTCTCCACTTGGCTTTCATGTCCGCTATCCTTTTCATAGTAACATACATATTTCTTTTCTTTTACATCCGTAAAAACCTGTCCCATATAAGTCATTCGGGGCCGACCCTTGCCCTTCTTCCCTTCCACTTGCCCTTCTGTTATACCACTGTCTTCTTGAGGTCAACACGCCACATTATGCGGCCAACTAAGTTGTCCCGTCTTCTCCTTAGGGTTTTGCAGGAATAGGGTGGTTTCCTATTTTTTTACTGCCTAAATCGAAAGATTATTACTCCTGGAGTACGTATTTCACGATTTTAATTTATATTTTTAAATGACGATATCTATTTTTCGCGATTAAATGATTAAGTGAAAATTTTCAAGCGCGCTAAAACGGGACGGCTAAGTATTAATGCTGGGAAAAGCCCGAGTGACGACATTTTGGTTCCGACTGCCGCCGTGTGAGGCCACCTAGGTGCGGGGCTATGAGCGCCGCTACGATACAGGCTGCTACCCTGCTACCCTATCAAACGAAGGAAACTCCAAGACTTTAGGCAATTTTAATACGTGATTATTAAGAGATGTTTCCCTGAGCTCTACATACTTGTTCCACCCTCGACTGCTGGTCCCTCCAGCCCCCTCCCCCCGACAGAAAATCCAGTATCAGCCCCTATTAAGTAGAACGTCGATGTATCTAACGCTCCCATTGTCAGTAGTGTTACTTCTGATTGTGTCCGATTGGTCCTATGGTTCCGACGTTTCCTAATGACGTTTCACACGATGTTTTTGGTGTCCGCACGTACAGACACACATAATGCCCGTTTCATATGGACGTGGACCGTCCGCGCTCCGCGCTATGCATGCGGATAAGGTTCCATTGACGTTAATGGAAGCTTAAACATGAGTGCGGACAGTCAGAGAGCCATCCGCGCGCGTAAGGGCCACAGAGATAAGTTGGTGCTTGCACATGAACGCGGACGGCTGTTGCGGACCGAGCAGATTTGTAAGTAGAATTAGAGAGATCTTGGATATAACAGTACGAGTGCGTCCTCTCGCTATGGATAGCCTAATTGACAGAGAGTATGAGGGTTCAACGTGAACCCTTCAGGGATACAGCACACCGGGAACGGGAACCAAGCCAGTGGCTTATACGCCCGATCACCCGGGGAGGGGATGGAGAGGAAGGAAAAAGGAAAGAGGCGCCGCCGCTATAGGAGCCCGTCCACACCTCTGGGGTAGGATACGTTCGGAAGGGATGGTACGGGGAAAAACACCTTAACGCTATAGAAGCGACGAGGGCCCAACTAAATAGCGAAACCAGGCAAAGCCATTAATGTTCTAACGATTTCGGAGGATCATTCTATGAGGAAGAAACATCCAACGATCAAATCGTTAGGTAGTCTAATTGACAAAGAGCATGAGGGTTCAAGGCGAACCCTTCAGGGATTCAACGCACCGTGGCCGGGAACCAAGCCCGTAGCTTATACGCCCGATCACCCGGGGAGGGGTTGGAGAGGAAGGGAAAAGGAAATTGACAACTAACTAGTCTAATTGACACTGGGAAAATAGTTGAAAAAAATTATATTCATCAGCGCGTACTTCAGTAAATATGGTCCCTAAGGCGGCTTTTAATGTTCCTCGTCCACAATAGGGTTCACCCAAAATCTCCTTTTACGGGCACTTTTCTTCCGTTTTTCCTAACCTAGTATACAGCAATTCCTTGAATTGAACTTGGTGGTTTGACGTTCTTCTACCTTGGCAAGCTACGCAAGGCTGACATTGTGCCTGACAGGGACGGATTTCGCCCGCGCCAATGTGAACAGCCGCGACCGCTCTCCGCGCCCCGCGCGCGGAACGCGGACCGTCCGCGTTCATTTGTAACGGGCAGCGGGGTAAAAGCTGATCCCGTGCGAGGATAACGGAAATCGTTTTTTCCCATTTTTTTTCTCTCGCATATGTATGCTTATTATCACTCCTGCTTTGCCTATGCTAATAATTCCTGCCATATGGCCATGAGTTCCAAGTTTCCCACATCTCTGAGTACTATCATTCGCGAACAACGCCGGGTGGCCTGCTAGTGACTTATGTTTCTCTTCCCCGTACTGAATTGTTTTAATGAATATAGATTTGAGGTCCAAATGAACGACTCCATTACGAATCAAAAGGAATTCAACGACAAAACGGATCAAAATATGGTTTGTTTCTACAGAATGTGAAGAGTGCCACCTTTTGGTGTAGACTAAGTGCGCGACATCTGGTGCCGGGCGAGGGCGGCGCCAAATGCGCTCCAACGCAGCCGCTAGATGAGCAAGCCCTGAATATTCGCAGAAATTTTTCCGCTAAAGGCAAGAGAAAATCAAATAACAAGGTCAATAACTTGCAGTTATAAATAAGGTTAAATCGTCAACGGTCGTCCAGCCTTATCACAGACTACTATAAACTTCTCGAAAGGGAGGAGAGAGAACATAAATATCTCGAAATTAATCAGCGTCCTCTTTTTTTCATAGGAAGGACTTTAATATCATTTAAAAAGCAATATGAAACAATATTTTCACCAATATGTCTCCATATCCTGGATCGTGAAAACATAAAGGCGAAAGATGAAGTGAGGAATCTCGGAGTTAGATAACTACGAAACCAGCGTGGAGAAAACACATAAGAAATATTTGTTGCAGACCCCTGAAGAAGCATGGATTCGTCAAGCGATTGTGGGAAGGTATTTGGACGAGAAAGTAAAAGAGTGTTTATATTTCGCACTCATTCGACCATGCCTCGAATATGCAGCGAGCATATGGGATCCGGTGTAGAAAGACTTGATCCGTGAACTGAATAAAATACAAAGGAAAGCTACACGATTTGTTAAAAATTACTACGGGGATACAGAAATCGTTACTCATATGTTTTACGAATTAGGCTGTAAGCCGCTAGAGACTTGATGCCTGCACGCTGAGTAGTCTTAGATTGCTTGCGAATTTTTAGGATAGATGTCTCTCAAGTGACTCGGAGAATATCTTATAAAAAAATTTTTATTACCCCAAAACATATTCCAGGTCTGGACATTAAATAAAGCTACCCCTTTATAATTCATAGACCGACAGAAACGATAGCATAAGAGAGGTATTTTCCGATCTGACAGTCATGGGAATTCGTTTTCCCCCGAAGAAAGAGGTTGTTAATACACTGGAGGGGTCACCACTGGTTTCTAGAGTTGAGCGAAGTGTGGCAGGAATGGGGGTGCTTGGGTAGGACGATAAGCCACGCCCACTTTGACCAAAACATTGACAATCCAATAAGGGTCAATGCTTACTATCTGGTGAAATTTGTGGTCATAACTCGTTACAATACATGAAAATAAACTACGGAACGCACAATGTAAATCTTTTTTTCCTACTTCATCGTTAGGATTCGCGAAGTTTTGATTCAAACATCTTTTCCCAGGGAAAAATTTTTATCAATCACCACGGTTACGTTCAACAACCAGCTCAGATGAAAATCAAATTTTACGAGAGTAAACTACTGACTTACCTGAACATATACAGGCATTGAATTTTACTATAGCCTACGGAAATCTAACAATTACAGTTATAAAGTATATTTTCAAGGATATCCCCGCCAGTAAAGCGGCTAACAGACACAGAGTTTATACATTAATAGAAGTATCGCGAATTATGAGAAAAATCCTGTAACAATCACCGGCGGCTATGTAATGATTATGGTAGCATTTTTCACTAAATGTAGTTCATTATCAGAACTAAATTTAGCCACCTCAAAATATCAGTCGGAGACTAAGTCCAATAATTGTCAAACCAAGATGGCGGAACTTTTACCACGCTAAAAAGTCTGAAACAGCACCTTCAGAGATTTAGAACCTCCTTGCCCCCACACGATAAAGGACGTTTATAAATGCTTGGCACAATTTCGTAGGAGCATTTCTCGTTTATGTCAAAACGGCTGGTGTCCTAACACCCTCTGTCACACGCTGATTGAGGCGACTTGCGGGGTAGTATGTGAATGTAGAGGTATATGAATATTGCAAACACTTTTAAATTGAATGCAACAAAAATTTTATAGAAGCAAGTCATAATTTTCTATACATTTTGAGTCCTGGGCCATACGTAGCTCATCAGAAGGTCCTATGCCTTTTATTTTCCTCAAATTTGCAATTCAATAATACATTTCACCAGTGATAATATGCATAGGATAATAAACTAAATATTGCATTTTTATTTTTGCTTTATCTATATTCACTGTTCTAACATATTGGCCTTTATCACTTCAAAAATGACCACTTCCCACCCTGAACGCACGCTGCCTTTATAAAGTTGACTGCTGAATGAAATAAATTCTTCAACAACTTGTCTTGACTCAGAAGTATTCGTCATAATCGAGAATCGTATTACTCAGTAAACATCCTTAAATAATCAGCCTGAATTGCATAGAGTTGGTTAAATAAAAAACAAAGTTTTGTCCACTTTCGTTTTGTGGAACGGTCACAGTTTATATAATTAATTACCACGTATCCTTTAAAATGACGCCTTTCCAATCCTTTGCAATAGATCGTAGAGGCATTTAAGATTAACATTTAAGCCAAAACATTTTTAAGCAATTCAGTTGAAAAATTCAGCACTTGAATGATGGAAATATTAGAGTATTCGTCCAGGAAAATCAAGGCAAATAATGGACGAACAAATCTCGATTGTAGCAGTGGCTCTAGTAACCTATCTCAGTTAGCTTGGTTCTCAACGGCGCCGCCCAGAGAAATAGGGACGCATTGACCACCGTTCTTATTCTCCACCTGCCTGCGAGGAAGTGACATGAGTAAGGAGAAGGTGACGGTTGGCAGAATGGGGCAGCTATTTTTCACCCCGACTGCGTCCGCTTGACCCCATCCAGGGCATCTCCAGGGCAACGTCCGTTCACCCTTCCCCTTCCCACTGCGCCACCCCAAGGACGAACCCGTCTCATCCTCCTTTCCCCCCACTTTGCCATGCTATTCCCAACAGCGAAGACTTTCCTCACCATTGAGCTCATTAGCTGGAGCTTCAACCCCCAAACGATTCATTTCCGATGTGAATAATTCTCACTAAGTACCTACTCCAACCCAAACGTTATCTACATCTATGAGAGGTACAGTGCAAGCCACCACCAGGGTGTGTGGCACGGGGTGATTCCACACCAAGCATGCAGCACTCATCCTAGCCTTATTCAGAAACGTGCTCGTTCTTCCGTCACCACCCAAGCACTCAAAGGACAACGACTCGCGGTTAGACCAGAAATAGGGTGGTTTCCTTCATCAAAGAAAACGAAATGCATTGATTGCTATTCGTTACCCACCTTTAGGGTTTTCATAATATACAAATTATTTGGTTTTAGAAATCCCAGTTTTAACGAGTGGCAATGGTCAATTTTAACCCCATTTGAAAAAGGCCAGATTGGCGACCATGCGATGCCACTCCACGTGACGTCACAGGGACCTAGTTTCTACACGAGAGGATAGGAGTTTTACATCGTCTGAGATTACCAATGCATGCATGAGTCATAGAGCTCAGGGAAACATATCTTAATTTCTTATTAATAAATAATCACTTATTAAAATTGTCCAAGGTCGGAAAGTTTCCTTCGTTTGATAAGGTAGTAATAATCCATATTTAAGCAAAGCGCTACCTGCTAGCAGTCTGCGTCGTATCAGCGCTCAAGCCTCGCCTCAAGGTCACCTCACTTACGGCAGCGGGAACCACAACGACGTCACACGGAGTTTTCCCGGCATTTATACTAAGCCGTCGCGTTTTCGCGCGCTTGAAAATTTTCACTTTTCGTTTAATCGCGAAAAATAGATATCGTCATTCGAAAATCTGAGAACGTGAAATGCGTACTCCAGGAGTAATAATCTTTCGATTTAGGCAATAAAAAATAATAGGAAACCACCTTATTAGGAAGTTGCTTAGGCCAGAAAGATGCTACCATGCGAATAACACTACTAGGTAGTGGTAGAAAAACGAATAGTTAACGAAGTAGGTGTTTTGCATGAGTTAAAACAAAATACCTCATAAATATAGTTAGCGTTGACTTTCATTTCAATAAAAAATATTTCCACACATTACGCATCTAACGTTGGATCTCAGAGGAGCCACAGAACCGTAGGACTTGTTCAAATCTTTCCTTAAGGGAGGACTTGCTCTTGACTATACCATTAGCGTAAGCCGTTTCCACCATGATTCTGTCCTCCTCATGAGCTTAGAGACAAACGGGTCTTCTCCGCTTGGAAATGGAAAAAGTTCGCTGTATAAACATTTCAGAAACGTATTCTCGTGCATACTTAGGTTTTTTATCGAAGGAGCAGCTGAGTGCCATAATTAATTCGCACGTGGGCTGCATTTAATGAGAGTTAGAGAGATCGTTTGGAAGTTTGACCCACAAGGGGCGGGCTCGGGAAATTTGGCTAGCCATGTGAATAGTCACTTTCGAAGTTTGGTGCATATTCTTTGTACGACTCAAATAACTTTTAACATGTGTTTATATTCGTTATCTTTCTGTTTCGTTTTTGATGCTCATTTGTTGTTCGCTTCAGTTGCTTTTTCGTTCTTTAGTTTTTTTGGATGACTTTTGCCGTCTAGGAGACAGGGAAAGAAAACAAAGGATTTCTGTGCGAGAAGCCAAAATGAGTTGTAAGAAATTAAGAAAAACCAAAGTGTCAGGTGATATTTAAGTTTTTGTAATCGCTTTGACACGTTGAGTTCATTCCATTGACGAAGGAATTGTGGCCGGAGGCCTTGATAATTCAAATCCCACTGCTAATCAATAAATGTATCAACAAAATATCCATTAAATCTCGTATTCTCAAAAAATCAATGAAATATGTAAAATGTTGACACAATCAACCGATGTAAACAAAAGCCGCCGTTATTGTCTTATAAGGGGTCCTTGCGGTACCTCAATCCACTTCATTCGAACGGCTTCGAAGGTCTTCACTGATTAGCAAACGTTTTAGAGACTATTGATCAATTAAGATAGTGAGACTGTATACACCGATAGACTGGTCATCTTTATTCTAGATTATCTCATCTTCTACTCTCTGATGTGGGCTATTCTTAATTGATCAAGCAAACTACGCCTAGCGCGCAACCTCCGAGTCTCTAACGGCTCCCTGTCCAAATCGTTCAACGTCTGTGTAACGCTTACGGTACACCCATAGCAGTTTTTAACGATGCGCTTTGCTTTCCTTTGTATTTTATTATTTTAACGTTTTAATTATATATTAAGTACACGTTTTTAGCCTTTCTGCACCTGATTTTATGCTCGCTGCATATCCATGGTGTGGTCGGAATATTGCTAAATTGCACCTTTCTTTTACTTTCTCATCCGAAAATCTTCCTACGACACGTTTGACGTATCCTTGCTTCCGACGAAATCTTTGATAAGTGCAAATTGGACATACATCGTAAAACATAATGGCTTGATAAACATACTTCAGATACATCATTCCGGTCGAGGAAAATGGTTTTTCCACTGTGATATTTTCGCACTAAACCTTTGGGGACTTTGTATAAAAAGTTCTCCAAAAAACTTGTGCGCCTCGATGGCGTCGCGTCGGGTCAAAGTGCCCGCCAGCCAAACCAAATATTTACTTTTACATACGCTTTACATCACCTAATCACTCGCCTTTTTTTCTTCCTGCCCATGTTAACTAAGTGACCGCTGCGTCTACTCTGAGTTAAAATTTATACGGAAAGCAAGCACTTTTGCTCCATTTCTAAATAATCACGTCTCCGACCAATTTGAAATCGTTAACTAAGAGAGCATCTATCATGAAATGGATTTAAGTGGAAGCATCAAGCACTGATTGAGCCCAATAGTTCATTGAAAGAGTCAATAATGGTTTCCAGTTAAAACTTTCAACCATTAACGTGTTCTGTGACAACATCGCCGTCAATAAATATTTAAAACCCATTCCTGAAAGTAATGATCAACGAAGATATCGTATTTCCCACAATTTCCCACAATTTTCGTATTTAATGAACAGAGTAAGTACTACATGTGTTTCAATTTTTATACAGTCATCATCAGGTACTAACAGAAACTGTTAGTCAGTTGATGATTGTATAACAATTGAAACAGGTGTATACTCTGTTCATAAAATTATAGTCAATACGATATCTTCGTTGAGCATAAGTTATTTTGTTCTACGACATCTCTCCACAGAAAGTTGACTTAATTCCAGGAGGATTTAAAACTATAAAAGATCAAGAAAAAAAACAAAAAAGATGCATTCTTCATACTTCAAACTATTTTAATTAATCTACTGGAGTAGTCCGATATTTGGCCACATTCCGGCGCCATGTAAGCCAATTAGTTTTTAGTTTTAAAGGCTGCTAAAATTCACTAATTAGGGTATTTCTGTGTTCCTGTTTGTTAGTACTATTCTTTGTAATCAAGTCTGCATGGCACGCGTTCACTAGCAGCCTTTATTTCACTGGTCCTCAACTCATTTGTTCCGTTATTCCCTTTGTTCGTGCCCTGGGTACAATCAGAATTACTGAAGAGGTGGAAATTTCGCACAGGAGCAGCGGGACAAAGATTTGGGTCGAAAGTCCCAGCCATCAAGAGGTTGTGTATGCGATGTGGGTCAGTCTAATGCAGTCGGTTGGTTGAGTCCCAAAAGCAGAGGTGACTACACTCACCCCAGTTATTTCTCGAGGCCTAATTAGAACTGACGCAATCAGCTTCAAATGCTCTGGGTTTACAGGCTCTTTCCAAAATTTGCCTTTACCAAAATTTCGAAAAATTTTCCTTAATATTACCCCAAGTGTATAATTTTCATATATATTCGACGGACAAATTTTGACCAACGTATACGCGAATTTTACCCGTAATCGAAGTAATACCTTGTGAGCCACCTCAATGGTGTTTGGCAGGTGGTGAGTATACACAAAAAAGCAGGATGATACTTCAGGAGGTGGTAGGGGAGACAATTTTAAGCATTTTTTTATATTTAAATATGGGGTCGCAACTCTTTAGTTACTGAGCTATGGCAACGCAAAAATTTTGTTAGATTGACTTTGAAGTTGCCATGAAAACCCTGAATAACGTAGTGTGGACTGATGGAAGGGATCTGAAAACTTGTGCTGATTGTGCTTGAAAAATGTTTCGTTCATTTTATCGTATCCACAAAGAGAATAGTACCTTACTTTTACAATGGACTCCGAATAATCGTAGGAATTTTAACTTTCAAAAGAGCATTTTTTACGAGAAAAACTTTAACATACGAGAAGTCTTAAGAGTAATACGCTGCGCCTTCTTAGTCTTCGATAAAAAGGCCCCAACACATTTAAATGCCGGCAGGCGATAAGAGCTCTCAACGATAAGCATGTTTCATGCAAGTTGACACCAGACATGCATAAAATATTACATAGTTAAGTGTATAAACATCCATGCAGCTACATAAAACTTGTTAGATGCCGAAAAGGAAAAAGGGCCAACACACCCAAACCAGAAACTGGGAAAAATACATGGATTTGGTCAACCTCGCGAGTGCAGCGATTAATTAGAATGATGGAACATTTTTCACTTATACATCAACCTTGTGAGATAACGGAAGTAAAAAATAAAACTTTGTAAGGTTCACTATTATTTTAATATGGCACGACCCGGGTTTCGTAACGTGGTTACATCTTCAGGTCCATTTTTTTTTACTTCCAATATGGAGAGGTTTCACAAAGTAAAGCCTGATGGTATCAGTTAATTTGTGAGGTAACCCCTTCCCCCTAAAACCCATACTAGTTTTTTTCTGATAGTAATACAGATAGATAGAGCGCTTATTTTAATGGCGTAATTCTATTAAAGATTATTTCCATAGTAAAATAGATTTTGGTATGCGTGGTTTATTATAAGAAATGGAATGACCCCTTTTTTTAGTATCTACATGTATTTTTTTTTTGTTTTGTGATCAACCCTTTTCGACAAATACTAGTTTTTATTTTTTTAAATGACATATTAGTTCTGTTCCTTTTAATTGTTTTTATAAAACTCACAGTATTGTGAGTTATATACAATAGGCAATTCATATGATTTTCGAAAGGCGACACCGTATCAAAGGCAACTAGATCCTTATAGACTAGATAGACTAGATTCTAAGATAAAATTTTGCTTTTCCCCCGTCAATAGACACACCAAATACAGTCCTGCTTCTTCGAGCTAAAAAAAACAAACACTACCCCCATGCTACCAAATCCAACGCTACGCCGAGCCATGTAGGTAGTTGTTAACGAGCTCCACTGTGCACATTTCGCGTCGGTCATATTTAATGACGGAGAGAGAGTGATGGAATAACGTTAAAAGTTTGGACGAGGCGGGGTTGACTCGGAGTATTTAACTAGCCCCACGTGAAGGGCCTCTTACGAAGTTCTTGCCGTGATGAAGGAATGAAAAGGAGAGGGAGAAGGTCCCCAGAGATCAGCAAGGGAAGCTGCAATGGACCAACTGGGAGCCATTTACGAGAGGACAGATGAGCACTTAGTTGCCACGCGAGGTGAAGAGGGAACAAGAACGACGGGAGATTGTTTAAAATATTTCATCCTCATGCCTATTTATACGCATATAATTTTAATAAGTTTAGCATCTTACGTCTTAGCAGCATAAGCTAAGAGATAGACATAAAATAAATAGATAAAAAATATAGAAAGTAATGATAAAGTTCTATGAAGAAAAGGAGAGAATAGACGCTTCGTGAAAAGCTCGATTTGAAGACGATACCCTCACCGGACATACTTTGAGACATGAATGCCTGATGAATACTACAATCGAGGGACAAGTGAATGGCAAGAACGAAAAGAGAAATCCTTATTAAAATGTATGGATCATTTAAAAGAGGATTTGAAAGAGAATAAATGCTTCAAAGCGGGATAGGGTAGTTTCCTTCATCAAAGAAAACGAAATGCATTGATTGCGATTCCTTACTCACCATTAGTGTATTCATAATATACAAATCATTTGGTTTTAGAAATCCCAGTTTAGACGAATGGCAATGGTCAATTTTAACTGCATTTGAAAAAGGCCAGATTGGCGCCCATGAGATGCCAATCCACGTGACGTTACAGGAGCCTAGTTTTCATACGATTAGATAGGAGTTTTACATCGTCTGAGATTACCAATGCATGCATGAGGCACGGAGCTCAGGGAAACATGTCTTAATAATCACCTATTAAAACTGGCTAAGGTCAGAAAGTTTTCTTCGTTTAATAAGGTATTAATAATCTTTATTTAAGCCAAGCGCTACAAGAGTTTTCCCAGCATTCCTACTTCGCCGTCGCGTTTCCGCGCGCTTGAAATTTTTCACTTATCATTGAATGGTGAAAAATAGATATCGTCATTTACAAATCTAAAAGCGTGAAATATGTTCTCCAGGAGTAATAATCTTTCGAATTAGGCAATACAATAATTAGCGGAAACCACCCTATTGTGACTGTACCCCATTCCGATAGTTGGATTTTTTTCGAAAATGGAGGTATTTTCAATAAAAGATTTCATTTTCGATACTGCATGCATTTTTAAGTAATTATAATCGATAAAACGATATCACAAATCCAGCACCACAACGAAACTTCTGTATCAGGTCTACGGCAAACTTGCTCTTTCAAACAGAACAAACAGCGAATGTGTGGGAATTATATACAATTAATGAAACAATAGAATAGCGTTACGAGACAGTGACTCCTCATTCCAGTGCCTATAGAACTAGCTTCGCGGAAGGAAGAAGAGCGCGCAAAGGCAGAACCGTTAATTTGCGAATATAAATAGTTATCGGGTTTAAAATGTTCTTATGCAAGCGATTCGGATGATTGGAGTTCTACTGTACCACTAAAAGTGTTGAATGTTCAATATAGTTATTCTTTTGTTTTCTTTGTTACTTGAATGGTTGTTTATTTGGTAGTCATGTTTTGTGTTGGGTTCTATTGTTGTTGCTGTGCAAAATGGTGCGGTAAAATAAATGGTGACATAAATAAGATCGGAA
Organism: Ischnura elegans; assembly: GCF_921293095.1. Classification (NCBI taxonomy): domain Eukaryota; kingdom Metazoa; phylum Arthropoda; class Insecta; order Odonata; family Coenagrionidae; genus Ischnura; species Ischnura elegans. The sequence goes on along the minus strand of NC_060253.1, from coordinate 14,453,685 downwards.
ATCGAGTGCAAAAAGGAACATTTCCTAAATAGAAGCGAACGATTTAAGGATTTTGGGGCGAAAGTACGCGACAAACCAAACCCACGGCACCAGCGCGAGAAGGGCGAGAATGAATGTATAAAAAGACCGTTGGATTAGTCGGTGGCGCTGCTGAGGGAACTTCTGACCCCCATTCAACCTTCCCTCCACCCGACCCCACCGACCCACTGGCCTTTTTGACGAAAGGAGAGGTTGGGGGGGGAAGACGAAAAGAAAAGGTTTATTTTTTATTTAAGGGGGAAGGGGGGGGGCTTTGAGGGAGGTTCTGCGCAAAGGGCGAATATATAGGCCATTGATCGAATAATGCACTGACTTTGGGTAATGAGTGAGAGGGAAAAAGGGATGTAAGTCACGCGACCGAGTCACGGTTAGCCGCGAGGAAAATCGAAGTCTTTCCGACCCCCGACGACGGCCGGATTATCCTTTTAAGGCGACCCTGGGAGCGGTTCTTCCCCTCCGACAACACTAGCCGCCGAAGCCACTGCGGAAGGAAAATAGGAAGGTGCCCGAGTGCTTACTGCAGCCGTAAAAAAAGCAGCTGATTCTGGCTACGTGCAATAGGAATATATACAGGGAATGTGTGAGAATGAAGACAGTAGTCAACAATAGAATAGCGCTACGAGACAGTGACTCCTCATTCCAGCGCCTACAGAACTAGCTTCGCGGAAGGAATGGCACGATAAGGTATGGTGTGGTATTTGGAGGAGGCGACCGACAGCTTAGGTCATTTGCGCCATGAGAGATGGGTAGGTATGGAATGGTGGAGAGAAACCTGGCGTCGGCATTACCCTGCTCTTTACAAAAGGCGCCAAGGGGACCACGGCACAACGTCCCATCCGACGGACGGAGGGGTGCGCTTGAAATGTCCTCCACACAACATTCAATCAGGGATTGGGCAGTCTCTGAAAATTCTCTGCCGCTGCCGGGATTTGAACCCGGGCCCACCGGGTGGTAAGCCAACACTATAGCAACCACACCAACCCGATCCCCAGTTACGATAAGACATCCTTCAGGACGACAAGGAAAGCATCATCTTAGATGCCCACTTTTTCCGAAAGAAACGATTAAATGACATATTTTGAATATCTTAAAATAGTTCAATTTTAAATGAAACCCGAAGATCCAAGCGTGATAGAGGAGAATTTTTCCATATTGAAATGAATACTTGCAATTTTCCACGGTTATAAGTGTGGTAAAATTCAACTATGTCTATCCAAAAAACTAGTACCTAGTCTTTCAACATTCCTGTAACTAAGGGCTCTAAATTTTTACGAGAAGATATTTCGCCGAACGGATCATCATCACTGGTCAAGGATCCTGAGGTTTATTTGACGCAGCTATCCACTCAATGGGGAACTTGCATGATTTTTTTTATTTCACTGGCGGACAAAAAATTATTTTCTGAATTAAACAAAGACAACCGCATGTAAATCTGAGTTTTCCTTCGCGAGATATTCAATGATAAATATAACGAATTTTAAAGCGCGCCAAAAACTCCCTCACCCCCCAAGCCACTGCCGAAGAAGCCTCGATGACGTCATAGGTGCCGAATCTTCACACAAAGCAATTGTTGGATTGTTTGTAATAGTTGCCAGCAGCTGTGAGAGCTTCGCTTATGAGACGTGTTGATTATTTTCAATTTAAAACAAAATATCCAACGATAGAGGCTCGGAAGCCCTCATGTTTTGTATTATTTATAATATTAATATCTGAGTAAGGGCATAAAATATAAAACTGGAGCAGTTCAACAAAAAATTTTATAATACCTAAATAATATCGTTGTAGTAGTCTGAGCAACGGCAGTTAGAAGAGGGATACGTTAATTGTAAGTTGATGTTACCGGCGGCATCTCATTCATTTAAGTATGTAATTTGAACAATTTTGATGTTTTCTAATGTCCGCTATGCTTTTATATACAGTGATTTCAACCATTTATTCGTAGATACCGGAAAATTCGTCGTTCAGCACTGCCTGTGCTTGTATTATAAGGTGAATTCCAGTCAATGCAACTTTTGCAGGCTGATTGGAGATGTCTAGGAACATCTTTTGTGCCAAAATGGTGTTATATTCAATGCGACTACTCCCGTTAAGCTACTGCTAATAATCACAGTGCCAGTGGTTGTAATACACAAAGTTTGACAAGGTTCTAATCGGCCAAGAGTTGTAATTGTGATTGTTCCATCGTGATTGAATTGTAAAAAGTGCTATTGCGCTATCGACAAATGTCTAACGGTAATGTAAAAATTGTCAGTGGCGTGTTAACATCCGTTGTTCGCCATTGTTTGGTTATTGTCAGCTTGTTTGTAGTGAAATGATTAGTAACATGATCGGTGAGGGCTAAAAACCGTCTGTGGGGATGTGAAAGCAACTTGGAAAGTAAAAGAATGGTGCTATTTCGCACTCGTCCGACAGCACCTTGAATATGCAGCGAGCACATGGGATCCGGTGCAGAAAGAATAAATCCGTGAACTGAATAAAAATAAAAAGGAAAGCCGCACGATTCGTCAAAAAATGGTTAGGGCGTAAAGAAATCGTTACCCAGATGTTCAGCGAATTGGGCTGGGAACCGCTAGAGACTCGAAGACTACTTAGGCTCACTTGGACTGCTTGAACAATTGAGATTAGATATCTTTGAGAGCAACACAAAGATCATGATTTTAGAGCCCCACTTTATTTCCAGGTCCGACAGAAGCGATATATTAAGAGAGATGTTCTGCCGAACGCATAGGTGGATCCAGGGGGGGAGGGGGGCACGGGGGCACGTGCCCCCCTCCCCCCAGACCCACAAAAATATGCAAGATTTTTAATACGGTCCCATTATGATTGCGTTCGTTTTGTATTACGAGGTATCGTTGTGCCCCAGCCAGAACAAAATCCTGGATACGGCCTTGCTTGTGCCCCTCCAAGAAAAAAATCCTGGATCCGCCCCTGGCCGAACGGATAGATAGTTCGTTTTTCCCCCGAAACATAAAGGACTTTAATAAATGCTAATCGTAATTTTGTTTGAGCAGTTGAATTTCATGTGCAAACGGTGTCCTAACACACCCTACCACACGCCTTTTACGGCTACTTTCGAGGTAGTGTGTACATTTAGATGTTCATGCGTAATGGTCCTTTTTACGATGACCACAAAGACGTAGCGTATTCCATGCTGTATGTTGGTGTACACTAGGGTACCTCGTTTTGCCACATTTTTTTAAGATCGAATCGTAATACCCGGCAGAAGTTGCGTACCCGGGTGGGTATTACATGTATGATTTTTTTTTCAAAATCGGTTAATATCTTCTATTCGCCATTTTGTCTTGAAATTTCGAAATCTTTAACGAAAAACGTAAAAAATGTAAATAATTTAATAATATATATGAAAGTACACTGTACACTCACTCCCTGCTAAAAAACCTTGAAGTGGCTCGCGTGTTATTATGTAGATATAGATATAAATTCTTGCCCTTTACGTAAAAATCCGCTGAAACTCAGATATCGTTTTTTTCATTCCCCTGCCTTTAAAGTCGCATAAAAATCCCGCGAGAACTTCCACAATATCTCTCCCCATCTGCACCACTGTTTGCCTATATTGTCAACGTTCCAGGAAATGAAATTGAGTCGACTCTATAGAACAGAAATTTCACGTGGGCGGGCTGGCTGTGAGAGGGACAGCGAGAGTGTTCTCCGTAGGTATTTTGTGTCCAGCAGGAATATTACGCGCCACTCTAAGGAATTGGAAGACTTGGTCGGGAGTGTTGCTTGGACGGGACACAATAGTGGGGCCATTGAATGAAATGAGGGGGAGGAACTCGACCCTTGGCCAGCTGGACGCGCCGGCATTGTATCGCCAAATAAAAGAGCGCCCAGCATCCAGAGAGAGACTCCATTCTCGGCGAGATCGTATCCTGAGGGATAATTGCGTTGGGCCCACGGCTTCTCACGTGACTTAAATGAAGCGGCGGAAATTAACGGAGCCAAACTCACGAAAAAGGACAATGGCGGGACATGGCCGGTAAGATTCTCTTAAAAGTTTCCAATAGAGCTCACTGATCAGCTGGAAGAACCCGTTCTCAGCCAGTGGCTTTGGGGGATAACCCCCCCCCCCCCCAGAGCTCACAGAAATTTTTAAGTTAGATCTATTTTACCTAATTAGATTAATATCGCTTATAGAATAGTGTGAGGTTTAATAAAATATCCCTCAGAAGGCCGTAAAAATCACCATTTTGAACCATTTATCTTAATTTTTTCCGGCGGAAGGCCTCCACACTTCCCGCTAACCCTGGAGGGTATCAAATACCCCAAGCACCCCTGCATTAGTTGCGCCTGAAACCCCCCCTAGCCTTAATTCCTAGCTGCGCCCCTTTTCTCAGCAAAGAGTGAAAAAAGAAATAAGTGAAGGATTTTATGGGCATAAAAGTTATTACTTCCTCAGATATTATTTATTTCAATGGGGGTCAATAGATGGTTAAGTCTACTTGACCAATGGGGTAATTCGGGGAGAGCCACCACATACGGTTTAGACTGCACCCTCCTTAGTTTCGGCGTTCACTGACAGATTGCGGGCTGATACCCAATGAAGATACGGAGAAAATGCCAGGGAATATGTGAGGATGTCTCATTTGTTTTTCGTTGGTTTTACAGATTTTAAATCGAAAACACTGAAAAAGTCTCGTATTTTACCTTCATATTTTTTTCTCGCCTCGTACTAAATTCGTATCGGACGTTGAACTACTGCTATATCACGATTGTTTGAGGTTTGTGAGCAACAGGAAGTTCTTCTCGGAATGTTTGCAGTCTAGTCAAGCCGTATTGGTTTTAAAGGCCATAGAGCCACGTAGATCTCACCCGTAGAGAAAGGGAGAGACGCCGCACTGAACTTCGGTACACACGCCGCATCTCTCTCATACGGGATATACGCCGTAGGAATGAAAAATGATTTCAATTTCATTATAATTCGTTTTTAGCGACGTCGTAACTGTTTTAATGTGTATATTAAAACCGAAAAATTTATTTCTGCTGTGAAGTATTTAATTATTTGTACTTACGTATATTTTGAACATTACTATACTAAGTTTGTAGGCAACAGAAATTTTTTGCTTAAGCAAGGTTTGACTCAAATTAATTGCCTTAATTTATATCCAAACTTGTATTTTGGAGTTGTAAACAAAACTCTTAAATTAAGTCTCTGTTAACTAAATTTCTTCTGTTCAACTTGTATTTTTCAATAAAATTCGATAAATTTGGCCCATGTTAGTTAAATTTCTTTGTTTTCTATGTGTATGTTTATAATGTCATGACATACACATAGCCTCGCCTCAAGGTCACCTCACAGTGGGAACCAGAAATACGTCACACGGACTTTTACCATTATTCCTACTTACCCGTCGCGTTTTCGCGTGCTTGAAATTTTTCACCTTTCGTTCAATCGCGAAAAAAAGATATCGTCATTTAAAAATCTAAAAGTGTGAAATTCGTTCTCCAGGAGTAATAATCTTTCGATTTAGGCAATAAAAAATTTTAGGAAACCACCCTATTATTTGGTGACAGTAGAATGGGGAACTTGCATGGGTCGTCGATTGCTATAAAAACTATTTTGAACTGGAAAAATATATATGTTAGTAATGATTTGACCTCTGCAGATTATTAGAACCCGAAGACGAGAGCTTGAATGCGCCCGAAACAGCCATCCACCAAAAATGAGTCGAGGCGGTACTAACCGGATAAACAACTATCAATCCATAATCCTTTATCTACCATAAGAAACTACTACCATGCACTCCGTTAGTGACGAAAGGCTACAAATAGGGTAATTTCCTTCATCAAAGAAAACGAAATGCATTGATTGGTATTCGTTACCCACCATTAGGGTACCTATTCATAATATACAAATTACTTGGTTTTAGAAATCCCAGTTTATACGAATACCAACGGTCAATATAAACCTTATTTGAAAAAGGCCAGATTGGCGCCCATGCGATGCCACTCCACGTGACGTCACAGGGACCTAGTTTCTATACAAGTAGATAGGAGTTTTACATGGTCTGAGATTACCAATGCATGCATGAGTCACAGAGCTCAGGGAAAGATCTCTTAATAATCACTTATTAAAATTGTCTAAGTTCGGAAAGATTCCTTCGTTAAATAAGGTAGTAATAATCCATAATTAAGCCAAGCGCTACCTGCTAGCAACCTGCATCGTATCATCACTCAAGCCTCACCTCAAGGTCACCTTACAGGGCGGCAGCGGGAACCAGAAATACGTCACACGGACTTTTCCAATCATTCCTACTTAGCCGTTGCGTTTTCGCGCGCTTGAAGTTTTTTACTTTTCGCTTAATCGCGAAAAATAGATATCACCATTCGAAAATCTAAGAGCGTGAAATGCGCACTCCAGGAGTAATAATCTTTCGATTTAAGCAATAAAAAAATAGGAAACCACCCTATTCAATGCAGCAAAATGAAATGGAAATACTTGGGCAAATAGGTCAAACCTTGATTGATTTGAAGCCATCGTCAGGATACTTCCTCCATATTGTGGTTGGCGATGTCCCGGCGGAGCAGGTCCTCGACTAGGGGCGGCAGGGGTCACGCACAAGGACACATTGTCGATGTTCCAACACGGCGAAGATCAATCCGCTATCATAATATCACACACAATCACTAGCAACCGCAAGATACACCAGATAAAGACGAACACCACTAATAGAGAAGGAATGGAGTAAGGATGGACACAAGCGCGAGGTGTATCCTAACTAAAAATTAACTCATTAATAAAACGAGCGCTCGTTCCTTCAAAATCGGTTCGTACCTTCGTACATGCTCCGTTCCGGTCCACCAAAATTATTCATGCATTCAGACATAAACACGTACGTGTTAAGGTCGGGACACATATAACCGCACCGAGACCGCGCCGACACACGGCCGAGTGTTGGACGTGCTACGGCGAGAAAGGAAAACAATGCATTGAAACGCGGAGGAACACACTCCACCGCACCGTGCCCGCACCGTCATCGTGCTCGCAGACCGCGCCGAGGCCGCACCGTCACAGAGTAGTTCCGTTTCCTTTTTGACGGTGACGGTGCGGGCTCGTGCAACATGGAGATCGAAAAACTTATTGAAGTATTTTGTGTCATTCGAAAATATCCAAAGAACTTGATTTCATCATCCATGAGACGATGAAACAGGGCATTAAATTCTCCCTCAATGGGTCTTGATTTCCATGCACTTTCCACCCAAGTTCTCTTTCTTCGCCTCCTCAAAGTTTCCTCTTTTTCCTCTTCATCCAGAGCCAAGGCAATCATCGCTAGATCACTGTACCGAAAGTTTGAAAACGTGATCGAGATCAGAAAAACACACCACGCTAGGAGCAAAAATGAGACAATACTGACGGACGTCGCTTGGAGCAGTGACGGGCCAGTGTGTTCTCCTACCACCGTCGCCAACAGTCGTCCGTACCGGGGCCGTGTGTCGGCGCGGGCTCGGTGCGGTTATGTGTGTCCCGACCTTTAATGTATTGTTTAACCATGCCTTTAGAAGAAGCCCTCGGTGGAGAGTCAGAAGGCGCGGGTGTTTGGCGACGAGTCAATAGCGAGGAGGTTGGCGGACTGTCTTGCAGATGTGGACGATCGGAGAGTGACTTAACGTCTGAAGGAGAGAGGCACGTAATGCCTCACACACTAAAAGAATCCAGGTGCGATTGGGCTCCCTTGCGGAACACTGCAGCCGATTGAATGGGGCGCCATCTCAAGGCACCGAGGCGGCTCTACAATGGTCCCGCTTGGTCAAGAGGGCCCCCCAGGAAGGCTCCTACGCAATGACTCGCTTCCGCGAGCCGCTGGTTACACAAGGTTGGGGGTAGGTGGAAGAGGGATGGTTGTCTTCGGTATTTTTTACAGCCGGAGAGACAGTAGGAAGGATTCTTCGGTGACTCACCACCACGGGGCCAGCTCGCTTGCGTCAACAACAAAGTGAGAGGAGGCTCCACAATACGCTTAGATCAAGCGGGCGACATAAGTGCGATATATCGTATAGTAAACCTCTTTTGTTTTGGTTTAAAGTATACCGGGACTAGCCGCGGTGATAACTTTTACGGGAGTCACCCGCAATGCACAATCGTGCGAAAGTTCCACAGACAGTTCCACAGCTCTGTGGAACTTTCGCACGATTGTGCATTGCGGGTGACTCCCGTAAAAGTTATCACCGCGGCTAGTCCCGGTATACTTTAAACGAGTCTAGAGCGAACACCTCTTAGTGTTCTATGTCCGGGCCTGCTCTCCGGCTGTGGCGCTGTGCGCACGATTTGGACTGCTTGTGGCATCATATGCTCAGCAGTCCAGCATCACCTTGTCCGGTAGTGTCCGAAAATATCCACAGGGAAGAATGACGCCTCGGTAGCTTAACTGGCTAAAGCACTCGACCGGAAATCGGGGGATCCGGGTTCGAATCCCGGTCAAGGCGAATGATTTTTTCTCTGTGGAACTTTCGCACTCTTTTGTTTTGATTTTTCCGGAGCCCCAATAGTCCAACGGCCAACCCAAAATAGAGGCGCTGGTGTAGCCTGTGTTTCTGGGCAGTCTGCTGTGCAGTAATGAACTGGGGGCTGCCTTATTGAATCCCGCTATAAACAAAGGTGGTATGGAGGCTTATTGATAGTTATTAGTGTTAACTGCGATCTTTTTTTATTGCTTACGGTGTCCCTTACGATGTTTGAATGTGCTCGATGAAGGATATGAGTCTCAATAATCTTGGTTATTGCTAAATTGCATGGGTATGAAATGCAATTGGTGGTGAAAATGTGAGTAGTTCTTTGTTTCCTTCATTATTCCATTTTGATTTCAACCTGTGATTAGCTAACCTTTTCTCATGTTTTCAACATTTCATGGTGTCTTATATTTCTTATATTTCGATGTTTTTCATTGTATTTGCAGTTTTTCTAGTGTTCAAACTACTTAAGGTTTGTTTAATGCTAATCAATTTTTTGGTTATGTATTTAATTTGCTATTTCAACTCTGTCCTTTCAACTGTTAAATAGTCATCAATTGAGCATAATTCATTATGTGTTTCTAAAATGTTTACATTCCTTAAAACTTTCTCTTTCATTTTGCAGTATGAACTTAATTTCTACTACAATGGTATAAATATTCATCACTTTTCTCGTTGCCTACTTTTGGAATACTTTCTTTCGTATAAGTGATGGATATTAACTTCTAAGAACCTTTCATTAAAAGATTCCGCTGCCAAGACATGTTATATTAATAGGTACTCATCATGAACTACTTCCTACGAAATAATGTCCTTCTCCATTCATAATTAAATAATTATCTTCCATGAAATAATATAATAGAGCTAGTTCCTTTCCCTGGTCCATCTCGCACTTAGAGGATTTTATTTGGGGTTATTCTATGGCTTCATCAGCGAAGGTGAAGATTCAGCGCCATTAGAAGAAGAATAAAATGTAGCGTGTACATTTTACGCTTTTACATTAATGGCAGCGACCTTAATTATGAAATTTATGCTCTGAAACCGTGTCAGGTGCTAAAGAATTAAAAATATGGAGGATAACTTTACGTTTCCTCCTCAATCCCTAGCAATATTTTGAAAGCTTTCAATAATTAGAGCATATCACCCTCTTCAAAAAAAGTGAGCGGAATTAAATTCATTAATGGAGGTTCTTTGACTCACTAAAGAATGTAAGGTAGAATTTTAGAATTCAATCGTTTCAACTGCAACGTATTTCAAAGCGTATACTAATTAAATCTCGCTTCATTCAAAAGTTTAAAAGGTGTACCAATGGGAAACTTCAAAGAGAATCAATGAAAATGTAGACAAGTCCATCGCTTTCCTCTTACACAGACAAAGTTTCCTTTAATGAATATTTTATTTGCCGTATAGAATTCTGAGTAATGGATTCCTTTGTATGAAAAGTTATTAATTAACACCCTTGTGACCAAAATGGCGCTTGAACGCATTTATTTCGCATCCACAGTGGTAATATTACGAAATGGATGAGGAAATGCACCCACTCACACATATGTAGCTGATTATTTCGCTCATTACTTAATTTTAAATCACCTGGAATAGATAGAACGTACTATTAGCTGCCAAGTGCAAGGGGGAATAAGAAAAATGCACAAATGAGATGATAATAATTGAAAATCGAATTTATTTACATAAAAAACTTCAATTCACTGATTTTTATGAGCTTCCTCAAAACACATAGATAAAAAATAAGCACTCATATGATTCCGTTTCGCCGTTATCCCTAATTTATAACTGAATGAGACCACAAGTTTCATGGATTTTGGGGTGTATTACCGAGCGTAATGAACTAATAGGCACGACTACTCTACAGCACGTCAGATGGTTGCTCAATTAATTACCCTGGCGAAAAAAGCTGCCACTATGCTCCAACTGAAATTTCAAAATCTTAAGATGTGACTTTTACTTTGAAACATTAAAAACACCTTCCAAGAAAAAGAACTTCTCTATTTATAATTACATAGGCCCGCTTTTTTTAACTGCATCAAGGACGCGCTAGAGCGTAAGAATAGATTTTAAATTTTTTCGAGGCAAATAAAGGACATGCACAAAAATTTCGATGTTCGTTTGTCGACTTCGATTTTCATTCTTTTTTTATTTTAAATATTTTTTAAAACTATTTTCGAGTTTTATTTTAATATTCTAACCGTTTACTTAAGATAAGTTTCACAATTGAAATTTTACTCTTTTTTGTGAAAAGGTCTTATAAAACCGAGAAAATGGATTTTTAGAGTCAATAATAATATGAAAAATGTTGCTTTTTCTTAAAACTTTTGCGATAAAAAAGAATGGAATTCGAAATCTCAAAAAGAAAATTGAATAAATGGCAGAGGTAAGGCAACCTAGATTGATTTTTCGAGATACATCGTTTTTGGACTGATATTCTGACATACGATTTTATGGATGGATGGGCTAAAATTTAACACACACGATTTTCTGAACAAGATAAGCCGGCATGGAATGTTTTTTGAGATATTACTTTACGTTAGGAGTGGTCGATGGAGTACGAATTAAACCGGTGGAAACCCCGAAAAGATTTCACTTCCCGTCACAGCAATCATAATAGATCGATCGATGGAAGGAATTTGATGCCCTTGGCAGCGTATCCTTGGTGGAACGCGGTGGTCTAATAGCTTTTACCTACATACTAAACTAATTAAATTGAGATACAATATTGGCTACATCAAATATTGAAATATATACAAACATTTTTGCTTACGACTATTCTAATACAAAATTCTACTAGGAGTTTCGTTCGCTCTACCATCTTCAGGTCTTACATAAAAATAAAATCCTATATTAGCACCCTCTACGAGTAACATTATAAAAGTACCATACATCAAATATTGAAATATATACAAACTAATTTTTGTTTACGACTATTCTACGGCAATATTCTACTAGTAGTTTCGGTCGTTCCACCATCATCAGGTCTTACATAAAAATAAAATCCTATATTAGCACCCTCTACGAGTAACATTATAAAATTACCATACATCAAATATTGAAATATATACAAACTAATTTTTGCTTACGACTATTCTAATACAAAATTCTACTAGGAGTTTCGTTCGCTCTACCATCTTCAGGTCTTACATAAAAATAAAATCCTATATTAGCACCCTCTACGAGTAACATTATAAAATTACCATACCCCGGCACAGAAAGAATTTTCGTGAACTCTGCCACTTCCGAACCTGTGTTGCCTTGCGGGAAGGTCTTCTTTAATTATTCCCCCACCCCGTGACTCGCTTCGTCATTTGCCTCATTCGTGCCCGGTCGTGCTTTCCTCTTCCTCACGTGACTCGACGACCTCTCCGTCGCACCAGCGATGAAATTGCAGAAGGGAAGCCTCTCGCGCCCCGTGCATGAACTCTAGGAAGCAAGTTTGCGTGCTGAGAATAGTCGAATTTATGTGGAGAGAAGCTCTCTTTCTCAAAGCCCACCACAGCACCACCCGTATTTTACGGCCGCACTTGCCGGCACAACAATCATGACGGATCGATCGAAGAAATTTGTAGCCCTAAACAGCGTACCCTAGGTGGCTGGCGCGCTCGTCTACTAGGTAGAGTTTTTGCCTTGGGACTGAAATAATTTAACTGAGTTATTAATAGGCTACATTAAAAATTGAAATGTGAACACAACTTTGTGTTTTCTATTGCGCTAATAATTCTTAAAATTACTTGACGTAATGGCGTCGATGGAATTTCATTTCAATGTTTTGTATACGTTGTGAAAGAAGCCGTCGTCCAACTAGCACTCACAATGTGGTATCACTGCTATAAAGCTTATTAAAGCAATAATTATTCACTATTGCCCTTCTCTTCGAAGAAGAGTTAACATTGCTACTGTCAAGCTAATATCGTATCCTCCGTTAAATATATCTGATGCGAAAGTCCAATCTCATGTATGCGTTTTATGCAACGCAAAGCTAGAATCCAAAGAGGCCTTGCAGCAACATTTCATATAATGAAGACACCTAACAACCTCAATAGGGAGGACGGATACCAGCTTCCTAACACATGGAGAAGAGTCCTCAAGAGTAAACCCGAAGAGATAGGACAGAGCCAGGAGGTGCGGACCAATGGGAAGCCACCCGGGCCTCCTGAACCAGCCAATGAGAAGACACCGGCCTCCGACGGGGTTGTGTAAGAGACGGGCGATACCACGAATCTCCACTTTTTTGACCTGAAGAAGCCTGCTGCAATGCTGTCATCTGCAGAGATGAATCTACGCGGTAGTAACCACGAAAACCTCCACGCTGATGTCATACATTGGTCAAGCGAGGAAGTAATTTAATTGTGTATAATGTAAATATAGGTCTTGAATTAATATATTTACATAAATCATAGCATATAATTAGCATCAGCTATAATAGAATGAAATTGGCCATCCCTGTAGAGCACTCTTTTTCTTGAGGCTACGATTCGATGTATATGGCAATACAGACAAACATAAAATATCTAATCATCAAGACAAGTTAATTCACAGAAGAGTTGTCACTATCAAAAAAAATATCATAATCAGTATATAATCAATAAGAACAAAATAGGAGTCATATTAACCAAAAATGTTATGGGGTTTACGTCGCTTATCAACAATTCCAAACCAAGAGTTTTAAAACAAACTTTCTAACCAAGAGTTTAAAAATGTTCTTACATTATAAGACTTACGTTTAATGAAAAACCATATGATAGCATAGCAACCGCAAGTGGTGGCAGACCTTTTCTCTAAGACAGTGGAAATATTCCACAAAGTGAGATTTGCATCTTAGGATTTTAATGGGAACAATGACGAATATAGAATATTCACATTCAAATTTAATTTGGCAGGAATAATATCAGCGAAACCAGTTCCGCCATTGTCTTAGGTGAAGTACCTATCTAGCAGCGGAAGTGGTTCGTGTCATACTCTAGCGAAAGGGTTGGAAAGATGGTTAGTACGGATTGCGGGATATCTCATGAACGCTTATAGATACGTCAAAATAAAGAAACTTTTGCCTGAAAAAAGTATTGATTCACGATTATTAACTGAACAGTCTTTACAGCCCTAAAACGCTACTATTGGGTCCTTAGTACTTCATTTTAAAGCAACCAAATTTCAGCACATGAACTTCATCTAGGTCTTTTTGCTTCTAGTTAAAGTCAACATTAGAATATTCCCAATGAGTTTATTTTGACAGTACGCGTTTCGTTATCACAACAAGATGACGAGAGTTTAAATAACAAGATTACCCCTGACGAATATTTCTCGGGTTCTCAGCCAGGTTAATGCTTCTATATAAGCCGACGTTTCGAAAGACGACTTGTCCCCATCATCAAGGCCGTGTTACTTTATGGAAGTCCAATTTCAAACTGAATTAGATCGACCGTTTACTGGGGACAACAATGCGGCTCAGGTGTCGTCCGATTGGCTGTGGGTCTTTTGAAATTCTTCACGTTCTTCCCTTATGTTTTTTATACAGCTCAGCCGCATTGCTGTCCTCTGTAAACGGTCGATCCGGTTGAGTGTGAAATTGGAATTCCATAAAGTAACACGGCCTTGAGGATGGGAGACAAGTCTTCTCTCGAAACGTCGGCTTATATAGAAGCATTAACCTGGCTGAGAACCCAAGAAATATTCGTCAGTAGTAATCACCAGGAGAAGTTAAAAACAAGATTACCAATTGCATGATGTGTTTACGAGAAAAGTCTTTTTGAAACTAGGAGAGCATAACTTTCCCAAGTTCTGAAAAATAAGCGCCGGCCTAGTGCACACTACACGCTCGCAGCATCCTTTTGTCATTGACAACCAAACTCCAAATTTATCTGGGCTGATCGGCGGTCCATGTCGACGCATTTAGATAGGGGAGGAAAGGAATTTTTTCCCCGCCCAGAGACGGTCTGATCTTTGTCACGCAAATGGTTTTTCGTCCACGGTCTGACAACTGCACATCGACCACGGGCAACCCAACCTTACGTAATCGGGCGAAACAAAGCGGAATAAAAGTTCACGCTCGCCATTAAAGTGAATGGATGACTGAATGCCTCTTCTAATTCCTAATTTCCCGTTTTACCTCAATCACACGATCCGCATTGCTCGATTGGAGAAATGGGTGCGCGAATCTCCAAAATGAATGGGAAGCCATCAACGAAATCGGTGCGCCATTAGATTCCCGTGGCGAATAGCGCTCGCATCAGCACCATCGTCGAATGCAGTCTAATTAATCAACGGAAACCAACTCCTGGATAAATCTGATGTGCTTATTGTAGGAGTGGTTTGAAAGCACTACAGGAACATCGGCTTTGATTACATTCATTCATCTGATTTCCCATGACAAATGTCATATTCTTCCAATTTAAAAACATTGTTCAATCTGAAAATGGAAGAAAGAAGTGGTGTCTTCCCTGCGAATAGACTGAATATTTTTTTCTCTATTTTACAAGCAAGTTAGTCTCGGCCAATGGAATGGCAAGCATTGATGAGCAGTGGCGCAGCGAGGGGAGGTTTGGGGGATAAACCCCCCCCAGAGCTCGGAGAAATTTTTCAGTTTAATCCATTTTACTTAATGGATTATTATTACTTATAGAATAGTGTTATGATTACTCAAATATCCCTCAGAAAGCCGTAAAACTTGTCATTTTGAACTATAAATCTTAAAATATTTCTGGACCCCGCAACTCCCACATACCCTGGCGGGTATGCAATACCCCTCACACCCCTAAGTATTTGTTAGCGCCTAAAACCCCCTTTAGCCTTAATTCTTAGCTACGCCCATTTCGTGGGCATGTATAAAGACCATAATTTTTATGAAGTGGAAATACTATTTCGAACATCCAATAATCGGTAAAGAATATCTAATCAGGCAATTCAAATCCCTTTGGAAAACCGGAGTTTTCAATAGAGATATCGGGTACGCGCCAAGCAGCACTTGGGGGGCCAGTTCTGACAACTACAAAGCCATTGAGCTCGAAAATCGGTACCAACTAATGGGAAAGGACCATAATTTAAAGTTTAAAAATACAGACCATAACGGCGATACAAGTTTAAAAATACAGACCACGATCCTGACACCAGAATCATCCCTGATGACGAGGAACGTGTCGAACTTCGAAGCGTTGGACAAAATTAATACTCTTACCCCGCTGGAAACCCGAGAAAACCTTATTTAATCTGAAGATATTTCTGAAAATTATGATTGCTCTATATAGTGTAATTTTAACCCTCTGTACATGGAGTTCAACACGAAAGTAAGCCACTAAGCCATATTCTGTTCCGCCATTAATGAGAACATTTTGTTAGGAGAGACTTATAAATATCGGGATATGTGGAAAAATAAGACGCATCAAAAATTCTTTGGTGAATGTGAAGAATGACGAGAAAGGTTCTGCCCTTTCGTCACACGATTGTTATATATGATGTATAACAATTGTGTAAAGAAATCGATTGTTATTTACATATATGTATTCTATATATAATCAATTGTCATATATACGTGGGGGTGAGAAGCCAAGGGATACGAGTGATTTTCATTCTAAACCGAGTTAGGTATAAAAATTGATAGAAATAATGTACAAAAACTTGGTGCCCAAGGGATACCAGCGAGTCTCTGTCCTGTGCTGACATCGAGTGGAAAAACAAGTGCACCATTAAATATCTAGTCGATCTTGTTTGTTTTATTTACCAAATTTCTGTTTCACCCCCTCATATATCTGTCTATATCTATTTTTCATCACACGGTTTTTATGTATTTTTCGTTACAAGATTGTTTTATATTCTGTATGATTTGATGTTTGACCAAATATCACCGTGATGAAAAATAGGCTAAGGAGCTTTTACGTAAGTGTAAACATAACCAAGGGCAATATTTTGCAAAGCAAGAATAAGGGAAGGCGGTTTTATCTTTTGCGTATGGAGAAAATATGGATAAGAAAATACAAGATTTCCCGTGATACCCAAAATTCCATGAACTGCCTCGCTAGGTCTTTTTCGTGAACAGAAAGTTCTATGGCAGTCTCCGTCAGAAAGACTGATATGAGGGGAAGAATGCACTTCAAGGAAAAAATTTATATGTGCACCAAGGGTAACATTCGCCATGAAAAAAATCACTTATCTTAGCCGGGGTTCGAATCCGGATCTACCGATTGCTGGTTAGGTATGCTATCAGTTACATCACCATCTTTTACCAAGACTTCCACCATCTTCTACTCAGAGAGAAATCCCAGGCGACGCAGTCAAAGATTTGCCATTGAAGAAGATGGCTTGGTGTCATAACTGCAATCTGGAGACCCGGGTTCGAATTCTGGCTAAATGAAATGGTTTATTTAGTGAAAAAATAATGCTTGGTGTAAATAAATTTGCATCCGTGCGCGTGACTACGCACAAAGTCACTTGCTTCATGCAGTGCTTCGCAAAAATCTATGATGATTAAAAACCACACGTCTTTAGTATTTATACTCTTTTTCCATCATCATAGTAAAAGGCTTCCATAGGATAAAACCAGAGTCAATTTTTTTGCTCAACATTTTATTCCCATTAAAATGAACCAACAATGCAAAATAGGTATCAATCACTGGGTATGACTTGCTTCGAAAGCTTCGATATATACTACTGTTTTTCATTTTGCTGATTGCACTTTCGGCATTATAGAGAAATCAAGAGATTCAGATGCTCGCCCCATATTTTTGAGAGTCTGTGTAGCCACGTTCTACACTAATTAAACTTTCTCCGAAAAATATTCCCGAAACATTTCCAGCTGCCCGACGTGAAAGGGAATCCAATGGATTTCATTTAGTTTTTACATTCATTAATTAAAATTGGCCACGCGAGTGCAAAGTCGATTTCCAAGGGTGTAGGGCACGAAACAAATTAGATTCGAACAAATGATAGGAAACACGGGCGATGGGATTGGAATCGGCAACATGTCCTGCACCAAGGACGAACAAAATGTGAGGGCATAAGAGACCAGACGGAGAGAGATATGGTGGGTATGCGTTTCAAACGGATGAGAATCGAATCAAAGAAACAGGATTTCTTCCATCGTAATCTCTTGAAATATAAAATTTCCTTAGATTAAGCATAGGACTGGATGGATTTAAGTATGCTTCCATTTTAAAGCCTGAATCAAAATATCATTTTCCGTCCATCAGAATAGATATATTCTACGATTTATGATCATATATTTTCTACAAATCGAATACTACGACATTAATCCCCTATAACATCATATCATGATTAACATAACGAACTGTAGAAATTACTGAAAACAGTATCATTTTTTCAGTCCTTCAGAGTAGATATATCCAACGATTCATGATCATTTATATGGTACAAATAGGGAAATACACCATTACCCACGTATAAATTCATGTAATGGTTTACACGACGAATTTGAATAATTTTTGAATCACTTTTTTCGTCAAACAGAGTGAATAGAAACAGCAGTGGCATTTCAAAGACCTAAGGGCTATCGCTCGGCCTATTATTTATCTCACAGTCATTCCCGCCGTATCTATAGCTTATTCCATCACTTTCCGTATTTAAAACTTTCATTCAATTTAAAGCCAAGCGAGGCTTTATAATCGCTGTTAGCGGCCGTGAATGATGATTGGCTAATATACGGTACCAGGAACAAAAAAAGGAAGTTTCGAGTGAAGGAAAAGGGCACTGGATTTCCATCCCTGAAACCATCGTGGAAATAGCTATCCAAAAGAGAAAGACAAATACAGAGTAATGAATAGAAATAGGTAAAATACAGAGATAAATTCTTTCTGGATTTCCTCTAGGAGGAAAGATTTGATATGGTGAAGAAATATCAGAAAAGTACACGGTATTGAACGGGGATGAATAAAAAAGAGGATATATAAAAGTAAGAGAGAATCTAAAGCAAGGCAAGGTAATGGTAGTTGAGGTCATTTGCGCCATGAGGAAAGGATAGGGAAGTAAGGGTGGAGAGAAACCCGGTGTCGGCATTAGTTCGCCCTTAAAGAAAGGCGCCAAGGGGACCACGGATTAACGTCCCATCCGACGGACGGAGTGCTGCGCTTTAAAATATCCTCCACACAACTTTTAAGCAGGGATTGGGCAGTATCTGAAAATTCTCTCCCACCGCCGGGATTTGAACCCCAGCCCTTGGGGTGGGAAGCCAACACTAGCCACCATACCAACCCGATCCCTCGAAGTGGAAGAAGAGAATTTGAATACCTACGTTATGAGATGAGATATGAGCGTGATACGGGGAATTAAAGTATAAATTCAGTCCAAATTATAATCTTGCAATGCTGGACCAGGAAATTTTACCTAACTTCACGAATCGTCACTGCAGTAATGCAAATCAACATGATCTCACAGCCAAAGTCTTGAGAGCTCAATCATGAATTTATAAACTTTTGTTTTTTAAAATTCTTGGCTGGAGATTGATTTTATAATCAATTTTAGAATCCATAACATTTGATTATAATGTTTTCTATTTTGTAGTTGATTAGCGCTGATTTTGATGTTTTTGCAATAATGAACACTTTTCTGTGCATGAAATTGCCTTCATATTTATATAGTCTTGATTGCCTGTGATTCCGTGTGTATCGGATAATAAACTCACAAAAAAGTGATATTCTGGGGTGCATAATTTCATTCTAATTATAGCTGATGCTCATCGAATGCTATGAATTATGTAAATTAATGAAATTATGTCATGTACTATTAATATTATAAATGTATAACTGGTGAATGGTGATGACTGGGAGACCTACTAATTATGCACCGGCATTGCGAATTAAAATGACTCAAACGTGTTTGTCGTAAAGGAATATGAAAAGATCCATATGATGGTTCATGATTATGATGCGATGATTTGTAAATGAATGAGATGAGGCCATATATTATAAATATCCATATGATGCTACCTGGCAAAATAATCAAAGTCTTTTATTTTCATTATTTCTCTGTCAATCGTGATTGGACAAATACATTCTATTATTCGAGGGTACGAAAAAGATATATTCCATGGATATTTCACTGATTTTGTTGTGGCTGCAATAATATATACTTTTTTGTGTATAAAACTGCGTTGGCGCTCAGGTATTTTTGTTAGTCTGTGCTACCATATGGATTGGATAGTAACCCCATCAATGGTAATCTTCTGGGGTTTTTTCTTCCTACCTCTCCTAATGCTTATTTTATGCCATGAATTATTCACTTGAAATAAAGAGAGTAATGTATCGTTGTTACATTTTGTTTTATTACTTAACAAAATAATTACATTAATTGAATTTTAATTCTTCTCGGTCAATCGCGATTGAACAAATATGTTTTAGCAATTGAGAATACAAAAAAATAAACACGGCATAGGTACGTACCTATATTTTTTTGCATGATATCTCAAAAACGAAATCAAAAATATATGGACTAAAGCAGTGGTGTCATTGTGCGCTGGTTAACAAAAGACATAATTGTCAAATAATAATAATAATAATAATAATAATATCTAATATATGCATTCCTAACCAAAAAAATTGTAATAAAGCTTAAATAATTACTTGCAATAAAAACACAATGAGTAATATTTCACTTCCAAAGAAAGTTAAGGAAAGCGCGTTCCGGCACCCCTAATTTTGCCATGACGTCACTGGACTAAAAGCCACCGGATCTGGGACACATTAGTTCAAATCTGGCTTCGACGAGTGCAGATGGCACCACTAAGCCATCCAAAGGAATGTACGATTGCCCGGAGGGAATATTTCCTAACCTACTTGAGATGATCCACGCGCAGAAGGGAATTTACCATTGAAGGGAATTCTGGGAGGAGTGGTGGATTAGACTTCCATTCATACACGGCGGCTCTGAATAGCGCGCAAAGTCGAGGCAAGAAGGAATTGCCCGAAGCCCTCCTTCACATCAAGGCCGCCGCCCGATAAACTTATTACCGCAAGCCTTTCCCGCGCTCACACCCGCTAAGGGAGACCCAGTTGGAGACGCGAAAAAAAATTCTGTCGCCGTCCTGGAACATTTTTTTTTCGTCCAAGCTCTAAAGCCTTCACGCACAGCCAGACAGCCACCTCACTTGTTTTTTTTCAATGCTGGTTAACGTCTCGGAGCATAGATAGGTCTAAGAATAATATGCAAATTTATTAATCAAAGTTTCGATGTATTTTTTTATATTTTCTTCAGGGATATACCTCGATTGTGACAGTTCCTACATAGGATAGGCATTAGAGTATTTAAAGAACACGGTTTCTCATCCAAAAACAATAGATTTACACCATGTGTCCTTTCAAACAATAGTGTAAACAATAGCCATACTTTTGACTTCGATAACACTGAAATTTAACATTATGAAAGTAACTTAAAAAAAAGAATATTTAAAGAAATGATTCGTGTCTAGAAAAACAAAAAAACCTGCAACAAAATACCAGATATTGAAATTTTAAGTAAAATTTTCTTTTTATTTGATAAATACAAATTTATGGTAACTATGGTATTGTGCTAGCTTAACTGAAATCAATGAAAAAACTACATTTATAGCGAAAGAAGTTATGTCAAAATCTTTTCCTCTTACTTTTAATTAGATTACAACTTAATTCTTTTTATTTTATAAATGATATAATTTTAAATAATCTTTCATGCCTTACTGCATCAATTAAATGTAATCATATTCATTCATAGCCCTGAAGAAAGTACATGAAATGTATCGAAATGTTGGCTATTATTTTGCATATCATTCTATACTACGACTGTTACTATACTACGAAACGTTACTCAATATTTAAAAAATTGAGGTCAAGTAAAAGAAAGAAGAAATTGATTCATTTTTATTCCTAATTACGCAAGCGGCAGTAATTTTCGATTTTTTAATCACCGAACGTGACTTTCATTTTTCTTTTCTAGAAGATTGAAATAACCAAATCTTGGAGTATTTCTCTCAGTATTTGCATTTATAACGAAAGAGGAAGGGTTTAAAGGTCACGGCGGTAACTTCATTTTTAATATTAAAAATGCAATGATTCCCAAGTTAATAAAGCGAAATGCTGGATAGTTGGTGTCTCTTGAAAACTTACATCAATGAAATCTCATGGTAAAGAAACCATTGCCTGACGATAAATTGGCCAAGAACAACTACAGACTACTTTCTGTATGACATCTCTAAAACAAAATCAAAAAATATATGAGCTAAAACTACCAGATCTGGGATAAAATGAATGAATGCTAATAATATAATCCCTAATATGGTGAGAAAATACACAGGAACGTAATCCAGAAATATCTTTGAATATGAAACCATCATGGAGAAATAAACTCTAATATGTTCACGTATTACGTGCGCTAGGCCAAACTCTCATATTATTATTGAACAGAACTCCATTCATGAAAACAAAAAAAAGTGCATGTCATTTAATTAAAATGAAATCCAGAGAATTAAGATGAAATGCAATATTTATTTCTCCAGCCTATACCTACACTGAAAACATATTCTGAAAAATGAATTCACTATCACCGATTATTTGTTTTTTTTCGATGCAAATGAAAACTTTACGGGGATGACAACGATCCCAAATATGATTTCCAGCAAAATTCCTTTCTTAAACATCACGTACAAAGAATACCCTGAAAACTTAGCGTTGCATTGGGAGTAGGTTGAGCTGAACCCTTACGTGTGAATGATTAAATCCGCGAGACACTGATGACATCTCGTTTTTTATACGAGATGATGAGAAAATAAGCTATGACGTGACCCATAAATATTTTTTACTTTAAAGCCTTATATAGAAACAAAATCAAATACTGTTCACGTCATACTTGCGCTTGAACAACTTCTCATATATACTTGAGTAAGAATTTAGCAAAGTGAATGTCACAATTCTTAATTGAATTCCACAATTGATCCTTATTTTTCATAACCAAAATTAAAAAAAAGAGTGTTACTATTATCTATCCTTATACCATGGAGTTTACGGAGGATAAACATAAATTTAAAAGGCAGGATTGGTCTCTTGAAAAAGGCAGGCTTGGTGCGACACGTGGATAAAGCTAATCACCCATCACGACACCTAAAAGAAATAATTGATCTCACTTTATTGGGGGAGGAAAAAAAAAAAACTCTTTAATGAAATGAAGTACTTTCCTGAAAAATTGGAACCTAATGCGAGGTAAACTAAAACCACTATTAATTGAATGCAAAATAACTTCGTTAGAAAAAAGGAAGTGAACGGAAAAAGAATTAAAATATTAAAATAGAAATAGAGAGACGGGAAAACCTTTTTTCCTTCCTTGCGCGAATATCCTTCGCCCCACGGAATTCCTGTTTGGGCGGGGGGAAGTGAACATTTTCGGAAAATTTAGACGCATGAGCGTGAACATTTTCGGGAAATGAGTGATTTCATAAGATGAATTAAAGCGCTGAGGGATTAACTGTGAGTTGAGTTCCGAAATTTTAGCACAGAAAAATTAGTACTAGAAAAGAGAGAAAATTAAAATTCATTCTCTTAATGAGCGAATTTTTTCCGCCAGGCAGAAATTTCGTGTCTGAGGAATAACCAAGGCTTTGTCAATCACGGTAAGTACCCCCATTATCCTGTGCATATGTATCGTAGGAAGGAATTGCGCTCGTAGAAATTGAACAACATTAGATTCTGATCTCTTTATTACCTTATGCAGCTATATGGCTACGGATCGTTTTGAAATAACAGTAGGTTTATCACCAAAATATTTCCCTGGATTACTAAAGACAACCCTATGAGCAAAGTACTGAAATACTTCATTATCGTAGGCAGAAAGTTCTCTGAGCAGAAATAGGTTAATGGAAATAACTACTTCCCTGAATAACTGGAACTTAAGGAGTGATTTGAAAATAGAAAGGTAAAACTGCTAAACAATATATGAAAGATAACTTCGTTAAAAAAAAAAGCGGAGTGGGTGGCAAAAATTTTTAAATTTTAAAATGCGAAATACGAGACAGAAAAACTTATTTTTTTACCTTAAAGAACTAACTCATTTCTGAGAGTGAGTGATTTCATAAAATAAATTAAAAGCGCTGGGGATTCCGAAATCATAAGACAAGAAAAAAAATAGAATTAGGAAAGGGAGGAAATAAAAATTCATTCCCTTTCCGAGTGAATTTTTTAAATTCTGCCCGGTGGAAATTTCGTCTGAGGAAGAACCAAGGTTTTTTTTTCTCAGTAAGCACTCAACACTCCTGTGAATATATATGCACAACGTGTTTTACCTCTCTTCCTCTCTCTCTTTCTGTTTTTGGCTCCCAAATTTTCCTTCGTTTCGAGACGTCTCTCTCCGGGCGATGCGAGCCAAGAAAGGAGTTTATGGAGTGCGGGTGGAGGAGCGGAGTGAGGGTGCAGATGGAGCCACTCGCATGGGAACTGCGGCGTCTGCGCGGCGGAGCGGAAATCCACGCCTTTGGGAAAGACAGAGCCGTGCGACGCGAAGGGTCGGTTGGCTTTCTCGGCAGCCGTGCGTGCATGCAGCCTCCAAAAAGGGTCGTGGACCCATGCGCTCATATCCCGTCACATTCAACGCGAGAAAAAAAGCTTGGTGCGTGGTCGTTAAAATATTAAATACTTCTTAGATTGACTAATAGGGTACTCTCCTTCACCAAAGAAGACGAAAGGCAATTATTGCAATTCGTTACCCACCATTAGTGTATTCATAATAAACAAATTATTTGGTTTTAGAAATTCCAGTTTAGACGAATGATAATAGTCAATGTTAACTTCATTTGAAAAAGACCAGATTGGCGCCCATGCGATGTAACTCCACGTGACGTCACAGGGACCTAGTTTCTAATCGAGTAGATAGGAGTTTTACATCGTCTGAGATTACCAATGCATGCATGACGCACAGAGCTCAGGGAAACATCTCTTGATAATCACCTATTTAAACTGC
Source organism: Ischnura elegans (assembly GCF_921293095.1). Taxonomy (NCBI): domain Eukaryota; kingdom Metazoa; phylum Arthropoda; class Insecta; order Odonata; family Coenagrionidae; genus Ischnura; species Ischnura elegans. Next base: position 14,429,253 of record NC_060253.1, on the reverse strand, counting down.
CTAAGTTCGGAGAGTTTCCTTAGTTTGATAGGGTATTAACAATCCTTATTTAAGCCACGCGCTACCTGTTAGCTGGGTACTCTGCTACCTGCAAGCAGCCTGCATCGGAGCGTCGCTCATAGCCTCACAACAAGGTAGCCTCACACGGTGTCAGCTGGAACCAGGATGACGTCACATGGGCTTTTCCCAGCATTCATACTTAGCCGTCGCGTTTTAGCAGCTTGAAATTTTTCACTTTTCATTTAACGCGAAAAATAGATATCGTCATTTAAAAATCTAAAGGTGTGAAATACGCACTCCAGGAGTAATAATCTTCCGATTTAGTCAATAAAAAAATAATAGGAAACCAGCCTATTGTTAATCATGGCGAGTAGTTAATGAGGAAGCGCTAAGAAGAGTAGGAGAAAATAGAAGCATTCTAAAAACCTTATGAGAAGACGGAGCAACTTAATAGGCCAAATTATAAAGAATGAAAATCAGATGAAGACAACCGTCGAATACGGTTTGATGGGAAGAAAGAATAAGGACGTCGCGGAAAGATTTTCACAGGTAACATGAAAAAAACATAAGAAATGCTTCTCTACGAAAAATCAAGTGGATAGGAAAGCGAAATAGAGAATCGCGTCAAACTAATCTTAGGATTGTTTACTTAAGATGATGATGATGAACAGTTTTATTTCATGATGTTTAGCTTGAATTATCATCATTTGGGAATAGAAACAGCGGTGTAATTTTCCATGATGGTGATTTTTTTTTATAACTTTGGGCACGACTGCAGTGCCTAATGAATATGTTACTCACCATATATTAGGACAGATACGATACGACAATCATGAATCAAAATAGAGGCAATACCTGAAATCATAAAGAAAAACGCAATTAGTTAATTATTCATACGACAAGGAAATACTTCAACAAACTCATTAACCTTAATTTCACTATGGTTAACCTCATTATGATTAATCGTGGAGGTACAACATTTCGAGGAGGTAAAACACCCTTCAACCATAACGACTAAGCACCATGGTGATCGGGATTGTGTGGCGGCTATAGTGTACGCTTCCCAATCCCTGGGCCCGGGTTCATATCCAGGCAATAAGAGAGAATTTTCAGAGACTGCCCGATCCCTGATTGAATGCTTTGTTGAAGACATTTCAAGCACAACACCCCGTCCGTCGGATGGGACGTTACACCGTGGTCCCCTTGGCGCCTTTCCTAAGAGTAGGATAATGCGGACTCCGGCCCTCCTCCCTTCCTTGGCACTGACCCATCCCACATGGCCCAAATTACCTCAACTGTCGGTAGACTCCATCAAATACCATACCACACCCAGCACCATAAACATGAAATTATGCCTTCCCGTCAACACAGCGTGGTTTATCAAGAACGATTAATATATCACGAGACTAAATATGCTTACTACTATTTACAAATATGTATTACATCTGCTTAAATAAGAAACACCTCATTGGTGACTAGAAAACAATACTCACGCGAGATTTAGTGATAGCGGAAAGTTCATTTAACCTTACATAATTGAATTTGACAGCATTATAAAAGAACCGAAGAAGAGGAAACATATTTCTAACCAAGTAATATTCATTCATTGACAGAACATATATTTGAATATATTGCAGAAATTCATTCAAGACTTAACTTACTAAATGAAAAAGTAGATACCAGTAATGTTACATTCGCTGCTGGGTAGATAATGTATGGCTTTATTGAGCTTATTTTGAAACAAAAAATGACTCTGCAAAGGATAGTGGGAAAATACCATAGTTCAACTCATCTCGTAATGTATTCAATCCATGCAGTTGCGTGATATTGCACTGTTTCGTGTTATCGCTAAGCGTATGGAATCTCCAAATGGGCCGAGGAATGGCAGGCTATTTCATCAGCTAAGAAGACCAGCGCAACACAATACTCGTTGCATACGTAAAGCCAATCCATTAAAACAGACACGAATCCATGCCCGAAATAGGATTAAAGTTAAATATAGGGCGAATAGTTAAGGGCAAAATTCAATATTCCTGCTCTAAAACAGGACAATAAAATGCAGATAGGTGTAAAGCAAACGGAGGCAGTCGGACAAAAAAATATGTTAAAAACAATAGGATGGTGATTTTATAATGAAATATTGTTAATATATTAAAATCCCCTGGCAATTTTCCACAAATAATTTAACCTCACTTCATCACAGGTTTCATTATATTTTGTATTAGTTGCGTAACTAAGTTCTCGCTCGTTTTTGAACTAAAATGCAACTTTATCGCGAAAAAATGGTTGCTAATGAATCATTCAAAGTATTTCCAATCGCTAGCTACAACTTTTACCCATCAATGTCGCAGAGGCCAATACCGTAACGGTAAAAGTGTTCATTTTTTTGAGGCTACCCACGAATCATGCCATTCTTTGTGTCTTCGTATGAGGACTTCCCATTTGAGCGTCTACAGGTAGGTTTTAACGGGGTTTGCAACAAGGGGTCGTGCGTTGTCATGCTGTAGAATCACATAGAATCATAAGGAATCCAAGATCCTTGATTTAATAGCTTGGAAATGAATAGGTGCATTACTCCTAGTTCATAAGCAAACTCTTCTTGAGTTTGGTACTGATCTTCATCGAGCAATGCCTCCAATTCTTCGAAGGTTTTTGGTCTTCCTTCACGTCAGCATTGGAAAGACCGTCTTTGAAGCGACGGAAGCAATCACGGCACGTTGTTTCACTTAGAGCAGCATCTCCGTAAACTTTTTGGAGCTCTAAATGCGCTTCGGCCTCTGTTGCCTTCGAATAAAAGAAGAAAATAAACACCCCCCCCCCCCAAATGACGGTTACCTGACAAACTCGGATATTCTCACGCAACAATAAGGATATGACGCTAAAAAAATACTCGCCATTGATGTCAAGCGGTTTGGTTACCAAATGTCTAAGCTTAATTCGTGACGTTTCCGATGCGTTAAAGTCGACCAGTAATCACTTCTAGTGCCATCTTAGCGGGAACTTAGGTGCGCACCTAATATTATCTTCAGGAGCTGAACCCTGCTCACCTGAAGATAATATAAAACGTAATGAAACCGGTCGTGCACTGTAATGGAAGTATTTGTAGAATAGCACAAGCCAAGAGGATTGAAGTATTACACATTAGCGCCGTATGTGACGTTAGCGCAGGTTTCTCTCAACCAGTTGTGGCTTCATAGAAGGCGTCGCGTCACCAGCTTGGATGGACCGCAATGGCTTCACATTTAGTACAATGACCCTCGATACAGTTGCCATGGGAATTCAGGAACATGAATAACGCCCATAACCACACCCAACCCCATCGCCTTGGGGATAATATATTTCAACCCACACCGGAGGCAGCCCAATCACTTTGAAGAAGCCACCAACAGGGATCGCGAAACGTCGGGAGATAACCTGCACTACACGGTAAGACCCGAAAAAGTTTATTTTTTCAGTCATGAACCGCGAAAGCCTCAATGAAGAACCTGGATAACGTGTTTCTCTACGCAATCAAATGTCAATGGCTCCGTTCCCGGAAGACGGGATTTTTTCTCACCGCAATGCACGTGATGTTTTTTTTTAATTTAGATTGGTATCACTAACGACAGCTTCCTTGAATATGAATAATGTTCTCGGGCTTCCATCCGGGTGAGAGTATCCATTTTTTCCAAAATGTCGATTCTTGATAAGTTAGAGAGAACTGATATTCTCACACGGCTAATACCAGAGAAACCCTCTTATTTAACAATTAAAAAAAATATTTTTGCCGACCTCAAGGTCCTAAAGACTTCAGCGAACTAAAAATGTAGTTTATTTTTACAATTAGAAAATCATAAGAAATAATAATAAAGTCCAAAGAACTTAATCAGACACATTAAATTCAACGGAAAATAAGTAGTAACTTCCATATTGCAATAACATCTTCCACTCAATACAAAACAAGACGAGAATTAAGGAATAGCGTTTATCTGGAGCAGAATGGATTTTGAGAAAAACAAAATGGGGTATGAGGAGGATCTATCCCCCGCATCCCCCCATAGTTATGCCTTTGAGGGGATCTGTAGGTCATTATGCTGAGAGCGTGTTAAGCGACATATATTGCTCTTTTTAAAAGCAAAAGAAATAATAATATACTGAGAACAGCTTTATTTGATAAGCTTTAAAGGCAGAGACCATGGACAAGTTGACACGTCTTTCTCTAAATTTTAGCCATTTTAGCTTTCTGTAGGCATCAGTAAAAACATAATCGCATCGCTTTAGATCACATACAAATCTCACGGAGGCATTCATTATTTAGCGTAGGTATTCGCTGGGAAAGCATCAGATCATTCTAGCTGGGTTACATTTTATCATGCCAACGTTTCGGCAACATTCTGCTCTCGGTCAGTTCTACCTCCAATTTAAGTTCCAAAATACGAAATTCGCTCCTTCTCTCCACACAGCTTTCCTCTTCCCATTGGCTTTCAGCGCAGCACGCGATTACCGCCGGCCTTTTTAATCATCCATCATCACCGATGTCCTTCCAGTTGCTCGCCGTCACGCCACCCTGGCATGAGTTTGCATAAAAAAGCAACACTTCTTTTTGGCACCACGCAGTACAGCACAATGGCTGCCCCTTTTGCCATCACATCTGCTCTTCCACGGCCTCACAACATAGAGGCAAAAGTAAATGGCGTAAAACTACCGCCCTCTTCGGTAAACAACGGAACTAAAGCGGATCGGATGTATGAAACTTCGTTTTCACTTGTTTCAAAGCGAAAGATATTTAGAAAAAAAATATAAAATGAAATAAGGAACTTGCCAACAATACGAGTATTTAAGACACAGCTACACAAGTTGCTACTTGATATTTCACGGCAATTTCCCACTGTAACTAGCCATGTTGATGAGATGGCTTACTGATATGATGAGGAGAAGAATATCTATTTTTGTATATTTGATATTGTTTTCATGTTGTTCTACTAGTGTTGCGTTTTTCTGTTAGACTTGAAAATATTGTTCGAAAAAGTAGTGGGATTGTTTCCAATGTATTACATGTGTATGAACATTTTTTGGGCTGCATTCCCAGGTATCCACATTCGGGATACACGTTTGTGTATGTTTTTGTAAAGGCATAAGGTTTCCTCCTCTGTCGCCTCTCTTCCCAAATAAATTCTCTTCCAGATCACATTGACTCGTTTTCTTTTCCCAGCCACACTTTTACAAACCGCGCTCTTTCCTATCTGAATAGAATATGATTAAATTTAATACATTGTTATCCATTTAAATTTATTATCTGTGCATGCACTTTTTTATGTTTGTTATATTGTGCCAATGTAAACTGGCAAATAAGCTCTATGTGGACAACGCAATAAAAAAAACAAAAAAAAATAAAAAAAGTATATATATATTTTTTTTTCTTCTTTTCTTTGTGATTATTCCTTTTTCTTTGTATTTTCCCTCATTAAGCCTTGTTGTCGTGGCTGCTTGTGCCTCTATTAATTGATTCTCCCAAATTGTATTGTTGTTGGCCCAGAAAGATAAGAAATCAATTGAATTGAAAAACCTCCGACGCCCGTTAATCCATTTGCGGACAGAAAAATTTTTGCTTGCGATTTTGAAGATATTTAGGCATTACACTCCCATCTTTAAGTAACCCTTTTCAATATTTTAGTCATGTAGTCATCCAACAGTTTTCTCAGGATGACTCGTGGCTCCATGGCTACTATGGGCGGTAGCGATGTCAAAATATAATGTAATCTTTTTACACCTGCATAATAAATGAGGTAGAAAAAGAAGGGATTCGAATAAAACTCTGATTAAAGTACTTATCACAATTTTATTTTCTATCTCTCATGTAGTCGATAACGAAGTTGAAGGCTACAACGTCGACCACAGCTTTCGTTGACGCCGCAGTCACCCAGAGCGCTCCAGTCTACGTTTACCTTGAGGTAAGTACGTGGTCTAGTTTCTTTGCATAAAAAAATGTGACGGCCGAAATGCGAACGAGGCGATTAATCATCCGTGCTTCCGCTGCAGGACACCGTGCAAATTTGACTCTGACCTCAATTCTTGCCACATTTTCGCGCCTGCAGACTTAACACATAATAAAACCGACGAAATATGAGACGACCCGACGCGAAGGTTGTATGCTTCTACGTGCTTTCCTCAAATTGCCTTCCGTCACCTCCAAATTATTCGCTAGGACAGGCTAGACGCTAGCAGCAGCCGGCCAGCCAAATAATTACGTCAACAGTCGGGATTTTTCCTTTCGCAGAATCCTAAAACCCAGAAGAGTACCGATCAAATCAGTCTAATTCAACGTAACTCAAACTTGTTATGAGAAATAAAAATTAATGACTTTTCCGGTCAATCACAGCACAATATGCGGCTTAAAAAGTGTAGCGAGATAGGAATGTGAGAATCAGGGTAACAGTCGGTGGGGAAAAATTTGAGCAGGTAGAGTAATTCAACTTTTTGGGAAGTGCATAACAGATAAACGGATACATCAGTGTTAATGCTAGTAATAATAATGATAAGATATCTTTATTCGGGCGAGGTTGAGACTAATAAGTCCCGTTTTCCACGTAACCCTTCGATAGCGTCAATGCAAACATATTTAAAAACGGTAAATAAACGTTTACAACACAAAAATGTACAATATTAGTGAAATGTCAAACAAGGTAAACAAGTATGTGTGACAATTTTGTGTAAAAAAAAGATTTCTGTAGTGGGAAAAAAAATGAGGATAAGGGTGTAGTATCCTTCAGCGAAAAACCCACTGCGTGAAAACGCCCACACAAGATGGGGGGCGTGAAAAACCTGCGAAAACCTACTGCTTGAAAATTAATTTCATATTACATGCAAAATACGACATAGTAAATGAGGCACATAATATACGCAAGCATTACACATGCAGCCCATACAAAGTATGGAAGATAATTGCGTTAGAAAAGGAGACGTTCCTGAATAGGAAGGAGCTTGTGAGAAAATCATTACGTTTAAGAGTTTGAAGATAAGGTTAGTGTAGAGTCTGATCGAGAGTGTTTCGCTTTACGGTGCGAAAACGTGGATCCTTGGGAAGGACGACGAGAGAAGACTGGAGGCGTTCGAGATGCGGGTGTGGCGGAGAATGGAGAAGGTGAAGTTGATGGAGAGGAGGAGGAATGACGAAGTGCTGGACATGGTGGGTGAGGAAAAGCAGCTTCTAGATGAGATACAGAGGAGATAGAAGGTACGGATGAAACGAGTATTGAACGGGGAGGAGATGTTGAAAGCAAAGAAAGAGGGAGTAATGTTGGGTAGACGAAGGAGAGGAAGAAAGAAAATAGGACTTTAAGATAGAAGGCCTTTTTTTTTAATGGAAGAGGGAAATTTATGAAGGGGGGAAGAAGGTATGCAAGAATACTTCTTACATACTCCTTAAACTGTAGAATAATTGTATTATAATAACAGCACAATCGCGCATCAATCGTGGAAACTATTCTAATGAAATAATAAATTTTTACTCCTCTCGAAACTTTAAAGGAATTACGATAGTTTAAATGCCAGGTAAAATTATATTCCGTTAAAACAGTCAATTTTAAGAGAAATTTGAGCTTCTTCTCAACTCCATCAACATAATAATCCGCAAATCACCTGCGTAGGCATATTCGCGGGAATGTTACGACACCAGTCGTAAATATAATTACTTAAAATTTTAATTTAAAACGACTAAATAAGGATATGTTGGAGATATGTGCCAAATAAATCCCACCATTTTTCTAAAAATGTATTCAAGTACTTATAGATCGCAGGAAAACGAGTTCCTACTCCTAAATGTTTCAAAACATCTCTCTCATTTTATCGTTTCTATAGAAGGTCTGGTTTCTGAACTATTTCATACCTGCAGGCAAAGAATCACAAAAATCTATAGGGAAATAGAACAAGAAATCCGAGATAGAAGTTTGCTTCCGAACGCAATCTCACTATAGAATAATCACTTAAAAGTCAGGGAAGATCTTTTCCTCAAGAGAGCAATTTTAAAAGAAATGTGGTAGGGAAAACAGTATTAAACTTCGAATAGAAAGAAATAGGTATAGTTAATTCAAGGAATCGCACAAAAGAGTACGGCATTTTTTTTCTTACCGTCAAAGATATTTTCTGTACACCGCTTTCCTGGCACAAATTGGAAGTCAAAGCGTTCGACTATGGTAAGGCTATTACTGGGAATTTTGATTTTCAAAAAACGTATACAACCGTACACGTGCATACCGACATAATAAATGAGGCGTATTTGCGGAAAATTCGATTTATACTCAGATTAAAGGAATACAATCAGATGTAACCGGAAGATACTGGCTTTATATTATCCACCTACTAAACAAGATAAAGGTACAGTTATTTTATTCAAAAGAAATAAACAAGCACACAAGCAGTTTACCTATTACTTACAATAAAAGCAGCACCTGTCACTTAAAATTGATCGTTAAAATTATTTCGTTCAATACCGCTACATTAATGTTTGTTCCTAGGTAAAACTTTAGATTTTAGAAATGAAAATAGATGACGCTGTATAAAAATCGGCATTAAGTATAAGGATTAACGGCAAAAGTAGGATTTTCCTTTAATATTACAACGCAAAATATCAGCATATCAAATCCATTTCGTATTCAAACTTATTTTTACAGTTCACATTATAATCTCACATTCTCATTTACGTTACATGGGCATCTGCATCGAATTAGCCCCTTTTTACAATTTTATTTTTTTTTTCATTTTATTACCAAACCACCTAATACAGCTCATTGTGTCCATTTTACATCAGGATATTCAACAAATTTAACAATTTAACGAACACGAAAAACCATGCCCTAGAACAGGTAAAGTTACTCAGGCGGGACTCGAACTCGCGACCTCTTGTTTGCCAGGCGAGGAGTTTACCCCGCCGCCACCGAAGCCGGCAAATCAATTCAATCCAAATACATTAATAATAAATGGTAAAGGCAATTCACATTACATAATTTCCGATTTCTTTATGAAGCTATAAGAATGAAAGCTATTTGCAAAAGCAAACGGAAGGGATTGTAAGAGACTTCAGAATAGTACAACAGAATTAAGCAACCCTTCGAAAGGTAACACGCAAAGAAGCAAATAAAAACATCACAGTTTAACAAATTAGCCTCAGGTTTGACTTTCATCAATATTTTACATGTTAAACGGAGAAGCAAAATGCTCTCCCTATAGTACCCCCAACTTATGTCAGAGAACTTGGCTCTACAATTAAAACTTTCAATCACTGGACTGCCAACACAGGTAATATTTCTTACACCTGATACTTCGCTGAATTTGGGAAACGTATTTCAAATATTGACCACTTTTCTTTTAAATTAAATATTCTTTTATTTGGTAACTTTTAAAAACTATTTCTCCATTACCTCTCTTGGTGATATGCTTGAAATTATATCCACCTCCTAAATGCTATATCAACATAATAAACTAAAAGCATTTGGAATTAGTCCTTTTTGTTATCACATCTAAATGGGAAAATTAATTATTCTTCCATCGCTAAGGGTACGCCTGGAACCAAGTTATTATACAGCTTAGACCAGTGGTGTTATGGTGGCAAAACGCATCGGAACGCGATTAAGGTACTGGTTAACAAAAGACATAATAGTCAAAGAACACTTTGATCAATTTTTGTGCCTCAAAATTTCTAATATTTACACACTCGCAACCAAAAAATTATAATAAAATGTAAATAACAGCTTGCAATAAAAAACCCACATAATATTGCACTTCTAAAAAAAGTTAAGGAAAGTGCGTTACGGCACTGTTAATTTTGTTAGGACGTCACTGGCTTATATCCAAACATTTTCATCTAATGAACGCGAAATCCGACTCTTCTTTTGGGCTGCAAAATAAAGAGATGGACTTAGCTATCGCGTGACGTGCACTCCTACCCACTACATAAATGTCCATGAGGTATATTAAGGTGTGGTACTTCGGTACCCTTCCGAAATGCGACTCGGCACTAAAAGTTTCCCATCAGCATGAACACATAACATTGGCTCGTCATCTCTCTCGTGCTCTTTCTAACATTTGCACTCTGTTCCGAATCACCCGCTCGTATCCTCTTCCTTCGAGCCCGGTTTATTACGTCCGCCATGTTAAACAACGGGAAATTGCGGCCTTGACCTTCTGATTGCACAGACTCGCGCGGGAACCGAAATTCTCTTTTCAATAACCCTTGCATGGAGTAACGTCACTCTCATTTCGCGAGGGTGGTCTTACCACAAAAATGAGCCGAAGATTAATGCGATCGGACTACTTGGGAGTTTTTTCAGTCTGAAAATATTCCTATCGCTGTATTTTTGGAGGAAACTCCTTACGGTATTTGTACTGAACATGCTACCAGGTTTGGTAAAGAAAGACATCGACGTAGCCGTGAGAAAGGGTAGCGAGTCGGTACCCGAAACGTCGGCGCTATTACATAGATAATCTTACCCGCGCGGTATCCCGAGAAGAGTTTATACAAAGACGCCGACGTCTATGAAACTAAGAACGCTATTTACGGGATATGTTTGATTTATTTATCATTTTATTCGTTCCGTTAAAACAGCATACATTCTTTTCCAAGAAGTTTCGTACATGATATCATCTCGGTGGCATTTTTCTTGCTTGTTAACATCGCTTCGTGCATGCTTTCATGTAAGTAAGTCCAGTTTAAAAAAACTCTACTCCCGAGTTATTAATAAAATATCTGGTGAAAACTTTATTTTGCAGAGAAAACGTTGCATGTCGGTGTTGGAGAGGACCTACAAAATATTCCAGGAATTTTTAATGCAATGGCAGAAAATTGTGCAGAGAGTTATGACCATATTGGACGCCAAGCTGAGCATTTCAATAAGAGCCTGAGATTCTGCTTCCTCGATACTTTGATGCAATTGTTAGAAGTGATGTATACCTATAAAGGGCCATTTATATTGCTAGCTTGACATAAAAATGATAAAATTAGATAATTTGGCGTCCATTTTGGCCACCATCTTGATTTTGGATTACTGAAAAAAATGTAAGTTTATCTCCATAAATATTCGTATTATTAGTCTAGTCACTAAAACTGATAATCTCCGCATAGTAATGTAACTCCGCATTTAAGGAAACTATAACGATTGACGTGAAATTTTGCACTTTATTTGAGAATGTGCCAACATTATATTGATTGACGCTTCCACCCCGGGGGTGGTTGCCACACCTTGTCTGTGGTGGACATTTTCCTCCTCAAATAACACCGAAAATTTATAGAGGGTATCATACAAATTTCAGTGCTATTTTTGGTCAACGCTCATTTGAAAGGTCTTCTTATGCACAATAAAAACATACCGGCCACTATACTCGTAAAAAAACATCCTTGCTCCGTTATGAGACGTAGAATAATTCGATTCCCGAATTTACAAAAAAGAGTTCCCTTTCATAAACTTCGCTTTGCATTCCGCTTGTATCATCCCTCAGAAATGAGTTCTTTTGCTTTCTTACTAAGACACATTTTAGTTCATTATACTATTTTTGTTAACGCGCCTAGTATTAATAGCTCCGTTTAAATAAGAGTTTTTTTTCTTTGAAAATTCTAATTTTTCAATTGCGAATAGCTAAAAAAATAAATGATTTATCAAAAAAAAGTTTCTCATGCATCAACATATGGTGTTATTTTCATGAGAAAAATTTCAATCCCGCGTGACTTTAGTTGGTGACGACCGTTCCGCCGGAATTCCAACGGGCGTCCTCAGGTCAGTTGCCGGAACGAGGTCATTTCGCCGACTTTTATAGGGCAATGTTGGCGGGTCATTCTCCCAAAAACGTACGTTTTCTACAGGAAAAATAAAAAAATAGCTTTTGTTTACATAAGAACCAAAATTGTGCAATAAGAGTGTCATCATCATCATCACTGGTCAACAATCCTAGGATTGGCTTGACGCTGCTCTCCACTCAATTCTCCTATCAGCTACTCTTTCCACACCTACGTATTTCTTCTCTTTCACATCTCTCTTTACCTCTTCCATATATTTTGTTCGAGGTCTTCCTTTTCCATTCTTGCCTTCCACCTGTCCTTCGACGATTGTCTTCATCAGGCCATCATGTCTCAAGATGTGGTCTATAAGGTTGTTCCGTCTTCTTGTTAGGGTTTTCATGAGGCTTCTCCTCTCTCCTACTGTTCTTAGGACTTCCTCGTTACTAACTCGGTCGATCCATTTGATTTTCATCATTCTTCTGTAGCACCACATTTCGAAGGCCTCTATCCTTGCTTTCTCCGCTGCGGTCATTGTCCATGCCTCACTTCCGTATAGGAGCATACCCCAAATGTAGGTCCTTATAAATTGTTTCTTTACTTCCATATTTAAGTTTCCCGCTGTGATCAGGTCTCTCTTTTGGTGGAATGCTCTCTTCGCCTGGGCTATTCTGCTGATAATTTATTTCTTGTCATTCATAAAAGTTAATGACGTAAAAAGGCAGAGATCTTTAGCTATATTTACAATGTTTTTTTTATAATTTTTATCTTTGTGTTGTCTACGGAATTGATACTCATGTATCCACGGACACGGAAGAAGAGGAATATTGTGTTTACTCACGACAAAAAGTTTGTCTTATTTGTTTTTACACATACTGTAAGTAGTCATAGTGTATCATCATGTCTGTTATAGTTGAAACTAACAATTGGTTAGGACTCTGTCCTTACAACATTGAACTTGGATCTTAGAGCCGTAAAAGACATCTCAATTGTAATTAGTAAAAAGCGCAGAGTTACTTCTTTTGACTTGCGTGCACGGGCATGACTGATGATCTTGCCTCTTTTAACAAACTGAACAAAAAATTTTCCTCCAGCATTGAAACATTCCCTAAACCACGCATAAACTCAAACAACCCCATATAGCTGACAATATCTTTCTCTACACACTGATTGTTCAGGGCTGCCACCATATCCTATGAATAATTCCCCCTTTTTCCTGTGTGTCCACGGAAATTACTCTTTTGGGTAGGAAAAATGTTTTTTTATTTTATAAAAAAATATTACTTAATAAAAGCAACTCAAAAAGATTATTTTGGAAATTTTATATTGTTTAAACTTGTTAATGATAGATTTCATTATAAGTTATTTAGTAAAGGTTGTTAATACAATGAACTCGAAAATATAGGTAGAACTGTCCACGGACATGATGAATCATAGTCTGTAGGCATTAAATTTGGGGAATATAATTTTTTCTTTACTAATTTGTCACTAAAAGTAATGAAAGGGTGCATACAATAATATGTCAATTTATTTTTGTTTTGTTATCATTGAATTTTTAATGGCAGCCCATGGACACAATTTTTTACGATTATGGGAGAATGACCCTGGCGACAGTTTCTTCATGTTGGAAGATGACTGGTTGGTTCGTATCATTCTCGCACGACCCTCTTCCACGACCTGTGGAGAAGGCAGCCGTCGTCTCTGCTCATGTACATTGGCATCTCGATTATTTGTACGGCTTCCTCGATTAGCCTAGGATGACATGTCTTTCCCTTAACAACGACTATTGCTTGGTCAAATAAAATGTCGTCAAAACAGCTTGTCACCAAGCCAAGGTCGTCGGGGAGTGTTATTTTTATCTTCCCAGACACTATTCCTTACTCCCACATCCAAAATTTAATATTAAATTGTCTTTAAAACTCTGATATTTTATATTATTTTCAATATTTACGTGATTGTCATCCTCAAAATTTACTTAGGCAACCTTTCTTTCCGGTATACCGACAATATCCCTCAATAATATTATTATTATTGGTGAAGTCAGGTTTTCAGAATGCCTTCGCCTCGGCTCATTGTTTCTGAAAACAGAATGGTTCGCACAAAAACACGGGGCACACTCTTGACCATATTGGTTGAGAATTTTAATATTCCATGGTTACAGGAGGACCCAGCACGCACGGTTATCATTAGTTGGGTTATGGCAGCTCAAAGACTCGTAAACGAGGCCCGACCATTAAAAAAATACTGGAAATTTTACTGTCAATAAAAGCCTTACTCGTGAGTATGGAAGAAAACGGCCAACAACTTGTAATTACGTGACTTGAATATAAGGGATGAATATACACGCTATAAGGAGAAATAGAAGGTGAGTGGTCGAAAATCGTCTTTTCAGTGGCTTGCGACGATACTACCTAAAGTCCAAAAAAAACATCTATTCGGGAAACTCTCTTAACATCGTAATCCAGGTACGTAGTCAGAAATTTGCTTTGGGTGACCTTTTGGTGGTATGCCTATACTGCTTATTGTTGTCCACATGAACGAATCTGAAAACCATGTATTTCATTAAATTAGCTATATATTTGTTTATCAAAACTCTCGCGGGTCGTCGCCATGGTGATTACATTATTCTGGAATATTTCTAGCCAAGGATGAGATTCCCTTGGGAAATTTAGCAGCACACACGGTAAACCTTATGCCACCCAAATATTGATGTGTTAAAATAGCCCAATAATATTAAGGTAAAAAATATCTGGGGATCGGAGACCCCAAAACTCCCCCCCCCCCCCTCGGCTGCGTGGTTGTCATAATCGTAAAAATATGACAGATTATTGCCTACAAAACTGGTTTTCATGAAAGCATGTTCTTCTCTTAAATTGTACTTCTATGCATATTATGAGGGGTTTATTTGCGCACAAAAAAGCACAATTTGATTTGATTACCAGCTCATCAACTCGAATTCAAAGATTTCTAAGCGGTTTTTTATAAAGATGTAATTAATTTTGCAATTGATAATAAACATTAGCTTCAATTATTCTCAACAGTCATTAAAATATTGAAAACTATTTCCTAGCATTAGTAATTTTACTAACGGCCACTAAATAATACTATAATAAATGAAGTTGCATCAGCTACTTTAAATTTACCATCACCGGAATTCTAAAACTTTCATAAGTTCTGTATTTGAAGACATTTTTCAGTATAGTTAATTCTATTGTTTATATAGTTTTACATTATAATTCCATATATAATCATAAATCTTACGAAAAAATACATATCTTAGCAGTTAAAAGCACACGAAGGGAGATTTCCTTGCGTCAAAAGGTTGTTTTACAATTAACGGTTGAACTTTTTTTTACTTTGATGGAGTTTACAGACAGTATCAACTGAGAAAAACTTCAGATTTTGAGCAAGACCTTAACCGTTTCTAACCCAGTGCTGATAATAGGAGAAATAAAATTTGAAGATTTTTCATTTTGGGTAACTTGAAAATTTTACACTCAATTGTAATTATCGTGGCAGCTAAATATTTTGTCATTGTAATTTACCCTACAAAATAATATTTAATAGTTTAGATATCTCCCAAATAGAGCTGAAAGTTCAAACATTTTTGATGTTGATTAGAAGCAACATTGGGTTATAAAGGTTTAACAGAAAGCCTCTTCGATTGCTTTTAAAATTCGTATATTGATTTTTAACTGGAAAATAATCAAACAGTTCAAAATATAATGCGATTCAATCTCGCTCGATAGAATTTATGCAATGATCCGATTTATAGTTCGCCTATATAGAAATGGTTACTGAGCTCAGATGAATTCGAAGGTCTGCGATTTAACTATAAATCGACTATATTTTTAGTACCTCTTTCTGTATGAATTTAATATTGAAAATAAAGCCTCTAAAAAATGCCAAAATTTAAAAAATATCGCACAACTCCCTAATACCATCCTTGGAAAAAACGGGTACTGAATCTCCCTGTCGGAGCAATAGTGCCAAAAAAACTGCAACATGCACGTAACACGGTAACTACAAAAAAATCCGAAGAATCACTCACAAAAAAGGAACGATGGCTGTAAAATTGAAAAATGAATACAGCCAGAATCGAGGCTGAGACGGACTTACGAGAGAAACAAGCTTAAATTTATCTATTTTTCGGTGAAAAAAAAACACGAAAAGTTCAAAAACTCGTTCGCGTCCGAGTAGCATAAACCTCAAGTAAGGGCAACTAGGGAACTCACCCATTGCATCTTCACAGCAGGGCGAAATCTGAACATTAGGATGACATCATATATTAGCGATAATTCGAGGGAAAATGGAAATAGTATGCATTGAAAGTACATTATGCACTTAACTCTAAAACCACCCATTCCTTTTCAGCCCTAAACTTAATGAGAATAGAATTCGCGCAGAAAACTAACTAACTCACTGCTTCAATTTTATTTATTTTTTTGTTTCGGTTATTCAATGTGGGTCATTCCACTTCAATTCAATATACAATGTTCCCTTACGGTATCACATATAATTGAAAATTCGGTATGGGTCTATATCTTCCTCAAATTAAATAGCCCGATACATTTTGATAAAGGAAACATTTGGTGCGTTTTATGCATTCCAATCTTTCCACATACTAGCAAAGAAAAGCGCGCCCTGAATTATATAATTCCTTCCAATTCACCACCAAATAGGGTGGTTTCCTATTATTTTATTACCACCTATATCGACAGATTATTACTCCTGGAGTACGTATTTAACGCTTTTAGATTTTTAATGACGATATCTATTTTTCGCGATTAAATGAAAAGTGAAAATTTTCAAGCGCGCGAAAACGCGACGGCTAAGTAGGAATGGTGGGAAAACTCCGTGTGACGTTATTCTGGTGCCCACTGCCGCAAGTGAGGTGACCTTGGGGCGAGGATTTGAGCGCTGATACGGCGCAGGATGATAGCAGGTAGCAGAGTACCCTGCTAGCAGATAGCGCTTGGCTTAAATAAAGATTATTAATACCTTATTAAACGAAGAAAACTTTCCGACCTTAGCCAGTTTTAATAGCTGATTATTAAGACATGTTTCCCTGAGCTCCGTGCCTCATGCATGCATTTGTAATCTCAGACGATGTAAGACTCCTATTTACTCGTATAGAAACTAGGTCCCTGTGACGTCGCGTGGGGTGGCATCGCATGGGCGCCAATCTGGCCTTTTTCAAATGAGGTTAAAATTGACCATTGCCATTCGTCTAAACTGGGATTTGTAAAACCAAATAATAATTTGTATATTATGAATACACTAATGGTGGGTAAGGAATCGCAATCAATGCCTTTCGTTTTCTTTGATGAAGGAAACTACCCTATTGTCGACTTTGCACAGGACATAATGTGTAAAAAAACCTATTAAATTTCCCTTTTACATTCTTACTATATTTTTAAAAAATCCAATTAACTATTCTTATACACATAATCTAAGCATAGGCCAAACCTTTTATTTTCTAATGTAGAACATCTAACTTTAAAAAAAATACAGAGGCTACTGCTAAATGTGTTTTTTAGAAAACGTTTGGAATTTGACATTTTTCTACCGTATATACCGTACCGTAAATTTATACCACAAGCACGTATGTATAATTGCTGCTCCAAATCATAAAATATATGCTGCAGCTGATCGATTTATACAAATTTTAGTGGCCAAAAATGACAGTTTCCTATTGGCCTCAGGAGAATTAGTAATAGCGCAAGAAGTAGCGCAATTTAAGTAGAATCAGAATTAGGCTAATTGGAAATTGATATTGATTTCAGTTGTAAGATTTTTCACTTATATGACTTAAAAGAAGACTTTTTGCTATGCACAAAGTGGTGTAATTGATAATTCATTTGAATATATCTCACAAAGCAATTTATCACGGCCTGGATTGACCTACATCACATACATTGGAAAATGCTTTGCTATTCCATGCATTATGAATCATTCAAGATTGCGCGAAGAACACCAGGCTCCATTTTTTCCACAATTTTATACTTTTCACTACTAGTAAACAGAAGATGAATCAGAGGCATAATTGTGAACCAAGTAAGTAATTTCTACAAGGAGCACCACCAGTAAGGTTTAATGTGAGATAAAGTGAGATTAATACTTGAAGTGCTGCCCAAAATCTCCATGCACACAAAATCTAAAAAATTCTCAAACGTCCCACATTTTCTAAATAAAGGAATGAATTCAAATAATGATTAAAAGCGGTGTAAATGCTCTGTACTCTCGCTTTGAATATTACTGCCGCCCTAGGAAATATAACCTTAAACCAGATGGGCAAAGAAAACGCTGGCGGTCAGATCAAAAAGTATAAAATAAAGCATCAGACATTGACTCAAAGGTAAGCGTATAAATGCTTTTGGAAGGCGAGGCTGTAGTGAAAGAGGAGCTTTTTATGGAAGGTTTAAAAAGAAGCCCGGTTCCTTTCTGTGTTCACGATACCACGAGTATGAATATTACGGAAGCGAAAAGGTGAAGTGAAAGGAAGGGAAAAGCCCAACGGAGGAAAGAAATTTAAATGAAAGAGCCAAAGGAGGACCATGAAATTCATACCGTCCGGAGCATGCAAAGGCAGGCGAGCATAGGAGCCCAGGAAACGTGTTAATTGGCCTCCCTGTGGTAATGGACGAATGTTTTAGAGCCCAGCAGTACATAGAGAATCGCATTTCCTTTCACTAAAAACGGCCCCATTCACGAAACATTAAAATGTCACATAATTACATACTTCTTGGTAGAATTCTCCAAGCGTATTTCAAACAAGAAGTAGGTACACTTGGAAGGATTCAGAAATGTATAATTTTTCCCACGCCTATCGACAGCCAGTGCTTTGGAAGAGACTTTTTCCTCACAAAATATTTTCACGTGCCTTAAGGATTCGCTCACTCACACACTCGGACTACACAGGATACTTGTAGTTCGGACACGGTCTAGTTCAAAGTGATGAAAGCTTCCGTTCAGCTACGTGCATAATTATTGCGTCATTTTCAATATGATCTGTACCTATATGCTGAGTTTCTGTAAGGAATGTATTTATTGAAATCATTTCATTCATACT